>NW_027520962.1:25000-393721 GCF_052094955.1 Ictidomys tridecemlineatus
TCGATCCTCAGCCCCATGTAAAAATAAAATAAAGGTATTATGTCCACCTACAACTATATATATATATATATATATATATATATATATATATATATATATATATTTTTTTTTTTTTTTAAAAAGAGAGAGAAACAATGTTTCTATTTTCCACTCAAACTAGTCAAATGACAAGAGCAAAAGACTATGGAGATAGATAGATAGATAGATAGATGGATAATACATAAATAGATACACACATACATATATATATATACACACTTATATATGAAATTAATTCCTAAAGAAACTAATAGAAAAGTTATATAAAACTTTATACCTAAAAGCACTATAGAATAATTAAAATGGAATTTTTTTGCTGTTGAAGCCCCTATTGTAAACTATGAATGCTACATGATAATGATATGTCAATGTCATTTCATCATTTGTAACAAATGTACCATTTTGCTGGGAGATGTTGATAATGTGTGAATCTACGCATATGTATGTGCTGGAGATGTCATGGAATTCTCTGTACTTTCCAATCAATGCTTCTGTGAACTGAAAATGCTCTAAGAAATTCCATTTTAAAAGAGTGTTCAAGAAACCCACAGGTAGGCAGGACAAAGAAAACAGAGAAATGAAAAACATAATAGAAAACAAAAATAAATAAATAAAACACTTAACCAACTGCATATAAATTGCCATAGTCTGGCTGGGCACAAATAACCAAGCCGCCACAAGGCACTTGTAGGTTCAGACAGGAACTACTTTATTGTCTGAACTCTCACCGGCACTCCATGCGTGCTCCGGGGGGAACTCTCCCGCCCTCAACCGGGCTCCAAGAGAATTCAAAAGTAGTGGGCACCCGAGGCAGCAGGAGCTGCACTATTGCAGGGGTCTATATACAACTGAATACACAGCCTGTTTCAATCCAGCATCATCCAGTCACAGCAATTATGCATAGCTTAACTTAATTATCATCATCTTAATGGCTCGCTGGTGTCACCTCTCAACCACTCCTTCTGGCAAAATGCTAGGCGCCATCCCGACTTGGCTGTGGCTCTTAACAATAAATAATTAAATGTAAATTGTTTAAATATACTAATCAGAAGAGAGATTGGCAGAGTGTATCTAGAAACCTCACTCAACAATATGCTATCTACAAGAAGTTCACTTCAAATACAAGGTTTTTAAAGGGTATGTTATCTATATATATTGGCTGTGGCTCTTAACAATAAATAATTAAATGTAAATTGTTTAAATATACTAATCAGAAGAGAGATTGGCAGAGTGTATCTAGAAACCTCACTCAACAATATGCTATCTACAAGAAGTTCACTTCAAATACAGGTTTTTAAAGGGTATGTTATCTATATATATTACAAACATTAATCAAAGAAAGAAGAAGTGATTATATTAAGATCATATAAAGTAGGCTTCAGGATGAAGAAAATTACCAAAAATAGAAAATGCCATTACATGACAAAAGAATCAGTTGACCAAGAAGATATAGCAATCCTAAGTGTATATGTACCAAACAACAGAGATGCAAAATAAAGGAGGAATAGACAAATCTACAATAGTATGGACTAAATAACCCTCTCTCACCAATTGATGGAAAAACTAAATAAAAAATAAGATGTAAAATAACTCAACAACACATCCCATTATTTTGTTTTCTATACCCAAGTCTGAGTTCTGCTGGTTATAGTACTGGTGGTACTTAGTGTTGGATGGTTTCCAGTGATCTATGCATCCTCATATAGAACTCTCTCGTATTATTCCTTTCTCTTGATCATGTGCCAGACTGAAGGACTTGTTTTTAATAAATAGAATACAGCCAAGTAATAGAATGTAATTTACTATCTTAAGTTAAAAATAGACTCTGGCTTTATTCTTGCTTCTCTCTCATACCCCACTTGCTTGTGATGGAAGGCACGTGTCATGTTGTGAACTAATCTAGTGAGAAGCCCAAATAGAAAAGGACTGAGACTCTCACTCCAGTAGCACATGAATCACTGAACTCTGCCAGGAACCACATAAGTTAACTTGAAAGGGTTTTCCCCCAGTAGACCCTCCAGATGAGACTACAACAACCTGGTACACACCTTGACTGTAGCTGTGTGGGACACCCTGAGTCAAAAGAACCAGTTAAGTTGCCTCTAAATAATTGTGAGATATAAAATCATTAATGTTCTTGCTTCATGTTGCTGAGTTCTAGGGTATATATATATTTTTTTTTTGTAGGGTATATTTTTTAATTTAGCAATATACAACTAACGTATCATCCAAAAGAGATGCTTTTACCAAGGCACATAACAATGGTTATTGATATCATTTTAAGTTTCACCTGCCTTTGGGTCAATAAAAAAAAGAAGGTTAGGGATTTCTTGGGCTCTTGTGAACATGGAATTGTTGATGTATACTGAAAATTATCAATACTAATTATGTTATAACCAACTATATTAAATGTGATTAATAAACAGTTATACAAAATAAAACTATAGCATCTAGGGTTGTTTCTTTGTAAAAGAGTATATTTACATATTTTATACAGATTAACACTTGTTTTTAATTTCTGTTCCTCTTTGCTACTATGCAAGTTTGTTAGTGGTTTATTTTATAGACTCCCCCTCCTGCTGCCAACTGCCCAGGTTTGAGAATACTGAGATGGACTCATAGAAGATGTAAGAAGGAAAAGAAATTGAATAAGGAAAATCATCTGGACTATCCTTTAAGAACAGTGTAACTATACACAAGACATATTTGCCTTATGCTATAATGTGGAGTTATTTCTTTTTAAAATATTTTTTAGTTGCAAATGGACATAACACATTTATTTTATTTATTTATCTTTCTGTGGTGCTGAGGATCAAACCCAGTGACTCACATGTGCTAGGTGAGCGCTTTACCACTGAGCTACAGCCCCGGCCCTGAAATTATTTCTTGGAAAACACTGTGAGAAAAAGGGTATTGTGGGTATGTACTCAGAAAATAAGGCAATGAATTACAATGGACATTTATTTTAATTTGCCAAGCATTCAAACATCCTTTTTTATTTGATGGAACCTCAGAAAGCTTAATGGCATTGAAAGATGAGACCCTGAGGTCTAGTTTCCACAATGAAAGCCTGAATAGGGCGTATATTCCTTTTTTCTCAGTTCTTTGTTGCTGTAGTAGGGCTATGTGACCTAGGCTCAGTCAATCAGATGTTCCACCATGGGATTTAAAGCATGAGGGTTGACACTGAGCTCTGAGGAAAGTTAAATTACTAATGAGCACCCAATGTGCAATCAACAGCCCTTGAGTTTAAATAGTGTCCTTGGAAATGGTTCCTGATGTGATTTTGCAGTACACTTTTTATTTCTTTTTCAACTTTGGTTACCTCATACTTTTGTCAATTCTGTTAATCTTTAAAATTCTTTGTATAAATTTCTTTTCTGTTTAAATTTGCAAGAGATATTTCCTGTTTCTTTAAAAACACAAAGTTCCATTGGTAAAAAAGAGCAAGATGTTTACTCATAAGTTAAGATGAAAGCATTGGTTGAAAAATCTTATGTTGCAGAATGATAAAACATTATTGATGATATTAAAAATCAAATGTCATAAAACTAATATAGTGATGATACATGGAGGAAACTAAACAAAACTGACCCTACTTAATAAAGAAGCCCATTGAGGACAATAAACCTAATTCATTTTTTTTTTGCTTAGATAAAACTTCCATGAATATATATGTTTCCTTTATTAGGCACAATGTTAGGTCCTTATTGATAAGGACATCTAACATAATAGTCTTAAAAACATACAATATTTTTGCTACCATTATGTTAAAGATGAACAAATGATGTTCTCAACTTTTTCACAGCTTTCATATAACCATCTGAATAATAAAGGAACCATGAAACATAAATTTCAGAACCTAACATTTTCTTCTACATACAATTCTATAGAACTTCAAAATTGAGATATTTGGCTGCAATGATTAATGTGCAGGTTGATTTTACTGACAATCCCAAACAGTAGTTTCACTGTGTCTTTTGCAATACAACTTCCATTAAAAGTTGAAGTCTATTTCTCACCTGTTCCATTAGGGCTGACCTTGTACCTTGTTTTGACCCACTAAATATGGCAAAAACAATATTGTTTCTTTTCCAAACATAGGTCAAGAGGCATTACATGCATCTTTTCTCTCTTGGATTCTTATGTCCACCATTTGGAATAGCCTCTTACAGATCAAAACAGGGCATCTCAGATGAGAAAGTACCAGAACAGTTGGACTATACTCGGCAACCTCTAGCTGATCATAAATGTAAGTGAGCTGAGCCTAACTCAGCCAAGTTCAGCCAGAGTCAGATCATCAGTCAAGTCACAAATTTATGACAAATAATAAAGGCAGTTGCTTTAAGTTTTAGAATGGTTTGACACATAATAATAGTAAACTAATACAAGCAGTAACATTTAGTATTCACAAAAGTGTTCTTAAAGCATTAATATGCTTATTAGATCATCAAAACAAGTTTATGACCCTGCAATTTTAATGCTGTGAATTAAATGCCTTGGATTTTGGCATTCTGTATAAAATATCTATATGTGCATAAATTGTAGTTAATCAAAACTAATTTAAGGAGCTTAACTAGTTTATATAATTAGAATATTTTCATATTTGCAAGAATTAGGTTTAAAAATCTTATAGTATAAAACTCCACTGGTTGAGATCAAAGGGAGAAGAATAGATGCAGTTAGTCCAACAACAGAAGTATCACTAATTGGTATTATTGAGTGCTTACTCTATGCCAAACTCTATGATAAGTACTTAGTCTTC
Organism: Ictidomys tridecemlineatus; assembly: GCF_052094955.1. Classification (NCBI taxonomy): domain Eukaryota; kingdom Metazoa; phylum Chordata; class Mammalia; order Rodentia; family Sciuridae; genus Ictidomys; species Ictidomys tridecemlineatus. Next base: position 29,805 of record NW_027520962.1, read on the forward strand.
ATTCTCTTTTTTAACCTTGGGTGACACCCAATCTGTGCTTTCTACAGGAAATCTATACATCTTTGGGGTCTAGTCTAATTAAAGATAAACGCACACTGCATGGGTTTATCACACTTCATCACAGTCATTTTGTAGCCTGCCAATATCTAGAGCCATTCTAGGATTTTACAGCAACAAGAGAAACAGCACTGAAGCCAGATTTAAAATTAGGTAGTCACTGTAGTTAGGTAAATCTGGTCTAATATCTGAAATCTAAAATGGAGGCCATGTTGAGAATGAATGTTAATGAAGCCCAGGAAACAGCCCCCAACAGATTTGGAGATAGCCCATCCCAAGGAAATGTTAATGAACAGCAAACTTGACTTAGAAATGCCCAGATTGCTTCTTTGGCCCACCTGTTCCCCAACCCTTCCCACCTACATTCCATCACCAGAAACTATAAAAAGGGGAACACATTCGCCCTTCAACAGATTCCACCTCTTGGGTCCCCTTTCTCCTCCAGGAGAAGTTTTTTCTGCTGTCCTTTAATAAACTTCTAACTTTCCACTCTGACCTTGCCTTGGCTTGCTTCTCTTGTGTTATTCTTCAACATTGGGGAAGCAAGGACTCCTCACGGGTCAACAGCGGTAACAGCACCTGTAAAACAAAAATTTGGAAAGAATCTGGTAGGAGAATCAGCCAGATGAAGCCTCTGCAGTGGTGTGTACCTAGGCAATGTGGAATAGAATAGTGTTAGCTCGTTACAAGAATTTTCAGTTTTTTAAATGCTGAGAAACAAGCCACATAAAGACACGGAAGTGAAAAGGTTCTTTATAGGTCTGAGGAAGCAGAAAATATTTCTTAATAAGGTCCCAAGCTAATACTTTTGGCACTAGAGGAAGTAGTACTGAAACAGGTAAATCAATCCTATTTTCACTTATATACTGTCCTCAAAATCATCAAGGGAACATTTTTTTTTTAATTTAGATACTGGGCTCATTCCCTACATTGTCATATTCAACTGGTCTGAAATTGGCTTCAAAATTTATATATAATCATTTTAGTTGAGCTTCATAATGAGACCAAGTTTGAAAAACATGGGTCACATGCTTAGGTGACATAGAGCATCATGGTCTTTTGTAGCAGGCAGTGAGGGAAGAAGAAACTAAGAAGCAGGTTTGCAAGGCTGAGGTAGTACAACCATTTACAAAACTGTGCTGACTACCAAGAAAGAGGGGATGGTATGAAATGAGGCACAAATGTTTCAAAGGCCAAGGAGTACTGAAAAACAGCAGATCTCTTACTTCTTCTTTTGGCTTGAGTTAACAGTTCATCCATCCATCCATTCATTATCTACTGAGTATTACTGTGTATCAGAAATGAGTTTGCCAACTGCAAAGGTTTTATTAGAAATCAGCCCTAAACTGAAGGGATCAGAGTTTGGTAGGACATGACTTCTAGTTGTGATTGAAGAATGAGCAAAATGAGATGGAAATGGAAGAGGGAGTAGCTAACTCCACTGGGGGAAAGAAGAGGTCAGGAATTACTTCAGTAGGAACTGGTCTAGAAGCTTGAGTGACAGTTTACCTGAATGAAAAAGGCAAAAAGCCTTCCAAAGTCACATGCAGCTAAAGCATAGAGTAAGGAGGTGAATATAGAAAACAAGTAAATCAGGGTCAGGTTGTAAAACTGTCTTGTATTCTTATGCTAAAAGTTTTAGAAATGAACTAGAGTTCCCTGAAAAATCAGTTGATCCACCCAAACACTTTTTATTTTATTTTTTTCTATTTTGTTTTAATTAGTTATACATGACAGTACAATGACCTTGATATATCATACATTTGAATCAGATGGGATATAATCTCTCATTTTTCTGAGTGTACAGGTTGCAGAATCATATTGGTCATGCAAACACTTTTTAATAGAAAAGAAATTATCAGATTTATTCGTAGGACTATTTTCTACATTTAACATAATTTGTATATCAATAAAACTATAGGTATATGCTGTGGATTGAATTGTGTTCTCTAAAATTCATCTGTTGGATCCACAACCACTGATGAGCTATTTAGAGGTGGGACTCTGAGAGGCAATAAGGTTTAGATGAAGTATTGTGGTTAGAGCCCACATTATAGGATCAGTGTAAGATCCAAATTATAGGATCTCTTGTCAGAGTAAGAGAGGACAGAGTTCCCCATCTCTGCCTGGTGAGGACACATCCAGAATTCTATGTCCACAATCAGGAATTGGGTCCTCCTCTGGCTAGCATTCTCAACCTGGACTTTCATCCACTGGAACTTGAAAAATCAATATCTTGTGGGGTCATTCAGTTAACCCAGAGTATTTTGTTACAGCAGTAAAAGGCAGTATGAAAGTTTACTGTACCTATAGCTCCATGTGTTTGAAATAAGTGCAAAAGTTAGGCTGGCAACCAGAGGAAGAGTGAAGAAAGCTACAGAGAACCGTGACCTTGGCAGTCAGGGTGAAGCCTCCTACTGTGGTCTATCTGATGGTAGCTTGTTGTGGCATCATTGGGAGATTTTAAAAATATTACCATCCCTGTTTTCCCTAATTCATAGCTAAACACCATTATATGAATGAGACGGAGGAGTAAAGATGCAAGAATCATGAATCAAAATGGAAAAAAAATTAATACTGATAATAAGTAACTTCAGGTGAGGTGAGTTAGATTTTCTCACTGTGAAGGACCAGGAAAACTGTGACACACCCATCACATTTCATCACTAGTCCTTCTACTTTGTTTGTACTCTTTACACAGAGATTTCCATGTGAAGAGCCATCCATAAGGGTGATTTCCATTCTTACAGTATTCCCAGTGTCGAGATTCATGAGGTCACATGTGAAGATGAATTTGTCAGTTAGGCGGCTCTCTCCTAAGGGCAAGAAGCTTAATCATTCTTTTTTTTATTTTCTTTCTTTATGCTTTTTTTTTTTGATACTGACCTTGTCTTGTCTAGAGATGAATCAATGCATCAAGCTAGAAATGGTAAATCATGAATAAATGATTTATGCTTGTCTTGATCAAGTATGATAGATTGCTTGTATTTCTGACTATTACTGCATATAAAGATTTATATAAAATACAAGTGACTATGGATAGGAGGAAAAAAATTGAGAGATTTCTCCAATGATATAGTTCAGTGTAACACTGTAAATGTTATTTCTAGTGACTCAGTCCTTCAGAAAATAATGATGACACATGATGAATTCAATGATATTTATCAAATAAAGAATATATTCTTGCTCGAATCTTTAATTTATTTTCTTTCCTTTTTTATGCCCCACCCTGCTCCATCTCTTTCAATCACACTAAAATCCAATAGGCAACAACTAATTCCAATTTTTTTTCTTATTAGGTATTTTTTCTCTCTCCTCTCACCTTATTTCTTCACTACCCTAATTTCTGAAATTTTCTCCAATAGAAAATGTTATGGGCTAGGCTATATGGGCAATGACCAAACAGACTCCATTTTACCCTGAGATTTCATATCATGTAAGAAATGCTTCTTCCATGGGAAGGCCCCACCTCCGTACCCATTAATGGTTACCTAGTATAACATATTGGCAACACAAAATAGCAATTCTTATCTAATGAAAAGGTGTTCTTTTTGGTTTCCATTTTACTTGTGCAATGTACCTTTTCAGAGATTGATTATCTACATGTTAGTAGCCATTCTCTAACTTGTACTGAAGTAGGGTCATTTTAAACCACTTCCCTTCTGCTTGCTTGCTGCTATGCCAAACTGGAAAGTCCGGTGGGAAATACCAATATAACCATTGCATTGTCTCACTAACTGCCCAATTCAGCTTCTATACCTGCTTCATGCAGCTACGTCAACCTGAATATGGTTTTTGCAATTTTTGCCTTAAATATTCTAAAATGCTCAGGTTCGGGCTGTTTCTCGCAGAGACAGTTATGGGTCCTGTGGGGAGCAGTCGCTGGGTGTCCAGCTAAATAAAGACTCTTCAATTTGAACAAAACTGAGACGTGGTGTGATTTCTGAGCGACCTGCCCCACAACAGAAAACCCATGTACTGGGAATTGATGATACCTACACAACCTGATGGGTTGTTATAAGTATTGTTAGGAAAAATGTAATAATATGCATATAAAATAAAAGAGAGGGATTTATTTATGAGATGGTTATAGAGTCAGAAGTACCAAAAAAATGCATTAAAAAAGAGACAAAATACAGCCTTTACTTTAAATTATAGCCCAAGATGAAGTTCAAAGGCAAGAGACAATCAATGCCCCTCTAGAAACAGTCAGGTAGAGATAGAAAATTCTCTTTTGTTGTATTCTGACTTCCAGCTGATGATTGAATGAGGCCCACCAACAATTGGGAGGGTGATCTGTTTGACTCAGTCTACTGACTAAAATGTTAATATCAACCCAAAGCACCTTTTTGAAAATCAAGACCTTGTTTTGAACTTTGTAACATTTTTTTATTTTATATTTGATTCAGAGCTTTCCTCTTTTCTCCAGAGAGAGGTAATTTTGGATTATAGTAGGAAATGGAAGGCAGAGAGGGAAGGTTGTTGTGTAAAACCTTCAAATTTCTTCTCTTCTATCTTTGCTCTTTATCTTCTCATTGTGTTGGTCCTGAAACAAGATCTAGACCAAGAGTTCAATTAATACATAGATAGACAATATTGGTTACTATCTACAAAATTTTCATAAAACTGGAAAATCATACTGCTCTTTTGTTTTATTTTTTAGTCACAGTGAATTTGTATGTATATTTCTTTTTGTTCTCATAAAACATGAGTTGAATTTTCTTGGTCCCTCAGCAAATAGTCTTGCAAGTAAAGCAGGCAGAGACCTGTTGGGTTGTTCAGACTTCCAATTCAAAGACTCCTTTCTTTCCTTATATATCTGTGGATTGTTCCCTTCTGTAAATATAGCATAAATTTATATACACCGTCTAATAATCAGACCCTGTCTTGGTTTAGAAAATCTTATACATCCAGTTTTTCTCTTCATGATTTTCTCACAGGCTACCATTAGTAATTGACCCAGATTTTGTCACAGTTTTCTGATATTTTCTGAAACCTACCTCCTCTTGGAGCAATCTCTAAGCCTACTCATTCTTTCTCTCTAACTGTTTATACTGATCTATCTTAGCTGAGCTCAGGGCATTTATCTTCCTAGGAGGACACCCTTCTCTTTTTTATATGAATATTTTCTCAGATTTTCCATTGGAAAGATCCCTTTGTGGTAACTCTTTCCTTGCAATATCATGTCAACCTCTTGCCAGACTCTGACTTTGCTCGTTTGCATGTAATTTGTGGCTTGTTACTGTTCTTTTCATTTTCCTTTCTTCCTTCCCTTCCTCCCTGCTTCTTTCCTTCCTCTCCCTCCCGCTACCTCCTTCTTTCCTCTCTCTCTTCTATATTTTTTATTTTGGTGCTGAGAGTTGATCCTAGCACCTCATGTACGGCTACAATGCTAGTCATAAGTTTTCGTGAAATTTAACCATTCAATTTTGATGTGCTTTTTTAAAATTTTTATCCACCCCCCCCACCTTTTTTTCAGAAGAAAATCTGGGGATAGTCAAATCAAACTTCCCATTGGGAACACACATTTCAATTATATGATGGCAATACCCTGATATCTCTCAAAATTTTATATGCATATAAAAATACCATTCCAGTCTGCTTGCTTTGGGTGCTTGAGGTTTCATCTGGATGCTGTTGCCTTTAGTATGTACAGGCTGGAATGTCAAGGTTGGACAAGAAGGGGAGTTTCTGAGAATGTCAAAACATCAGGGTTTGGGGGGTAATCATTTGGTCTTCTGAACATGGATACTCCCCATGTGTTCCTGGCAATATCAACTTTCCAGAGAATTCTGCTGTTTCTCTGACAGATTCTCCACCCACTGTTTAAACATGGAGACAGATACCCCAGTGAGAGCTGGATGAACAAAAGCTTCATTCACATGTAGCTTTCCATGCAGTTGTTGACCAACACTTACTATTGCTGTTGGTTAGTGATTTTCACCTCTTATTTGCTCCTGACTCTTCTCTAGCTCTGCTTATCCTTGAGGGAAGCTATAATTGTCATTTTTTAAAAAAATTTTGCTCTTCTCTATACACCCTTGGATTTCCAGTTTTTCATGGTTTCTGGTCTCCTAAGTGATCCTACATCTGCCCAGGTAATTTTTTTTTCCCAATTCCCTTTTTGCTATTCATTTCTTTCTACACTCTCTTGGGATTCAAGTTGAATCTAGAAGGTCATAATGTATCTTTAGACTGCTACCTTTATCTGGAAACCAATAGGTTTCTTTCATTTTTAAAAATTCTTGTCATGTTCCTTTAGATGAAGTCTGGTTTATCAGCATTCTTTTTTTTCTTTAAGTGGTTCACAGAACTGAATAAAATAATTTATTTGCTGTCATAAAAAACATGTGGTCCATCACCTCCCTTGCCCTGAACTACATTTCTGTGAATACAATATAAGATTAAATTAACACATTTGACAGGCATATTACATTTGCTCTTATAGAAATCAAATCAATTAACTCTAGTAGATCATTTTTGTAGGTATACCAAGACTAACCTAGATATTATATCTTTCATTGGTGCAGTTGAATTTTCATTATTTTGCACCAATCTTTTTAAATTTGGTTTATTATTCAACCTATTATTTATTGCTCCCTGATTTCATATTAATTACGATTACTTAAAAACAATTTTTCAAAGGCCCACTGTATTTTATAGTTGTTGAATATACAATTCACATATTCCATTAGCCAAATGACCCTAGGAGAGACTGTTTTTTTCCATTAAATTTCTAGAGAAAATATAAACCTAGGTATTTAATATATTCTTCAATATGTATTCATTGAGCAACAAGCCACATTTAAGATCTTGGACACATAGTAAGTTAAAATGTTCTTGTGCAGATAATTGAGGAGTGAAACAGTTTATATACAGACACACACCACAGAATAATTCACCAAGAGATTATTGTTTTGCCAAGAATTAAATAAGATGAATTTATATGATTTTTTTTAGTTGTAGATGGACACAATATCTTTACTTTTTATTTATTTATTTTTATATGGTGCTGAGGCATGAACCCAGTGCCTCACACATGCTAGGCAAGCACTCTGCCACTTAGCCACAACCCCAGCCCCAAGAGGATTTTATAGGCTGTGCCTAGATACTTTTTGATTTTTTTCTTCCTAATAACTGTCTCATTGCTATTCAGGATAACATTATACACTTATAAGAAAGCTTCAGGTACACACCACTTGAGAAAACTACCAGAAAATTTTGTAGGTACAACTTTTCACATACCACAGAGCCATAAAAACTATAACTTCAGAATAAAATGTCATCAAGTGTCCCCAGTAGGGAAGCCCCTTAAGGTAACTTAAGGAAGTGAGAACTATATTTCCAAAATAGGCTGATGTTATGTACCTCATGTTTAGTTGCACCCACTAAGCAAATATAGCCAATATGCTTTATGCTTACTTTGAATCTGATCAAAAGCTTTCTGATTTTTTGTTGTAGATAGTCCAAATAATTTGGCCAAGGTCTCCCAAGGCTCCCACCAGGACAAGAGCTTCGACTGTCAGGATTCGGTGACAACCAATCTCTGCAACTCGAACCTGCCACTTAGGCACTCCTGATTTTTTGGCTCTAGCAAGGATGCCCCTTTTGCCAGTAAATCAGTTTCCTCCTTCTCTTCCTTACATGGGTAATGTGTCCTTTCTGCCGGTCGACTCTCCCCTACAATTCCTCTTGGAATATAGCACCCAGGCCTGGTCCACTTATCCCTTAGACAATCAAAGCAGATGGCCCCTTTTTGAGTCTCTGGATCTTTCCATTCTAAGGGATCTCTACAATTACTATGAGAGTTAAAAAAAAATGGGTAGAGATTGTTTATGTCCAGGCTTTCTTCTTGCTCCTATCCAATCCTGCTCTCTGCACCTCTTGCAAACCTCTACAAATTCTTCTAGTCCATCCAAAGGGCGCTCAATAGGTGACACAGTTTTCCTACTTAATTTCTTGGCCTTAAAGGGATATCGGGCCTTTCCACAAAAGGCCCAAATAGCATGTTGCTAGGGTTCTTTATCTCTCAAGGGAAAAAGGCCATTACAGTAGACAGAAAACAGCTTATTGTGTCTATACCTACACCAAAGACAAAAGATGACTCTCCTTCTTGGGTTTGGCTGGGTACTTCAGGGCCTGGATTACTTTTGAATTTCTCCTTCCTCGCCAGGCTGCTATATAATCTGGCCAAGAGCCCCCAAGATGAACCCCTACTCTCAGTGGTAGAGAAGTCCTTTACAAAAAGGCCCTCTTCTGGGTACCCACCCTGCATCTCCCCCACCTCTCCCAACCCTTCACCCTCTATGTACATGAAAAACAGAGACAAAGTCTGGGCGTTCTGGGTCAGGAATATGGCCCCACAATTGTACCATGGCCTACCTATCCAAATAGCTCAACCCCACCCTCAGGGGCTGACCTCCATGCCTCAGAGCCCTAGCAGCGGCCCATGACCTCCAGAAAGAAGCACACAAGCTTACCTTTGGCTCACTGATAACCATCTCATCTCCTCACCATCTAAAGGATTTCCTCACTTACAAGGGGCTACAGTCACTTCCTCCTTCCAGGGTTCTATTCCTTCTTGTCTCATTCCTTGAAAGTCCCTCCATCTCTTTTCAGTCCTGCTCTCCATTAAACCCTGCCTCCCTCCTCCCATCTTCTCCCTCACAAGATCCCATCCACAAATGCCTGGAGGTATTAGAGACGGTTTTACCCTGCCCTACCACCATTTCTGAGGGACTCCTGCCCTCTTCAGACCTCGTCTGGTTCTCAGATGGTAGCTCTTTTATACACGAAGGGGTTAAAGTGGCAAGGTATGCTCCACCATAGAGGCAAAACCTCTCCCACCCAATACCACCAACCAACAAGCTGAACTCATATCTACCACAAAGGCATACGAGCTATCAGAGGGAAAAACCCTCCCCCTATATACCGATCTCCCATGCAGACATTTGGAAGAAAGTGGGCTATTGACCACCAGAGGGACAGCAGTCATTAATTCCACACTTATTTCTGGCCTACTATGAGCCTCCAGGCTGCCTTCCCAACTGGGAATAATCCATTGCAAGGCCCATCAAACTGACTCCTCCCTTACTACTATGGGGAATTCCAAGGCTGATCAAGGGCTTGATCTGCTGCCCTACAGAGCTTTATCTCCTCTCTGCTACTCTTCGTTACCACTGGGGATCAGCCCAAAGATCCCCAGCAACTCTTCCAGTTTCTTCACTCTCTATTCCATTTTAGTCCACAGAGTCTCACTACTTTCCTTCACTCTTTTTTCACCCTTTCCCCACTCAATAAGACCCTTCTATAACAGATCACTTCCGCTTGTCAGATCTGCCAGAGAACCAATACCAATACTCCATTAAAACCTAAACCTTTCCCTTCTCATCAGGCCTGCAGTCATACCCCAGCTGCAGACTAGCAGATTGATTTCACCAACATGCCCCAAGTAAAAAACAAGCCTTGATTGTTCTTTCACTGCCCCTCCTCTTCCATCTATGCTCTGAACTCTGGTGCTATCAAGGCTGGCTCCTTCCTGACCTTAGTCTCTCTCAAAACCCTACCTCCTTAACACCTTGTCAACTTGTTTACTATTGCCCACCAGGGGAAAAAAACCCTCTAAAACCAAAATGGGAGAGTCCTGCTCAGGTGATTATGTGCACTCCCTCGGTGGCCAAACTCAAACTACCTAATAACCAACTTACCCCATAGATTCATATTTCCAGGCTCAAGCCCAGCACTCCTACACCTTCATCAGAAGAGCCAATGATCCTCACATGTCATTAAGTACTCTTGTCAATGCCTCCCCTCATTTCTGGCCCCTCTTGGGTCTTCTCTTCGCTCTATGTCTGAAGATTTAAAGCAAGTGACCCTAAAGGCCCCCTCCAGCCAGATCCCCACTACTTGCTTAAAACTGGCCAGTAGTGGGACTGTTGTGGCTTATCCTTCTGACAAACCACTTAGGTGTCCAGAGCATGGTGACCCCTGAATAAGTGTGATCATAAGAGAACACTTTACCAGTTGCCTTCTGGGCCTAAGGAAGAACATGTGTTTTGTTTACCCTCCCAGTTTTGAAAGAATTTCAAGTAACAGTATTTAAAGTTGAAGTGTTTCACATAAAACCTGGAGAGATCTCAAAGGGAAATATGGTAACAATGGGCCATCATCCTCCCTTGGCCGCCTTCAAGAAGGGCAAAGAGAGAAGCAAGCTGGTACACCCAGGTAGGAGAAAGTTTGAAGAGCAGGCTTAATAGAGATGGGAAGGAGCTAGATTGGACTAGGAATGAAGAGTGGAATTGAGGGTGTTAGGTGCAGGACAAGCTGGTCTGCAGGGCATGCCAAACAAAGTTAGCTGCAGGATGACCTGGCTTCTCAAACCCTCTGTCTGGTTCTTTATCACCTGTTTGCTTCAAGCCCAAATGCCCAAGCCCCCCCTCAAAGCTGAACACTTAACCGCCCTTGTGCCAACAAGGCACTTGTAGACCCAGAGACCCCATTAGATTTGGCCTATAAAAACTCCCTGTGCCTGTCCCTTCCCTTTATCATAAAGTTCATTCAGACTCAGGTGGGTAAAATTTCTAATCAAGCTTTTAACCAGCTTCTTCTCAGGAATTACCAACTCCTGGATACTGATGATACTCCAGTTGAGACTTATGCCGAATAAACTGACATCATCATGGATCTGTGGTGGCAAGAAACCTTCAATGATACCAGTCTTCTCTGCCCTCCTGTGGGGGCTCCTTACTTCCCTCCTCTCTTTCTCCCACACCACCTCATCTCAGCAGGAAGCAGCCAGAATGAGTCGACACCCACTCTCATTTAATAACAAAGAGAGGGGAATGTTGGGAGTCGCCCCGGCTCCAAAGACTAACTTCCTTATCCCCCAAGAAGAGCCGTCCATTGGTGAGCCCTGCTGGCTCACATGATCCTTACCCACCAATCAGACTAGCCCTGCTGGCTCACATGATTCTTATCCACCAATCAGAAAGCACCCCAGCCAACTGTCAAACCACTCCCGGCTCTATAAATATGCAGAGCTGTTCCTCAATAAACGGCATTTTCACTGACGGCAGGCCTTGATCGTTTTTTCATGAACCCAGTGCCTCACACATGCTAGGCAAGCACTCTGCCACTGAGCCACAACCCCAGCCTTAAGAAGATTTTATAGGATGTAGGCTCCCTATTTACCTCTCTTATTGTTTCTTTTGCTGAGAAAAAACTTTTTAGTTTGAGTAAGTCCCATTTGTTAATTCTAGTTATTAACTCTTGTGCTATGGGTGTCCTATTGAGGAATTTGGAGCCCGACCCCACGGTATGTAGATCATAGCCAACTTTTTCTTCTATCAGACGTAGTGTCTCTGTTTTGATATCAAGCTCCTTGATCCATGTTGAGTTAACTTTTGTGCATGGCGAGAGAAAGAGATTCAGTTTCATTTTGATGCAAATGGATTTCCAGTTTTCCCAGCACCATTTGTTGAAGATGCTCTCCTTCCTCCATTGCATGCTTTTAGCCCCTTTATCAAATATAAGATAGTTGTAGTTTTGTGGATTGGTTTCTGTGTCCTCTATTCTGTACCATTGGTCCACCCGCCTGTTTTGGTACCAGTACCATGCTGTTTTTGTTACTATTGCTCTGTAGTATAGTTTGAAGTCTGGTATCGCTATCCCACCTGATTCACACTTCCTGCTTAGCATTGTTTTTGCTATTCTGGGTCTTTTATTATTCCATATGAACTTCATGATTGTTTTATCTATTTCTACAAGAAATGCTGTTGGGATTTTGATTGGCATTGCATTGAACTTATAGAGAACTTTTGGTAATATCGCCATTTTGATGATGTTAGTTCGGCCTATCCGTGAACAGGGTATATTATTCCATCTTCTAAGGTCTTCTTCTATATCTTTCTTTAGGGTTCTGTAGTTTTCATTGTATAAGTCTTTCACCTCTTTTGTTAGGTTGATTCCCAAGTATTTTATTTTTTGGGGGGATATTGTAAATGGAGTAGTTGTCCTCATTTCCATTTCAGAGGATTTGTCGCTGATATACAGGAATGCATTTGATTTATGCGTATTGATCTTATATCCTGCCACTTTGCTGAATTCATTTATTAGCTCTAATAGTTTCTTTGTAGACCCTTTTGGGTCTGCTAGGTAAAGAATCATGTCATCTGCAAATAGTGATAATTTAAGTTCTTCTTTTCCTATTTTTATGCCTTTAATTTCTTTCATCTGTCTAATTGCTCTGGCCAGTGTTTTGAGGACTATGTTGAACAGAAGTGGTGAGAGAGGGCATCCCTGTCTTGTTCCAGATCTTAGAGGGAATGCCTTCAATTTTTCTCCATTCAGAATGATGCTGGCCTGTGGCTTATCATAGATTGCTCTTACAATGTTGAGGTATGATCCTGTTATCCCTAATTTTTCTAGAGTTTTGAACATAAAGGGATGCTGTACTTTGTCGAATGCTTTTTCTGCATCTATCGAGATGATCATATGGTTCTTATTTTTAAGTCTATTGATGTGGTGAATAACATTTATTGATTTCTGTATGTTGAACCAGCCTTGCATCCCAGGGATGAATCCTACTTGATCACGGTGTATGATTATTTTTGGTATGTTTTTGAATCCGATTCGCCAAAATTTTATTGAGGATTTTTGCATCTAGGTTTATTAGAGATATTGGTCTGTAGTTTTCTTTCTTTGAAGTGTCTTTGTCTGGTTTAGGGATCAGAGTGATATTGGCCTCGTAGAATGACACTTCAGATAGAGCCCTAATATCCAGAGTATATAAGGAACTCAAAAAATTAGACAAAAAGACAACAAATAACCCAATCAACAAATGGGCCAAGGACCTGAACAGACACTTCTCAGAGGAGGACATACAATCAATCAATAAGTACATGAAAAAATGCTCAACATTGCTAGCAGTCAGAGAAATGCAAATCAAAACCACCCTAAGATACCATCTCACTTCAGTAAGAATGACAGCCATTATGAAATCAAATAACAACAAGTGCTGGCGAGGATGTGGGGAAAAGGGTACACTGGTTCATTGTTGGTGGGACTGCAAATTGTTGCAGCCAATTTGGAAAGCAGTATGGAGATTTCTTGGAAAGCTGGGAATGGAACCACCATTTGACCCAGCTATTCCCCTTCTCGGTCTATTCCCCAAAGACCTAATAAGAGAATGCTACAGGGACACTGCTACATCGATGTTCACAGCAGCACAATTCACGATAGCAAGATTGTGGAACCAACCTAGATGCCCTTCAATAGATGAATGGATAAAAAAATGTGGCATTTATACACAATGGAGTATTACTCTGCATTAAGAAATGACAAAATCATAGAATTCGGAGGGAAATGGATGGCATTAGAGCAGATTATGCTAAGTGAAGCTAGCCAATCCTTAAAAAACAAATGCCAAATGACTTCTTTGATATAAGGGGAGTAACTAAGGACAGAGTAGGGATGAAGAGCAGGAGAAGAAGATCAACATTAATAGGGATGAGAGGGGGGAGGGAAAGGGAGAGAGAAGGGAAATTGCATGGAAAGGGATGATGATCCTCAGGGTTATACAAAATTACATACAAGAGGAAGTGAGGGGTAAGGAAAGAATAATACAAGTGGAAGAAGTGTTTTACAGTAGAGGGGGTTGAGAGAGAAGAGGGGAGGGGAGAAGAGGGGAGGGGGGATAGTAGAGAATAGGATAGAGAGCAGAATTCATCAGACACTAGAATGGCAATATGTAAATCAATGGAAATGTAATTGATGTAACTGATGTGATTCAGCAATCTGTATACGAGGTAAAAATGGGAGTTCATAACCCTTTTGAATCAAACTGTGAAATATATCAAATTAGATGTAATGTTTTCAACGACCAACAATAAAAAAAGAAGATTTTATAGGCTGTGCCTAGATACTTTTGATTTTTTCTTCCTAATAACTGTCTCATTGCTATTCAGGATAACATTATATACTTATAAGAAAGCTTCAGGTACACACCACTTGAGAAAACTACCAGAAAATTTTGTAGTTACAACTTTTCACATACCACAGAGCCATAAAAACTATAGCCTCAAAATAAAATGTCATCAAGTGTCCCCAGTAGGGAAGCCCCTTAAGGTAACTTAAGGAAGTGAGAACTATATTTCCAAAATAGGCTGATGTTATGTACCTCATGTTTAGTTGCACTCACTAAGCAAATATAGCCAATATGTTTTATGCTTACTTTGAATCTGATCAAAAGCTTTCTGATTTTTTGTTGTAGATAATCCAAATAATTTAATAATAGAGAAATTGAGGCAGGAGTATATACATATATGTACATGTATGTGTCTGTACTAACAATAACTACCTTGCTTTAGCAAAATTTGAAGACTGTACAGTTTTAAATCTATCTTCTTTAAACTTTGTTTCAAGTTTTAATGTTGTTTCAGATTTTTGTTATCCAAGAATTGTTCAAGAATCCCTTATTTACAAGGTTAGCTTCTAATCTTATATTATTTGTGCATTTTAGTATCGCCATAAAAATCTCCTTTATTCATTATCAGTTATGAGAAAAAAATGAGCATTTCTATTTACTGTCAGTTGCAGTAAAAATTGATATTTTTTTAAAATAAAAAAATGGGAAGTTACTGAAATTTACAATTTATGAAGATTTTTTATTTAAAGATGGAGTCTTGAACATGAAATATTTTGCTCTTTAAGGAACTCATTGAAATGATAGTAAATGGGTGAAAAATTCATAGCAATAAATAGAATTGCAATAGAGTATTTTTGAATAATGTTTTTCATATGTTAAAGTACAAAATGGAGTAGTAGAAATAGATGCATGTACTTCTCATTATGGAATTGATACTGGTGAAGACTAAAAGGAAACATAGACACTCCTCTCTCTTACCAGTTATCTCTCCTCATTTCTCCCATGAAGAACACTCCTACTATGGTTGATTTGACTGACACTCTACCTTCTGTGAGGGCTGGAGCTTCCCCAGGCTAAAGTGTGCTTCACTCTTTCTCCCCACTTCTCCAGATGCAACAACACCACCCAAACTGCTAAACGTGGCATCTTTCTTTTTATCATCCATTTAACAAATACATATTGGATGCCAACCTGATGCCAGGTAGCTGAAGCATTTGGAATAAAAGTGTGAATATGTAAGAAATCTAAATTCTAATAGAGGAAGCAATCACATATAAAATAAGTAAAATTCTAACTTCAACTGAACCAATTCCTGATAGAAAAGTTCATGTTGCTATAAAAATAAAGAACGAGGGGTATGTGATACATTCTGCACAGTTTTTGAAAAGTTGAAAATTTAACTGAAATCTATTGAATATGAAGATGCTAACTAGCAAATAGATTATGGAAGCGCACAATGGGAACAGTGTGTATAAAACTGTGCTGTGAAGGTTCTGGGAAAGTTCAAGATGATATCAGAGTGCCAATCAGACTAAACCACAGAAAACTGGCAATGAGGTAAGGCCAGAGAACATAAGGCACCAGAGGACATGTTTACTCCTCCAATCCTAGGTACTCAGAGGCTGATAGAGGAGGACTGCAAGACTGGAAAACTTATAAGACCCTGTCTTAAAATAATAAATAAAAAGGTCTGGGGGTGGGGGGTAGCTGGGTGGTAGAGTGTGCCTAGGTTCAATATCCCATTCTGAAAAAAAAAGGAGTAAGTAGGTCATAGGTTTTTGCATAGGATTTGGATAGAACCATCACATCTCCTACAAAAATTGTCTCCCAAAAGTTCATGTGAACAAAAATTCCAGAATTTTCAGAGGTGAAATGATTAGATTATTTGATCTAACTGGATTATTATATAAATCTATGGGGATGGAATAATTGGATTAACTGAGTGGTAAGTCTAGGCAGATGGGGTATGAATAGAGGAAGTAGGTCACCAGAGATGTGACTTCAGGGGTTTATATTTTGTGTTTGATGAGAAGAGCTATCTGCTTTCCTGTTGCCATGAATTGAGGTGCTTGCCTCACCAGCATCCCCCTGTCATGCCCATTTTCCACACTGATGGTCTGCCTCACCTCAGGCCCAGAGCTATGGAGTCAGGTGACCGTGGACTGAACCTCTGCAGCCGTGAGTCAAAGTAAAACTTTTCCTCCTTTACGTTGCTCTTGTCAGGTCTTTGTCACAGCAATGTAAAACTAAAACAGGGGGATTGTTGTAATTTTATGTACTAAATTTACTTATATTTTGTTTTATTTTCTGCAGTTCTTACTTTTAAACTTAGCACTTTAGAATTTTAGAGCATGTCTACAATGATAAACTATACCCTCATTTTGCTGTAAAATCAGTGTGACCTTAATATGACAGTTCTTTGACTACAATGAATTATATCCTCCATCACCTTTAGTTACTTTTCTTCTTCCAATTTTCTCCTTTTTTTTTCTTTCAAACTTTTGGTTGATTCTTTTAATTAGCTTTATCAAATTTTAAACATAATACAATTCAGCAATTTTAAATATACAATTTTCTGAACTGTGACAAATTTATACCATCATGTCACCACCATCCAAATCAGGATATAGGACATGTACATCAATTCAAAAGCTACCTCTTGACATTTTGCAATCAAATCCTCACACAATTTTATTCATTTATCTATTTGTTCAGCCTTAGCCAACTCTAATTGGGTTCTGTCATCATGATTTTTCCTTTCCTAGAATTTTGCATAAATGCAAACAACATTATGCCTGCAAAGCTAAGCATCAGCACCTAAGTAGCATTGGCATAGTGGTTTAGCTGGATAGCCATAAGCTCATAAAGTTGACCAGTTAAGCAAGCAGTGTTCAAATTAGATATAGAAAGATAGCAGGCAATATAAACTCATGCTTTTTTTTCCCATTCACTGTGTGCTGCTAAGTTTCATGGGGATGGAAGGAGGGAAGACTCGAGAGGTCGGGTCTATGTACAACTGAGAAACCAGAGCTTAGTTACCTCCAATCTTTTAAGGGTGCTGTTGGCAAATTCCCCACTCTGATGAGAGACAATGTCTTCATTTCACAAGTCAGTAAACTAGTCTGTTTTCCAACAGAGAGGGGAATTCTGTCACTTTCTTTCTGAGGGCTTAAAATAATACACAACCTTGAAAAGAGTCCTCAACAAAAGTTGTCACAAAATTTATAGAAATCCCCTGAAGAATTATGTCCCAACACTAGTCTTTTAAATATGATGTGTTTCACTTAGCGTAATGCTTTTGAAACTCATTTTCATAATGCACATGTCAATAATTTACTCTCTCTTATTCCAGGGTAGCAATCCAGTGCATAGCTAAGCTATAATATATTACATCATTTCAACAGTTCATGAATATTTTGTATTCAGTTTATTATAAAAATCTATTATGAACCTGTGCAAGCATGTTCTTACTTAGAAATAAGTTTTTATTTCTCTAAAGTCATGACTTTGATGTGATATTGCTGAGTCACATGGTATATATGTTTAAATTTAAGAGACTGTTAAAAGTGGCTGTTAACATTTTTGCCTACTTCCCACCAATGTCTGAGAGTTTCACTTGTTCCATAATCTTGCAAACATTGGGGATAGTTGACTTGGGGATGTAGCTCGGTGGCAAAGCACTGGTGTACCATGCACAAGGCCTCAGATTTGATCTCTCATTCACACACTCACAAACACACGAAATTGGTATTGTTATTGGAGCAGTAGTAACACAGTGTGGCTTTTGCATATATTTTATATTTATAGCTTTTCTTTAATGGTATACATGTTAAAATTTTTGTGGCCAATGTCTTTAATGATTGTGATATTTTGGCCTTATTGAGGTATAACAGTTCTTTATGTATTCTGGGTACAATAACTTTATTAGATATGTTTTGAAAATAATTTCTACCAACATTTGTCTTGCCTTATCTTTTTCATAAGAATGCCTTTTAAGGATAATTTATATATAAAAAATTAGAAACATGCAAATTAAAATGACATTGAAATTTTACCCCTCTCTAGTCAGAATGACAATTATCAAGAATACAACTAACAACAAATGTTGGTGAAGATACGGTGAAAGGGGAATGCTCATACATTATTGGTGGGACTGCAAAATTAGTGTAATCCCTCTGAAAAGCGGTATGTAGATTTCTCTAAAACTAGAAATGGAACCATCATTTGACACAATTATCCCACTCCTTGGCATATAAGTAAAGAGTTTAAAATCAGCATATTACTGACACAGGTTGTGTTGGTCAGGTCCAACACAATGTTTACAGCAGTACAATTCACAATAGCTAAACTATGGAGCCAATCCTTCAACAGGTGGGTGGATAAAGAAATTGTTGTATAGATACAGAATGAAATATTAATCATACAGAAAAATGACTTTATGACATTTGTGACTAACTGGATGAATCTGGAGATTTTCATCCTAAGTGAAATAAGCCAATCCCTAAAAACCAAAGGTCGAATGGTTTCACTGATATGTGGAAGCTAAGCCACAAATAAAGTAGGTGAGGGGAAGAAATAAAGCTCAGTAGATTAGACAAAGAGGAAGGAAAGGAAGGAAGTAGGGATAGAAATAAGAAAAACAGTAAAATAAATCTAACATAATTTTCCTTGTACACATAAGAAAATATCTAAGTGAGTCCTACCATTGTGCCCACCCACAAGAATGGAGTCCTAATTAGAACGATTTTATCAAATGAATTCTACTATCATGTATAATTAAGAAGAACTAATAAAAAATAATAATGCCTTTTGAAGAGCAAAATTTAACCATTAATAAGTCTGTTTATTGTTCTTTTAAAGAACTTATGGCTTATGCTTTGTTTTTTTATAAAACAATCATTGCCTATTCTAAAGATTTTATCATATTATTTCATCCATAAGTTTCATAGTTATTCCTTATATATTTTAGTGTATGATATATTTTAAGCAAATTTTACATAATATTTGAGATATAGTTCATGGTTTATTTTCTCCTAGAGACGGAATTTTTTTTTCATTTTTGATCTATTAATATAATGAACAATGTTGATCTCTTAAAATATTATTTTGGTCAACTTTTTTTTGCTGCTGTGACTAAAGGACCTGAACACAATTATAGAGGAGGAAAAGTTTATCTGAGGGCTCACCATTTCAGAGGTCTTAGTCCACAGAAGGCTGTCTCCATTCCTTAGGGAGTAAGCTGATGCTGAACACCATGGCAGGAGAGGGTGGCAGAGAGAAGCAGCTCACACCACATGATCAAGAAACACAGAGAGAGAAACTCTACTCTGACTCCACTCTCCAGATACAAATATATACACCCAAGCTGTGCTCTGATTCTTATTTCCTGCAGCCCCACCCTCCCCACCACCACTTCAGTCATCACTCAGTTATTCCTTATCAGGGGATTAAATCACTGATTGGGTTAAGACTCTTAAAACCCAATCATTTGTCCTCTGAACCTTCTTCCATTTTCTCACATGTAAGCTTCTTGGGAACACCTCATATCCAAACCATAACAAATATTAAATATCGTTAGGAGTGACATCAGCAATATAGTGGGATGGGAGTCCCTGCCCTTGTTCCCCAATGAAATTCCAATTTAACAGTGATATAAGACTAAAATAAACAATCTGGAATTCAGTGAAGAAGCCTCAGTATCCTCAGAAAGCACAAATCTGTAAATACTCACATAAAAATGTGTGAGGACAATTTTACATAACTTGTGTCAGCTCCTCCCTCAAGGTGGTGGTGTTCAGAACTAAGAGAGTTGCCAGTCACTGACTTCTTCCTCAAAGACGAGGAGAGAATAGAGTATTTGTCCAACCAACTCATATCATCAGGATGCTACCAGAGGACAGTTTTTGTCTCGCTTCATCTACGGCACAGATTAAACAAGCAGTTTAGATGTCATGGGGTGGGTAAGAATTAAGAGGCAGGAGATTTGTTGCAATTAGTACATCTCTGTGAGATTGGGAGAGGGTGTGGAACCTGAGACTCTTCCCTTAGAAGTGAAGGAGAGCAGTGAAACATGTTTTGAACACCTACCTACTTACCTTTCAGTGCACTACACAGGGGGCCAGGTTTTATCATCAGCAAGTCTTTGTCTTTCTTTAGAGCATTACATAATAGTTGGGTTCATTTTGACAAAGTCATACATGAATGGAATTTAATTTTACTCCATGTCAATCCTGGCTCTCTCCACCACTTTCCAATTCTCCCTCCTCTATTGCCCTTCCTCTACTAATTTTTGTTTTCCTCCTTTATTTGTTTATTTTTTATTGGATAGTTACATGTGCATAAAAATTGAATTCCCTGTGATATATTTATACATAAACACAGCATGGTTTGATTAAATTTTTCACATTTTCTCTCTTTCCCCATGTCTGTTTCTTCTTTCTTGTTCTCCTTCTTCCACTCCACTGATCTTCTCTAAATCTTTATGATATCCAATCCACCCCTGGTCCCCTTTTTTTTCCTAGTTTTTGCATATGAGAGAAAACATTTGATCCCTGATTTTCTGAAGCTGGCTTATTTAATTTAGCATGGTGTTTTCCATTTCTATCATTTTACTGGAAAATGCCATAATTTCATTGTTTCTTTATGGCTAAGTAAAAGTCCATTGTGTGTGTGTGTGTGTGTGTGTGTGTGTGTGTGTGTGTTAGTGTGTTTAATTTTCTACATCCATTCATGTATTGATCAGCACCTGGACTGGTTCCATAATTTGGCTATTGTGCTGTCATAAACATTTAAGTGGCTGTATTACTATAGTATGTTGATT
Organism: Ictidomys tridecemlineatus; assembly: GCF_052094955.1. Lineage (NCBI taxonomy): Eukaryota > Metazoa > Chordata > Mammalia > Rodentia > Sciuridae > Ictidomys > Ictidomys tridecemlineatus. Next base: position 50,606 of record NW_027520962.1, read on the forward strand.
TTAGTTTTTTAAAATAAATACCAAGAAACTAGCTAGCTGAGTCATATGGTGATTTCATTTTTTTTTTTGGTCTTTTTTTTATTTGTTTATTTGTTTTTAGGAATATCCATGCTGTTTCCTAGAGTGGTCATACTAATTTGTAGTCTCACCAACAACACTTGAGTGTACCTTTTCACCCACATCCTTGGCAGCATTAATTATTATTCATATTATTGGTAATTGTCATTCTGATTAAAGTGAGATAAAAATCTTTGAGGACTTTTGATTTGCATTTCTACAGATGTGGAACATTTTTCATATATTTTTTGGCCATTTGTGTTGCTTCTTTTGAGAAATATTTTATCGAGTCTGCTTTTAACTCCTTTATTATTCAATAAAAATGAATATTTCACTTGTTAGCCTAATCCTTCTTTAATGAAAGTGATTTTTTATTTCAGTTATTGTATTACTCATCTTTATTCTGTTAATTTTATTTAAAATATTTTCTGTCCCGTTGGTATTCTCCTTTAGTTCATATATCATTTTCCTGATTTTGTTTTGTTGTCATCTATGTTCTTTTATAACTCACTGAGTTTAAGACAATTATTTGTCAGAAAATTTGTAGATTTTCCTTCCTTTAGGTTATGGAGATTTTATAGTATTCCTTTGATTGAATCATGTTTCCCTGGTTCTTTTTATCTTTATAGTTTTCCATTGCTCTCTGCACATGTGAATAGTCTTCTCTCTCAAATTTTATGAGTTGGACTTCAACAAAGAAGGACATTCACTAATCAGCCCAACTAGAGGTTCTGGGAACCTTTCAAACTATACATATGTTTCTTCTCTTGATTAATGCTCATATATTTCTCATTAGTGAAATTTACTGGTTTCTCTTTGTTGTTGTTTGTCATTTATAGTCTCTTGTTCCTTCTAATGCTTGTCAGCTAGAGTATGGCTCTCAATCTTCAAGGCATAGTGTACTTATCTCCCTTCCCCCCTGAGTATAAATTTTGAGTCTTTTCCAAATCTCACTGAGATATTGCTACAGCAAGCTGCTTGCCCTTTCCTTTGTTTTTAATGGCTGCTGCATTCAAACAATTCCAATTCCAGCATCACTTTAATGGTGAAAATTTGGTTAATTATTGTTGTTTCATGGAATCCAGAAGAAAATACTTCAAAGAAGGGGAAATTTTAAAAGACTTGAACATTATTTGAGTTGTAAAAGTTGAGAATGAAAACATATTTTTGGACTTAGTGCCTTAGAGATAAAAAAAGGTGACCATATCTTCAAAACTGGGATATTGCTGATGATTTCTACAATAATTATTAATAATGATTATTTTTACTTATTTTTTAAATTATTTGTAAAATATGGTTCACCATACTTAGACATACTATCTGAAAATTATTGAAACCTGGAGAATTAAGCATATAAGCTAGACGCTGAAGGAATGAAGCATGACAGATAAGAAAATGGCAAGATAATTAGCAAGTATGCAAAAAAAAGAAGTTAATTTATGAGAAGAAGGCAAAAGATAAGCAAGTGTGTAAGTGGGAATGCAGAATTTGGAAAGATTGTTCATGTTGATGATAATGATGTTTTCTTTCCTAGATGGGATTAAACTTTCAAGACTTATCTAACATTGTAGTAAGAAAGGAGGATGCTTTGCATAGAAATGCAGTTAAATATCTATGTCTGAAAGAGGAATATGTGAAATGATCTCTGAAGAGTAAAAACAAAAGGAGAAAAGTGAGTACCACATGTTTAAAACAAGTCAAAAATGATTCAAATAGTCAAGGAGTTTGGGTTTTAAAGTTAAGCAGGGAGAGTACAACTTCCATGCTCCTAATTCATTCAGGTTAAACAAAGTGAAGTGAAGAATTTTCCCAAGGAATCTAGTCTAAATGTTTAAAAACAGAAAGATTTGGGGCCGATATCCCAAGTAGAAATACAATTAAGTTATTTCTTAATTTTTTCTTTGGGCTTATGTCTGTTTTTCCCAGGAACCTGATAGGATGTCTTTTACTTTTTCTTCTGTTTTCTTTCTTCTGTGAAGAAAATAGAAATCAACCCTGAACAACTTAATGAAAGACAATCTTCCAAACCTCATTTATAATGTAACAGAAAATCAATAATTAACTCATCAGATCCCAGGAAACATAAGACCCACAATAATAAAATCATGTGCTGCGAGTCAGGTTTGAATGATTCTCCATAGTTGCAAGGTTTTAAATGACTTCCTTCTTAAAATTTACTTTGGAAAGAGAGATGTATTCATCAACCCTTAAAACACTCACTCACATGCTGCACCCATGTACACAGATAATGAAGGAAGGAAGTTCCACAGGAAGTGAAAGAAGAGAGCATTCACAAAGGTAGCCAGACATGAGAAGTCATGGCCCACACAGGAAACCTCATGCTCAATAGTGACTGACACAGGTGTGAGTGGGACAGGAGCTATACCGTGAAAAGGAGAGGGAAGGTGTAAGTTAGACATTAAAGGATTGGACATCATCCTAGGTTTTATGATGAAAATGATAGGAACCTACTAATACTATGATTTCTATATTATGATGAAAATCTGACCAATATGTTCTATTTTACTAAGTATTTTATAATATCAAGTGCTGTCTAAACTAACAGATAAGCAGTTTGAAGTTCTCTATTTCCACAAAAACGATGAATTGAAAAAAATACAATATTTGCTGAAGCTGAGAAAAAAGAAACAGAAACTTCAATTCAGAAAACTAAGGGAAAGCTCTGTCATGCCTCTCGTGTGATTTGCTCAAGGTACATTTTTTTTTCTATAATGCTATTCTTTTCCTTTTCTCCCTAAGAATTCACCCTTCAGACTCAACTCAAATCTCTCCTTCACTAAGAATCTTGACTTGACTTCTATAAGACTTAATTGTTTTCATTTTTTTTCTCATTTTTCCTTCTGTAGAACTCTGTTCTAAGACTCAGGGCTTCATTACAGCTGTGTGTTTGCCTCCCTTCTATTCCCTTGGCTCTGCACCAGAGACAGTCATTCAGTTTGTTACGAAGTAGGTGAGGAAATACACCACAAACCATTTCAAGTTAATTTGTTATAAATTATGTGGCTGAAAAACTTGCATACCTTCAGAGAAATAGTTTCAAGGGACCTTGATATATGCAGTTGTACGAGTTAGGTATGTTTATTCACTGATTCATTCACAGAAAAAAAGAGACCCAATAGAGACATAAAAAAATAAACTCAACACTTCATCTACCCAACCACATGCTGCCCCCATAATACCAGGGCCAGGAGCGTGAAAACTCATTGAGCAGTCCCTCATGCCAGCTGGATTCTAGTTTGATCTGCCTATGACAGACATTTGTAAGAGAGTAAAAGTCACAAAAATGTGGAAGGCATCTTGATTTTCTCTGCTTCTGGTAGGGGAGCCTGAGGGAGTGGTGACTCCCGGACTTCTGTTCAGCCATGTGGCAATCCTACACAGCTGTGCACAGGGGTTCCACCAGCAGTAGTGACAGTTTGGCTACAGGGTTATCACAGTTTTTCTCCTTCCTTCTCCAGCCTTAAGGTCAGTAGCAGTTTCCTGCAGTTATTATCTGAGAAATAATGCTTCTAATTTTTTTTTTTTTACTCCAATCCTTTCAATAATTTTGCAATCATTTACTTGTTTTAAATTCCCCTCTGTTTAAAATACTTACAGTGACTACTCAATACAGGGGAGAGAAGATGCTGGCACGGAGAGGATGGTAACAGTGGCAACAGAGAAATATATGGATTTGAGCTCTGTTTTTCAGCAGAACTAACCAACTCATTGATGAATTGGACTTAGGGAATGAGGTAAATAAAATGATGAGATAATTCTCACTCTTTGGTGTTTTACTGATAGGGAAAAATTAAAGAGGAACAAATTGGGTAAGGAATATAAGTATACTGAAATTATATCTGGAAGCATTTAGGGGGTGACGAGCAACTTGTGTAGATTGATACAGCAGAAGTGGGAGCCGTTTATTGTAGGACAGGAGGGGTATATATACATTCCACACAGTTTATCTTAATTAACATAAACTAGATACAGCAGTCAACCAATAAGAAATCTCCACACTTAATAGCTCGATGGTGCCACCTCACAAACCACTCCCCCTGGCAAAATCCCAGGCACCATCCAGACTTGTTTACAGACTCTAACATTTGCCAGGTGCCATCCTGACTTGTTTACAGACCCTAATATTTACCCCTTTTGTTTAACTTAAATAACAACTATAGGGGTTTTTACACAAACACCACAAACAATCTGCTACAAGCAGAAGGGGAGGATACAAAATGCCACAATACCAAGACACTTGATGGCTCCATGCAAGAAGCCCTTGGAAAAATTATACCAGCAATGACACCGTTAGCAAAGATACCGAGTTACAATTTGTTGTAGATTACAGTTTGTTGTTTCAGTCCAGGTAAAGCAGTGTCTCAATAGATTAACTCACAGTCCAGGTAAGTTCTGCAGGCAGCTAGCTTAAATCACAGTCCAAGTAAGTTCTGCAGCCAGCTAGCTTGATCTGAAGTCTCAAGTCCGGTTTTCAGCAACACTGGAAATTCTTCCACCTTTGTGTTCACCGGCACTGAGATTAAGGCGGGAACTCAGGCAAATGTTAAAGAAAATCCTGTAGTATTCCACTAAGAAAACAACCTTCTGAACAATTTCGTACATTTTCTCAAGTTTTTTTACATTTGAAATAAGCCTTAATGGTGCACATTATTTATCAGCCTCCAGGTGTGGGAGAACCATTGTAGTTACTGGCCTTGGCTGTCTTCCACCTGCAGCCCCAGATGGCCCAGGAAAAGTGGGGGGGGGAATGTTCTGGACTCAAACTGCCACTGGGCACAGGGAGCAAGAGCCCGCCAGACTGTGCCTCTGGATAGGTTTGGATTTGGGCTCTTCCGCTCTGGGCGGGGGCAGGGAGGAGCCAGCTGCTGCTGCTTGGAAAATCCTTGCTTCACCATGATTGGCTCGCGCACATGGCAGCCGCTGTGCCGATTCACGCACCCTTTGGTAAAGAAAAGTATTTACTAATAGCCTTTTGCTGCAACTATTTTCCTGATAATCCTTCTTCTTCTGAATGTTCTTTTTCTTTCTTACTAGAGTTCCCGGGCTTCCATCAAAAAATGCCCTAACTATTCTTGGTTCCACAGGGGTGCCTCCTTCCCTTAGTAATTTACTTCTAACCCCTTCCATATTTTCATCACAAAGACAATACAATACACTGAGACAAAACAAGACACAAACATACTGTTTCAACCTTTTCCATTTTCTCAAAATGGCCATTTTTCCTCTCACCCTATCTGCCTAGGGACGAGCAGATTTGCTCCCGTCCTATCTAGGGATGAGCAGGTTTTTTTTTTTTTTTCGTCACTTACCCTCTCCCCGTAAGGGGCCACCATCCGCCACAGTCTGGCTGCAACAAAATAGCCGGGGGGGGGGGGGGGGGGGGGGGTGTTGAGGAACAACTTGTGGAGATTAATACAACAGGAGTGGGAGCCATTTATTGTAGGACAGGAGGGGTATATATACATTCCACACAGATTATCTTAACATAAACTAGATACAGCAGTCAACCAATAAGAAATCTCCACACTTAATAGCTCAAGGGTGCCACCTCACAAACCACTCCTCCTGGCAAAATGCCAGGTGCCATCCAGACTTGTTTACAGACCCTAACAGGTTGTTAGAGAATGTCCCCCAGAAACTGTCCTTGTAACTTTAGTCTAGTTGAAGCAGGGGACAAGAAAGGGACTGAACATATACGTTTTATCATTTAGATCAGGTTAGTGGTTACTGGACTTCAAGATCAGAACACTGTATCAGGATTTAATTATTTTGAAGATTTTATTTTAATTTATTTTTTATGATGATAGGGATGGAACACAGGGCCTTGTGCATGCAAGGCAAGCACTCTACTAACTGAGCTTTATCCCCAGCTCCAAGATTTTACTTTTAATGCAAAAAACTAGTAAGAATTATATAACAAATACACATTGGCCCAACACTAAAGCTGGCAAGATTATCAAATTACCTCCCCACTCTGTATATTAGGCTTTGTTTTGTTGTCCTACTTTCATGAACTAAATTAGGTGTTTAGTTTTTTATTTATATTTTAATATTTTGAATACATATATACATATCTATATGTGTGCTGAATGTTGCTGTAGTCAATGACAAATCTTGCCATGTATCGCAGTGGCCCCATTAGAATGTGTAAGTATTCTCTACGATGTTTGCACGATGATAAAATTGCTCAACAATATTCACAACATATCTCTATCATTAGCTGATGCCTGACTATATAATTGAGTATATTGTGTTGATGCTTTGATTCTACTTCCTGAGCAGAATAATTTTTTCCTATAGATTTCTCTAAATTGTTAATATCTATATGTGTGTATGTATGTCACAGTAAAACTATTACATACTATTAGTTTCCCTAATCCTCAGTTTTCTCATTAATCAAATGGAAAGAATAACTATCTTATAAGATATTCTGAGGATTAAAAGATATCATCCAGGTGATCCTAAGCAATAACATAAGCCCCTAACAAATGATATTATATAGAGAGGAGCTGATGGAGAAAAAAAATCTTCTTTAAAAATATCTTAAGGCCAGGCATGATGGTGCACAGCTATAGTATCAGAGAGGAGAGGCTAAGGCAAGAGGATCGAAAGTTTAAGGCCAGCCTCAGAAATTTGGTTAGATCCTTTCTCAAAATAAAAAATAAAAAGGGATGGGGATTTAGTAAAGTATCCCTGGGTTCAATTCCCAGTCCACAAAATAACAGACTTAAGGCAGGCCCACTGGGTCAGGCATGTGGCCTGAATGCTTGGAGAATTTCAGCTGTATATACTCTGTCAATAGATTTGGGATAAACTATACTCTCTGTGAGTATTTCTAAATCTTGTGTTGCTCTCAAATTCAATTGTTATATCCTGTTTGATTGTGACATTCTGGGTGGTCAAACTGTGAAAATCATCTTTGTGTCTCTAGCACCTAATATAGTACCTGGCCTAAAATAGAATATTAGTATGTTTTGAATGAATAAATGCAAAAAACTTGCTGTTCCATGCAAACAGAGATTCCTCTATGTGTGATAAATAATTACCAGAATTTTTTTTTGTACTAGGGATTGAACTCAGGGGTGCTCTACCATTGAGCCACATCCCAGTCCTTTTAATTTTTATTTTGAGACAGGGTCTTCTAAGTTGATAAGGCTGGCCTCAAACTTGCCATCCTCCTGCCTCAGCCTCCCAAGTCACTGGGATAACAGAGTGTACTACTGTGCCCAGCTCTGAAGCATTTTTTAAAGTATATTTGAGGAAATAAAATTCTTAATGCTGGAATTGGTACAGTTGATATTCCTTGATATTATAATTTTTCACAAACTAGAAATCTAAATGACCCAATATGAGAACTAAAAGTTCAAGGAAAGAACCAAAGTAAAGAAGAAAAAAAGATGACTATCTTACAGCATTTTCTAAACAAGGGGACACCTGTTTTAGTGTGATGCATGTATGTAAAAATAACTCATTAATGAAACATTCTGTATATCATGTGATAAAAAGCACATTGTGGCAACCAAGGATTTTCACCTGTATTTAATATATGTTAAGTGGGTGTTTTAAACATTGCTATTTCACTGTACATATTCATTGCATTAATGAATCAAAACATGTTTCTAAAGATGCCTTCATTTCATAGTACTATATTTTTAATTATGTGCAAATATTAAGCAACAAACATAAAATATCCACTTATATTCTTAATGAATATGGATATGACATCCCAATTCCTTTTTTTTTTTGCCACTCCAAATCACACCAAAAGCTGCATATTGAGTCATGTTAAGTAATACAAAATGGTCATACAATAAATTGAGATCACACTTGGACTAAATACAGAAAGCCCTACATTTCTGAAGGCATCCACACATTATAGAAATTAGACATTCAACCATACATTGTAATTAGAAAATTACAGACACATGCCTCTAAATTAATGCCAGTAAAAATTAATTACAACAAAGACAATGACAATGAAAATCTCTGTACAATGAATCACAGATGATAATCAAATTATATTGGAAAAAAAAAACCTTCAACACTAAGGCAGTTCAGTGCAATTCAGTAATTGGCCCACCTCTTGAGAAGTATTTATTTTTAATCACAGCAAATTTACTTGAAGAAATTACCCTTCAAATTTTACCCCATGTTAGTTTATAGTCTCCTGCTCATCCTTAATTTTTATTGTAGCATTTTATTTTTAATGTTATACCACTGAGAAATTTCTGCTTTACAAAGGCTTGTATATTTTAATGTTGCTACATTACAGATATCATTAAAATATTCAATACATGGAGTATGTTGAAATCCCAGCACATATTTAAAACCATTATCAAAATGTAATGCTGATTTTCTGGATTTCTAAAAAAAACAAAACAAAACAAAACAAGTTAGCCCTTCAAAGTGTCCTACAAAGCCTTTGTCTTTTCTGAGTACAATTCTATTCTTTTCTGAGTACTATTCAAATTCTTATTCTCCGAGTAGCAAGTTAGAGTGTGTGGGATATATTTGCCACTAAACCTTTCTGTTTGCAATGCAAACACTAAATCACCTAATAGAGTCCTATTTCAGCTGCTAAATAGAATTATTTATGACGTCTTTGGAATATACTCATGTGAGTTACACTTAACCATCTGTGCCTTTTTGTTTCTTGCAGACAATTTGCAATGGTGGAGTAAAATATTTTTGTTTGGATATTTGTTTTATATTAAACAGATATGCCAAAATCATCTTCATAGTATAGTAACATTTTATTCTATCTTTTAGAGTAAGGTAGTCCATTTTCAGCAGCTTGATATAAAATGAAATAAAAATTATTATTATTCATAATAAAATACTACCATACACATTGAAAACATGATCAAAAATGGCAGAGAGATTCCAAAGATAGACATATAAGTATTAACCGTCTGCATGGTAACACATTGAATAAGGGTTCTTTGAAGTAGTTGGAGAGTTATAATTACTGAGCAGGCAAGATCATTAAATAATTACACATTTTGATTAAAAAATATATGTAGTTCATTAAGACAGGGACTCTAAGTCTACTTCTCTAGCTAAGTTCTCTTCAGATGCCAAGTTTGTACTTTAATTAGAACAAAAGACCCACATTAACTTCAATGCAACATAATCATTCATAATAATGACTGTATATTAATCTCTTGAGCTTGCATGAATATAGCACATGACATATGGCATAGTACAGGCACCTGTGTGGTCCTTTGGGGACTGAGGTGGTGCATGTTAATTAGCCCCTGGAAAATAAAATCTGTTTCCCTCTGAGAAAAACAACCTCAGCGCTTATTGGCTGCAGACATCAAAGGAATCAGGTGAAATACTGCTTGGCTCTGTCTACACTCATTAAAGATCTGACTAGAAGTAGACACTGAATCAACTGTTTCTGAATTAATTCTTGACTGAATCCTGCACAAGAAACAGAGTAGCCATGCATTTCTTTGGCCTTGTTGATTGGATTTTTGGCTGAAGACATCAAAATTACCATTTTGGTTACAGCAAGCTACATAAAGGTGTAACGAAAACAAAATAATATAATCAGAAGCTTAAAAATTGGAAGCAGCTTCTTTTTCTTCAAGCTACTTGAAACTGCCTTAATTTAATATTTTACTTTGCGAATTCTGACTCAATCTGAGTATGAGATTATAAATGCCTTTAAGAAATATGTCATCTTTCAATAAACCAAGTCTCAAGATTTTTAGGTGAAGGCACTTTACATCTTTGAAAGATAAAGGAAAGGTATTATAGAACTAAAACTCTGACTGATTAACATGTATTTATCTTGTGTTGGGTAGATCTTAAAATTAGTTCTCAGTGAGAAAAAAAAATGTCTATCCCCATTACCAGAGTGTACCTGGAAAAAGAAAACAGAAAATTGAGTGGACAGAGAGAGAGGATTAGAAAGGGCTACATTTTACAAATTTCTTTTGCTACTCATCTTCACGCCACTTATAATTCTGAGATGTACAAAACAAATCCACTTATCTGAAATATATTCACATTTAATGGGGATATTTAGAACACTGAAGCTTTTTAGGATCTTTTAGAATAGCAAAATTTAATGAGGCTTTTTTAAAGTTAGCAATTTAAACTCATGTAAGAATACAAATTCACAAGTATGACTGGGCAAATTATTTCTTTTCTAAAATAACACGTTGCTCCCCGCCCCCCGCCCACCCCAGGCTGCATTCATGATCCTGTTATCAAAGTGTTACATTGATGATATGTTTATTGGAATATTTGGGCCCATTTCCCTTCCACTCAACACATGGATTAGCAGTTTAAAATAATTCCTTTCTATTAAGCAAATGTGTGACTAAGGCACACTTAAACAGCCTATTAAACCAATGAGATGACAATGTGCTATCCTCAGAGAAAGTTTAATTTTTGAAGTAATTAATTACACATACCACAAAATGTCTCAGGGGAACATTTTGACTAGGCCTATCAACTTATCGTGCAAATAATTATAGTATTTTATTTGAGGCAAAGATGCTGATTCATCATTAGTAAGATTGCAACAAACAATTTATTTTTGTGACACTCATCTTTCCAGTGGGGAAACTGCTGTCTGCTATATATTTATTTAATTTAAAAAGTCGATTAGTTGTTCTGAGGTTTTAAAACTGATATAAAACTGTGGTTCTAAATCACGGTATATGCCTTTTTTTTTTTTAATCTCAACAAAATCATATAGGCATTTGGAAGGGGAAATTGTGACTATGGTTTCTGGTTTCCTTTTCCTATTTATGGGTCTAGTTGCCCTGATAGTCTACAATAGTATACGTCTGATGCCTAGATATATCCCCAAATTTACTCACATGTGCATATCATTATTGAGGTAGGCTACCACCATAAGGACTCCTTTCTTCAAACTCTTTCACCATATTACAGAAGAAGTAGATAAGACAATCTGGTCAGTGGTTTTAAAACTTTCAATTATATCAATTTCTCGAATCAAAAGATTCTTCTGATGTTTTCTGTAGTGCTCAGTGTGAAGAACACAGGAGTGGACAGTAGAAGGTTCCGCAGAGAAAAGGGAAACACCTCACTATCTTTTATTAACCTTGGAATTTTGGACAAGTCACTTAACCTAGTTTCCTCATTTTAAAAATTGGTTGTTAAAGTGATTCAATTAGGGAAAAAAAAATCAACCATGCCTGACATGTAGCAGGCACAAATGCTGACTGCTTCAGAATGGTTTTCTTAGAGATAAAATAGGACCTTTTTTTTTTCTTTCAGATAATGTCATTTAATAAAACTTTATGGTCCTTCTGATTAACTTAGCTATGTTCCAACTAATGTTTTCTCAAGACCCAGAATTAATACAGATGAGAAAATCTTAACCTTTAGTGTGCTTAAGGATCATCCAGAAATCAAAAGATATTTTAAGGCTTTTTATCCCAATTTTCACATTTTGAGAAATATTACTTTAGATTGCTGATTGTACACTGAGCTGAAAAGTGCTTTCATAATTTTTTTTTTAATTTTGGTAGTAGAGACTGAACCCAAGGGTGCTTAATCACAGAGCCACATCCTCAGCTCTTTTTATCTATTTTGAGACAGGACTCACTAAGTTGCTTAGAGCCTCAATAAGTTCCTGAGGCTAGCATGAATTTATAATCCTCCGGCCTCAGCCTCCCAAGTCACTAGGACTATAGGTATGCACCACCACGCCTGGCTGAAGTGTTCATTTGTAGAAACATTATGCTCAATGTCTTCCCTCCTGTTGTCTCTTGCTTCCTGCAGAGAGGTTCTCCACTTGTTTCCCTGTCACCAGTCTCTGTACTTTGCCTGGATTCCCTGGGAAATTTTGATTTGTCAGTTATAGTCAGAGAGTAAGCCAGTGTGGAATGAAAAAGTGGTGTGCCTAACCCAGACAACATTTGACAGAATGGCTGGGTACATAGAATATACTGGATGAGGTCATGTAACCTTGTCTCCTTAGGGAGAGAGCATGATGCACAAGAAAGCAGAGAATCTGACATTCCAGCTGGGTTTTTTTCCTGTCACTAAATATGTGACTATTTCTAAATTTCTTAGTCACTGTATCATGACAGTACCTTCTCTGGTTGAAGGCAAGATCCTAGGGCTTAGATCAAAGTGTCTCTCAGGCTTCCTCACATCTCTAGGACCCAGGCTTTCCATAAAAGGGCAGTGGGTACTCTACCTGAACACAAATTCCAGAGATACACATTTGCCATGTTTTCTTAGGAAAATAATCACTTATGATTCATTATCTCCTGGCACAATTCTACCTATGAAGTATTTTGAGAAGTACCAGACACCTAGATGTCTTGGAAACAATTTAAATGTTACTATGAATTCACATAACACTTGCTGTGTGTGTTCAGGATTTTTATTTACTTGGATTTATTGTGGGGAGAAATTAAAACGATACAAATCTGGAGGGGGGCCTTGAGGTAATCATATCATAGTTGTAATGCTGTTAGTGAAGCGGATTGTCATAGTGAAAGGTGTAGAGCAGAATCTATAGAATTGCTGAACATCTATTGTAAATGTGATTAAGCTTCTTCACACAATCTCTTAAATAAACTAATAAAGACATGTTAATTCATATACTTAACTGCAGTATTTTCATATAACAAATACCTCATGATATAGAAGTAAAGAACGTAAAATAATGAGATTTTTTTTTATGTATGCCAGGTGATTTACCTATGTAAACAGTCTTTAAAAAAATAAAGAGGAAAAACAATTTTCTGCTTTCAATACTATTGTGAGTTATGGGAGTGAATTTATTTTATGTTTTTTTTCCTAAAGTGGTAGACTACCAAATTGATAATAGTTTGTCATTATCTGTTATATAATTCAACTCCACATGAGAAACTGAGTGAACACATTGGACTTTGACTGAATATTTAAGATCCTGATATCAGGCGTTCTGCATAGGCCCATACTTGTCTGTGTGGGTAGTCTGACTGCTTGTGTGCTATTGATCTTTGCAGAGCATTCAGGGAGCTGACATCAATGCACGCAGGAACCTAATACTTTTAACCCTTTCCTAAACACATTCTTCAACATGGAAAATATTTTCAAATAAGTAAATGGGTCAAAAAGAATTGTAAAGTACTTATATTTTTCATGTAAAAATATGTGCACACAGGCAATTCAGATGCAAAAGAATTTTTGTTTAAATTGTCTAGTTAATTGCCTTAATTCTCTGCTTTGAACATATAAATATTACTTAGGGTAGAAGCAGCAGATCATATAAATCAATTAATCAATATTGATTAATTCTTCCCCTTCAGCTTTATCTTAAACTAAGGTTAGGTTTATGCTTCTCCATAAGAAGTAAAGATTCAGATGTCTAGGGATGGTCTACAATGTTGTTCTGGCAATGTGTAATGGGGAAGTGTGTGTGAATGTTGAGTTTGGGAGGGAAAATGTATTAACAGACATTTGTAAGGAGTTATCCAATATCAGAAGAACATTTTACAAATAGTTTTTAAAGGTAAGCTAAAGTTTAACCTGTCCATTAACAGAAAATTATTTTAGAATTTGTGGGGATAATGGATACTGGAGCTAGTCAATGACAAGATCAGTGTGAACAGCTGAATTTCTTACTTGAGAGAAGAACAGAAGTGAGGGAGAGATACCCTTATGGAAACATGGCATTGTGTGCAAGAATGAAGTATGCATATTTTCTACATTTTTACCTAAGCCACAACTATGGATAAAGAAGGAAAAAAATCAATTTTTTAAATAGATTTACAGAAGTTTTCATTGACGAAAACAAATATTTCTTTCATAGTAACTTCTTTTTTGTCAGGAGCATAAAAAGCACTTTGGTGATATTTTTTGTTTTCAAAGAGAAACTTTGCTATTTTGCTGAAAAAATTATATAGTGTTCTGTGAAAACTGCCTTACAGCAAGGAGTTTTAGAAAAGATGGGAAGGAAAAGCCATGTGAGATGTTTTCATTTTAGAAGTAACCTCTGTTTCATTGATTCCAACAGACACCACAGAAAAAGAAATAAGAAATGTTTTTTTTCCCTCATAAGACGAATATATCACTCCCCAAATTCTTACAAAACCAACTGAGGCAAATTAGGGGTTTCAAAGCTAGTCACCTTATAAGTTGTTCAGAAAAAAATTTGCATTTAAATTGCTCTGTGCAGCTACCGTGAGATTTTCCCCTGGAATGTTTATGGCTCTTTTTTTTTCATTAATACTTAAAAAATACAATTTCATAACCAGTGTATTACTACATCTAGTTGTGTTAAAAAAAGGGAACTTCATTTCATAAAGTAGAAACATTCAAAGTGGTTTTGGGCAACCAATCACTCAGTCAAAATACTAGAATTCTTCATATTGAACACTTAATAGTAAAGTTAATCTGAAACCATATCAACTCTACATTTCTATTATAAAAACTCGATCATTAATAGTTCTATCAGAGAGAATAACTTGTGCTCCTACACATTTTATCTAGAGAAGTGAAGATATACAGAACTTCTTGGAACTTTCCCCCAAAATAGTTTATATATAAAAATACAGCAGATTTTTTTTAACAGATAAATCTTAACTATTTTTTTCAAATAACTTGCCTTTACATATTCAGAAATGTAGATTTAAGAAAAATACTAAATGTGCAAAGTGCTCTTTTATATGTACATTAAAAAAATACAATGTAATAATAGCTTTAAACATGTCAAAGAATCATAGGAGGGAGAGTCTTCAATGTCAGAAAATCTGGTCTGATTAGAGCTTTTGCTTGTAGAATTGTAAACAAACTTTTTAAAATGCTGAGAGTTTTCTCAGTTCTTTCCAACCAAGACACTCTCAAATACATCAAGTCCTGCTTTGAAGTAAACCTGAGCTGAATTAATGCTGTTCAACACATCTGACAGGGCTTCTTGAAGAGTCTCATTTGATGTAAGTGACTTGCAGTGTTCCCAAGCCTCCATGAGTATGGAAAACTGGCTTGTCTTCTCATCAGTGTGGTACAGGATGTTTCTGAAAGGAAAAAAGGAATATGTAAATGTTTTATGCACAATGCCACTTTCATATCAAACACCGTAATGAATACTACCAGAAGCAGTGTTGTTTGCAATATATGAAGACATTATAAAGGTAATATTGCTATTTTTTGATACTTAATGAATTAAGAGATTGAGACATTGACCATTAGTAGTTTCCCATTTTGATGACATTAGAGGAGATAATCAGACATGGGCCTCCTGATGGAAGTATGGTACATTATGAAATAGCATAAACAATTTTGCTAAAAAAAAATGATGTGTATCTGATGAAGCTTCCAAATTTAATTGCTAATAATTCAAAGGACAGAATTATGCTAAATCATAGCACAGTATGTTCTAGAAAACCACAGACTGCAACAATATCTAGACAACCAATAACTCAGTTTGTTCAACTACTAAATTTCATTTAAAAAGTAGAGAAAGGAGGAACCTGTAGACCAGAGTTTCTCAACCATGTCCTACTAACACTTTGGGCCAGATGGGTCTTTACTGTGGTGACTCTCCCATGCACTGTGGGATGATAAGCAGTATCCCTGGACTACATGGGCTAGCTATTAATAGCATCCTTCTTTTTGTATCAAGAAATGAAAATGTGTGCAAACATTGCCAAAATATTCCTAATAGGGCAAAAGTAACCCCAATTAAGAACTAGTGTTCTAGACTAAAAGAAACATGTCAACCAGTCACAAAATAAAGATTTTGTTAGATTTTATGCAAACAAATACATTAATATGGGAAGTACAAAATTGAATGTTGATTATTGATTGATATAAAGCAATTATTAATATTTTAGATATCATGGTATCATTAGCATGTCTTCTAAAATTGCTGTTGTCTTACAATAGTATGTAAAGTAATATTTGCAAATAAATGTTATGATTTCTGAGATTTACTTTAAAAATACTTGGAGGGAAAATATAGAGTGGAGTTATAAACAGTATATATAAAATAATATGAACCATTAGGTAATAATTGTCAAAAGTGGGAAATGAAATTTATTATACTATTCCCTCTTCTTTCTTACATGTTTGACATCTAGAATGACATTGTCTTAGTGTGTAATATGATGGTTTCCTGATACTTAGTCAAATGATTGAGAAAGATGAATTTAGGTACACAATAGCATATTCCTATAATCCCAGCAGCTCAGGAGGCTGAAGTAGAAGGATCAAAACCAGCCTCAGCAAATTTGTGGCAAATATATTTCCAGAGCTTAAAAGTAAATAGATATTTTCAAAAGTTGTATCAAATACTTCTATTCCTTGAGGACATATTGCTCAGCTTGCTCACAAACAAAAATATTATAATCATTATTATCAAAACTCTTCATTAAATGAACTGTAACACTGCAGTTAGTACATTATGAAGAACCTACTTAATGTTTCTTAGGCTATTACAGTGATTTTCTCCACTATTTAAAAACCGATATAAAGTACATTCATATTTATACAGTCTATGCCTATTAAATTTTAGATATTAATATTCAGTCAAATGATAAGATGATATTAATAAAACATGCTCATAAAGGTTACAGGATTGATCCCTTGATGACAATTCATTCAATCATGAATAGTCTCTAATATATTTATGTAAAATTTTAGTCCTAACTACTGCAAAATATCTAGAAGAGAGATAATATGGAAGAATAAAAATACATCCTACAATGAATGTCCAGGTATAAAGAACAAAAAATACAATGATTATAATTACTTTTTAAATACCCACATTTGCTCTTCCTAACTAGGAAGCTACATAGTAACATGCTTTTATAATGACTGTAAACATTCCATGTGAATAAAAATGAATCTTTTTTGCTTTGTGAAATTCTACAAGGAGCTAACCACATTTTCCATATGCTACGTGAATCGAGTAGTAAAGTTATAGCAAGCTATTATACAGATAAACACTCATATCCATTTCTACCAAAATTGGATACAAATCAGAATAAAACTACAGATACTGAGATTCTAGTTGAGTACAAGACACTAAAATGTTTTCATCTCAATTTATGAGAAAAATCTTCATTTGTGTAGATGCCGATGTAACTTAAGTTAGTTTATCATTATTATAATAACAAAAGCTCATTTTCCACCTTGAAAGACTGCATTACCTGAAAAACAAATTATGGATAACAAAAATTTAAAAAATCTTTAAATTTTCATTAGATGGATCATTTCTCCTACTGATTTGCAGAAGTAGCTCATCTTTTCCAATTTCTTTGTGTGTGTGTATGTGTGTGTGTGTGTGTGTGTGTGTGTGTGTGTGTGTACTAAAAACCATATAGCTTCCTGCTTACATAAAATAAAATTCTGCATTTTCATTCCTTTCTGAAAGGTAGCATTATGTTATTTTATTTTTAATATTTGAATTAAGCCTAAAACAAAACCCAGGTAATGCTTAAATTCCATCACATATATTCTTTCATATTTCTTAGTTCTGAGATCTTTCTTATATACTCAACCATTAAACTTACATATTCCAGGATAATCTCTGAGTACCAAAACTATGACTGTACCATTTTTAATATGCAAATGCTTCTTTTCTTTTAAATATTTTAGTTAAATCAATGCTTCTGATGGTAACCTCTAAATCTTCTAAACATCTTTGTATTACCACGTGATGCCACCAAAATTGAACTTTAGTCCAACAAAGTGCAGAGATTTCAACAGCATATCTGTATCAGGCTGCTTAAATGTTTCTTCTTTCTAATTATGGATCAATATTATTCCAATTAGGTCAGACCCGGAATGGATCCATAGTCTGTCAAAAGTCACAGGTCTGGAAGGAAAACTGAGTGGAAGTGAAAAAAAAATACATTTGAAGAGTTTCTATGTCAATAATCTGTATTTTACAACCACAAAAATGTATACCACTTAGTGAACCATTCATGCTCTTAGATACATCTGCTTCAGTACATTTCAGAAAGTTTCTCTACATAAAGAATGGACTGTATTAGCATGGCTCTAAATCAATAAATCAGAATCCTATTTGCATACACACAACATGCATCTCAGCATGGCATGTAGAGACATCAGACCTAATTAAAATATTATTTAATTGAAATCATTTTAGTAGCTATCATGTTTAAAATAACATTAATTCCACCCTCATGCCTATCTCCCCTCATCTGTAACAATTTGGATCTTATAAATGTAATTCATACAGTCATCCTGACCCACACACAACACAAAGAGACTACTAAAAGGAAAGTGTAATACATTATTGATGACACTAATGAAATTACAACACACATCACTCATTTTAATGGGTCTGTTTCAATGACACATCATGGTGACCAGGAAAGAGCAGTGCCAAACTCAGAAACCTAATTAATAACTTCCGGCAGCATTGGTGAGGGAGATGAAGTGTCTTTACTCAACTGACAAATCTTTCCCATTCAACTAATGCAAAAGAAAACTGGAAAAAAAATGAATTTTGAAATAAAGGCATTTAAAATCTTCATGAGTCATTACCCTGTGTGTGAATTAGCAATTAATTATGGAAATGATAACTCTCTTTCAAATATTCCTTTGTATATTCATCAATGGCACAGGATGCCACTCATTGTAAACCTGAATTAACATTCCTTATACCTCATGTTGAGAAACTCTTAATGAAATCACACTAAATAATAAGTCATGTATTGCAAAGCTGATTGTGTATACATGCTGAATGCAAAGAGAAAGGGCTAGCTCTAGTTCTCATAATTGTTTCTAATTATTTTAGGGATTGTACTAACTGTACTCCATAGTTAACAGTGGACTATTATATTTATATCAATATTCGAAAAAAATTATTTGACTTGGATGAAAATTCACTAAACACATGTCTACCCTATTTAAAGTGCAAACAAATATCCTTTCAGTTAAATTTGAATTTTGTCTCTCCTAGTCAAAGCAGAAGGAAAATTAAGACCATGGTTGATATTGTCAAGTCTTAAACTTATGCTCCAGACATCTGAGACAGAAAGACATGCATGGTAGATGGTTTGAAAAAATGGACTGGGGATCTAGCTCAGTGGTAGAGTGTGTGCTTAGCATGCATGAGATCTGGGCTCAATCTCCAGCACCAATAAATAAACAAACAAACAAATAAATAAATTTTAAAAATGGCTACAATGAGTCCTCTTTCTGTTATTAGACTCCATTAAAACTTGACTTTGCATCTCATTCCATCAAGGTAAAGAATTTATTTGAATGCTTGAAACTGGTTTGGCCTTAATATTTGCTTTGAGAAATAAGAGTGTGGCATACTTACTATGCGAAAGCCTCAATAGATCCTACATGCTGCCGTTCTGTCTCTTCCCCAAGCTATTGTGAAATTCATACTGGGTTACCTGCTGGAAGAACAGGTACCACACGGAATACCGAAGACCTGAACAGCGAGGCCTTCCTTTTCCAGTTAAAAATCAGATGAGTTGGTGCTCATCTTGTTAAGACAACCAGTGCTCACTGATTACAGACACAAACACAGCTAGGACAGAACCTCTCCATCCCAGACCAAGAACCACACAACTGACTTCAGCCTAAATGGTCAAGCTAAAGAAATATGGACAAAATAAACAATTATCATTTCAAGCCACTAAATTTTGGAATGATTTTCAAAAGATAGGTGATATAATTTGGTAGTGCTTCTTTTCCGGAAGAGAAAGGTTTATGTTGATATAAGAATGAGTTCTCTGTTATCTTTTAACACATTGACAGGGTACAAGGTGTAGTAGGATTATACAAGTCTTCAAATGACCAACTAAATTCAGAGAACAATGAGAAAATCATGTCAAACAGTCCTCATGAGGTACACATTACAAAGTTTATTTGTGTTGATTCATTCAGTTTTAAAGTTGTTTACAGAGTGCCAAGTGGGATTTTTTTTTTCGTTAAACACACACAAAGTCAACCAACATTATGAACTGAATATTTGTGTTCCTTCAAATTTATATATTAAAATCTTATCCCCACAATGTGATAGTACCAGGAAATGAGGGCTTTGGAAAGTAAATAGGTTTAGATGAGGTCATGAGGGTGAAACCTCCAGCAAAAGACTATTGCCATTATGAGAAGAAAAAGCAAGAACACAGCTTCTTGTCTCCACTATGTGAGAATACTGCAAGAAGGCAATGGTCTGCAACCCAGGAAGTGGAGTCCTCTCCAGAACCCAACCATGATGGTACCTTGATCATAGACTTCCCAGGCTCTCTACTGTCAGAAGGACATGTGTATTGTTGAAGTCATCCATTTTATGCTATTTTGTCTTAGGAAGTCTGAGTTAAGAAAATTATATAAATATAAAGTATAGATCATTTTGCTGTGGTATAGCCCAAGAAATGGACAAAAATTATCCTATTTGTTTCCACTCTTATTCTGCTATATTTTATATTTAATATCAAAGATAAACAACAATTTTTCTATTTAGTTATTGTCAAGACATCTCAGTCCACATAACTACATTGTTTTTCAAGAGAAGTTTCCTGAATAAGAGGTTATCTTTTAGGATATTTCAGAAAGACTCTCCTTCCATGCGATAGAGTACATGATGGCTGGCCAACAAGAAAAATTATATTTTTACACTTAGAAACCTTCTGATAATTCCAAAGGGGAAACAGAAATTATATGAAGATTATCATAATTCTTAGAACCTTCCAGAATTTTAAGAAGATGGTAGTACTGTTTACTACTTATTTCATGCTCACATAATTGGTTTCTTATTTTAATTGGTCTCTTATTTTTATTTTTTTTCACTGCTATTACTTACTTTCCCACCACTAACGAATGTATGACCTGAAGCTTAATATTTAGATAACTTTCTTTTAACTTATTTGGAACCCATTATCTCTTAGTATTTCAACTTTCATTCCATAGAAAAGACCTTTACGCTTCAAAGACAATTTCACTTGAATACCCTAAAGGTCTTTTGACAAATAATAAAGATGCATTTCCTTTACACTTACACCCCAAATATTTGCATTTGCCCTTTCTCCATTATTCTTTTAGCTACTTTGATTAACTCTGGTAAACAGTAATGCCCAGGTCAAAAAAAGAAGGGCAATTCAGGTTTTTCTTTCATTTATATTTGATTCCAATGAGAAGGATATGATGGATTTGTTTTGGAAAGTTCACTCTAAAGGAAAAAGTTCATAATTTAGCTATATCTATTTAAATAAAGTGAGTAACAGAGTCAATATTGATCTTTTTTGCTTATTCTACTTAACAGCATTTTTTAACATCCTAGATGAGGAAGTCACTGCGTTACGTGCTCAGGGAAACAAAAGACAACTTTATTGTCTGTGTTGGAAACAAAGGACATAAACAAAAAGTTAAAATATTATTTAAGCATATTATATAAATAATTATAAACATTATTTTCCATATAATTATAATTTTATATAGTTATTATTATAGATATAAAGTTATTTTTCATATTATTATCCATATGTTTAAAATATTATGTGGAATATTATTTAATTTTATGTCTTACAATTTCCCCTTATTATATGCATGTTAAACTATTAGAAAATTTTGCTTCAATATAAGTATTCTATCTTATAGCCTTTGCCATAATGCAGTAAAAAGTCTGTAACTATTTCTCATAGTAGAGATTCTTTGCCTTTTGGTTTAGAAAACTACAGAGATAGTTCTTGATAATATCAATTTAACTTGGGTGATCTGATTCCAATTGCCATAATATGGATTTCAGAAATAGGCATATGACCAAGTTTGGGAAATTAAATTAGAAGGGAAACTTTCTACAGGATTGTAAGAGTGGTAATTCCTTCAATTTCTGAGAAAAGTAATAAAAGCTAATCCTTTTTCTCCTTTTCAATAGCATGGTTAACAGAATCAGAAACTGTAAATGCCATGATTTTTTCCCCCCAATGGAAAACCAGTCTCTAGATGAAGCTGATACAGTATCCTGTAGGGTATTTAACATCCTAGATGAGTAAGTCACTGTGTTACATGCTCAGAGAAACAAAAGACAACTGTAAAGCTGAGAAATAAAAGTAAATTAAATCTTACTGATATGATTGATATGTGTAACCAAACTAACCTAAAATCTTCCCTTCCTTTCGATTTTCAATTTGAGGAGTATTATGGTTTAGGTATGAGGTATCCCCCAACAGCTCATGTGTGAGACAATGCTGGAACATTCAGAGGTGAATGATTGGGCTTTAAGCTAATCCACTGATAGGGATTAACTGGGTAGGAACTGTAGGCTGGGTAGGGTGTGGCTGGAGAAGGTGGCTCACTGGGTGCATATTTTGTCTCTGGTGAGAAAACTTTCTTTCTTTGTTTCCTGAGCTGCCTTCCTCTGTCATATTCTTCCACCTTGATGTTCTGCCTTATCTTGTGCCCTGAACAGTGTGGTTCTCCATCTATGGACTGAGATCTCTGAATCCATGAGCCCCAAATAAACTTTTCCTTCTTTAAAATTGTTCTTTGCAGGTCTTTTGGTCACAGGGGTGAAAAAGCTGATTAAAACAGTAGGTAAAGTTATGTTACTCTTCAAGCCAATTTCAACCAGTTTTATGTTACTTTCAATCAAATGTATCCATATATACAATATTTATTGATTTGCTAGGTGATTATTAGAACATGTGCATATTTATTTAATAGCTGTAGATGTGATTTTATTTTGAACTAAATAATTTGGAAAATTCATTTACTTGACATTTAAATATGACTGTTTTGGGATAAAAATGGCATGGTTTCTTTTCTATAACAAACATATTATTCAAGATAAACACTTCAAAATCAACAGAATATTGTAATGTTTGCTTAATCTTAGCTGGAAGGAAAAATAAATATGAAGTATAGTGATTGACCTATTGAAGCTATGAATATTGATCTCAAAGTTTGAAAGTACTTAATGGACAAATGTTTTAATATTAAATTACTCAGAGACTAGAAATATTGCATTTCATATTTTAAGAAATTGTTACAGATGCTGAAGTACCAAATATTCACTTTGAAAATGTGATAAGAAATAATATTTTAAATGAACTCTCTGGCATTGTTCCTTCACAATTTGCTCAAAATTTATTGATACATTACTATCTGTAACTCTTAGCATAAGGAAATAAAAAGGCTTTGGTTTTAATCTGTAAACAAATGAAGCATAAACAATTTACTATGTATTTTTTTTAAAAAAAGCTAAAATCATCTGATTTAATAGTACTATTAATTTTCTCAAAATACATGTACTAAGGCTGGGGTTGTGGCTCAGTGGCAGAGCACTTTCCTTGCACACCTGAGGCTCTGGGTTCAATTCTCAGCACCACATAAAAATAAATAAACGCAATAAAGATATTGTGTCCATGTGTAATTGAAAAAATATTTTTAAAAAAGTACTAGATAGGCAAACTTCTATTGATTATGTTAAAGTTAAAAAAAATACAAATTGTGAGTAGATAGTAGAAATAGTTTTATGCTTTGGGAATTCTAAAAGGAGATTCCTTCATTCATTTTAGCCAAGAATGTCAGAGGGCTAAAGAGGGCTCTTGAGTCTCTGACACAAAGTAGGAGCGCATCTAGTTATACCATCCAGAAAAAAAAAATAATGTCTTATTTAAGAATAAATAAATGTATGTACATGTATACTATACATTTAGTTTCATAAATCATTTAATGGTTACAGATGTGATGGAAGATATTAAAAACCCGACAGTAATCAAAGGAAGCCGAATATTCGAAAGCACTGACAAAATCTTCTACAGGAATAGTCAGTTTAAAGCATTGATACCAGAGACCCCATCATTGCATGGGGAACACTCCACCATGGAAATACTGCTGTTTGTCAGCATTTGATCAACCCCAGCCAGTCTTGATCCCATCTTCAATGAATAATTTGGAATAGTTCTACCTCTTTGTTTCACTTCTTTCAGATTTGAAGTCCTTGGAGGTTCTCATGCAATTAGCTGAGCTAAGGTCACATGCCTGTACTGTAGATCAGGTATAAAATATGTCTTGTCACTAAATTCTAGGTCTCCCCTCATATGGGAAAGAGGCTCTGATATCAAACACTCAAAAATAATCTAAAAAACAGCAACCCAGACAATATTCACTGCACTGGTTGCTGGGAAAGAAAAGTGAATTTCAAGAGGATTTTTTAAAAGAATTATTCTCTATACTGATGTTGTATTGGACAGTGTTTTTCCTCCTCAAATTAGTTGATAAGTACTCTGTAATATTCCAGCAGAGGCTATTAAATTAAATGTGAATAAGAATAACCTGACATACATTTGAGTCAGATAGGATATATGTCAAGGTCATTGTATTTTCATGTGTAACTAATTAAACAAACAAACAAATAAATAAATTTTTAAAAATAATTTAAAAAGAAAAAAGAATAACCTGAGGGCTGGGATTGTGGCTCAGCAGTACAGCACTCTCCTAGCACCTGCAAGGCCCTGCGTTCGATCCTCAGCACCACATAAAAATAAATAAATAAAATAAAGATATTGTGTCCAAATACAATTAAAAAATAAATATTAAAAAAAGAATAACCTGAGAAATTTTAAACTGCTTAAAAGATTCTGATGCAATGGATCTGAGATACCTTCCATGAATTTGTATATTTTTTCCTTCTCCCTGACTTACCCATATTAAGCAATACGTACATATACTCCACAGTCCCTCCAGTGAGTTTTTCATTTAGCAACTGGTCTTATTTTGTTCTCAAACTAGTTTCCTCCAGGGACTTACGTAATTATATACAAAATTACATGATTTAATTAACACTGTATAAATAGTTACATATTAAGTGTGAAGGAAATAGTTATTTCTGTGAAAATGAACCCGAATGTTTTGGGAAACTTCACAAAGATTAATTGATACAAAGTATTGGTGCATTACATGTGGAGAGGTAATTGAAAAGATTATCAGGGAAGGGAGGAGTAGAGTGATGCATAAAAAAAATCTGCATTTAGACTGTTTTGCAAGTAAACTGCAAAAAATGGGGATATTGAAACTGGAAATTTTAGATGATGTCTCACTTGTGCAGTTTAAAGAAGAGAGAAAAATCTAAAATTACAATTGTCAGAAAAATACTTTAAAAATGTGCTTCATCCCTTATCAAAAGAGTGGTGACACATACTTCAGTTAAAACAAATTGGTTTCTCAAACATTTGAACATCTACTAGTTCTGCTTGTTTCAGATTCAAGGACGTTCACCCTCCGGGCAGTTGGACAGCCAATGCTTTACTCTTAAAAACAAAACAGCCATAATCTTGAATTCCAGTCTTTATGGACTAGCAGTGATGGCTTGAAGTTTTCGATGAACAGTGGATATGGGCTGTTGAGGGGCTCATTACTTAGACTTATATTCACAGACCTGACTTCATTTAAGATTGCTTAGCCCATTTCCTTTGTAATTATGCCAAGGAAAAGGATAAGGATATATAAATCACATTATTAAGGTGAAGGGAGAAAGTCATAATCATTTGGTTTTGCTGATTAAGGTTAAGTCAAACCCAGTAATTTCTTCTAAATGTTATTCAAAATTCTTTGCTGGTTATAAAATCAGAATCAATTTTTTTTTGGGGGGGGCAGGGATTGAATTTAGTGGCACTCAATCACTAAGCCACATCCTCAGCCCTATTTTGTATTTTATTTAGAGACAGAGTCTCATTGAGTTGCTTAGTGCCTTGATTTTGCTGAGGCTGACTTTGAACTTGCAATTCTCCTGTCTCAGCACCCTGAGCTGCTGGGATTACAGGCTTGTGCCACTGTGACTGGCTTTTTGAATTAATTAATTGCTAACTTTCCCCTTTAGTAAGAAACCAGATACTGTGGTCACTGTTTATTTAAAAATTAATCCTATCTTTTCTTAATCGATTAAATTATACCTAAATAAATTGATTAAAATTTATGTGTATTTTAGTTAATAACTATATATTATGAGTGGGTAGTTAGCTCTTTTGCAGAATGTAGATGTTAATGTCTGAAATACAGACTAGTTTTTGAAGCCATTAGTTTTCTCCAGTTGACTGTGTTCTGGTAATCTATGTCCATCCCGTTTCTCTCTTGAAGCCTTATACTGACTGACTCTGTGCAAAAAATAGTACTTGGATCTCTTATCCAGACCCTTTGGAACTGTGGCCCTGAGTTGAGAGGGAGAAAACTAATGGGTTCTTTGCACTAAACATCTTGAAACAAGTCACCTTGACATTTTATTCTATGCTTAGTGAATGTTCTGGCAGACATAATAACCCAATATCCCCCAAACACTTTCACTCATTGAATTCTGTGCCATACAAAAGCCAAGACCTCTAATAGTAAAGTGTGTTCTATGTCGAAATTATATAAATGTCAGGTAGTCAGTGAAATGATTTTTGAATTTCATAAAATACAATAAGATGATTAAGTCTCATGATGTTTCGATTATAAAATTTTTATTTTTTTAACACTTAGAAAAGATGAATTCAGGATGGCCTACATTTTGCTAGAAAAAGAAGAAAGTGGTTACAATGGTATTATTCTCATCATACCTATGAAAATTTAGGAAGACTTTTAAAAGATATTTCATTGAATCTCTCTACCTAGCTCTATACAGCCAGGTAAACTTTGCTTTGCCTTTTGTAATAGAATTTGAAAATTGTTTTTCACTTTCTGAATGGAAATGAGGTACAATGATAATGATCATTAGTGCTACTATTGAACAGCTGTGAATAAATAGAGACTTGGAGGATAAGCCATACAAGCTTTTCCCCCCTGTGGTTTTATTAGCATATAAAGTATCAACTCAGAGAAACACTTCATATCTGATAGCATTTTGGAACCATTTCTTCCTTATTCTTGCTATTTCAGTATTTATCATCTGTATATACATTTTGAGGTATATACATTTTGTATATATATGTATTTTATGTGTGTAAATACATATATATGTTTATATATGTGATACATATATGTATGGATAAGAATAGATATATATGTACATAATCAAAATATATGTGTGTATATGTACAGTAATTCTTTCCTATGATGAAATATGAAAAAAAATCTAAATTCTGTGCCTCCATCCCCAAATCATATAACTGAACAGAAAGCTGTTTATTATACTGTAAAATGCTATGTTTAGTCTCATAAAAATCAAGAATAAAAGACATTCCAAACTCTCTCTCTCTCTCTCTCTCTCTCTCTTTATATATATATACACATATATATATCACACTGTGTTTTAAGAGGTAAAGTGCTGGTTGTATTGTTTCATGGGCACCAATGTAAATATGTGGAGGTAGAAAGCCATGGATTTCTTACAGGCTGTAGAATATTTCCACAGCAGCCTGTCTTGGTATTTACTCTCAAATCATCATACTCTTCTTTCCATTCCAAGAACCATCTTCAAATCTTAATATTCATTACATATGCTTTATCAAAATAGGACATTATTTATGGAAGTGCTATTTATACCAGTAATCAATTCATTCGATTGCATAGTGTGAGGTTCACCAATATACCTAATTTTTATGATTTATGCTGTAACGGACTCATTTATTCCCTATTGAGGAAGAACAATTTAAAGAAGGAACATATTTGAAAATAATATATACTACATCTAAAACATAATAATTGAGGGAAGTTTAAGAGGGGAATACTAAGTGGTCCGTATCAAAATTATGTCCATCTGGGTCTAAAATCAAGGAGTCCAAACATGGCATTATAACACATATCACTTTGTCTATAATTATTTTTAGCTGAACACACTTGAAAAGCAGCAAATACATGAAGGGTTCTCTCTTCATTATTTTTCTTCCTGAATGCCTGAGATAGAACAAAGATGCACTCCTTGGACAGTGGGAGGGGGGAGACATTTTGTCATGAGCAATGAGAAGTAGAGGCCAAGGGAAATGTACAAATTGTGTCCAGGTGAGCCATTTCTTTCTACAGTTCATTGTCCTAGCCCAGTTCCCTTTGTCTTACCACAGTTTCATAAATACTCACTTTTCTTGGTGTAGTATAGGAATTTGGCTCTCAATTTGAGTCTTCAATTTCATTTTATGGCTCCAAGGTACTTAAAAAAATCATCAAACAAATTGTGGTATGCCTTCTTCTATTAATCTCTCAAATGTTAATTTTCAGGGCCAGCCAGAAATGATAAGAGGGTAGAGGTTCTATTTTACCTCTCTATGCCCACAACACAAGCCACCAGACCCATCACCACCATGTTCTGGCCTGATGATCTAGAATATTGTGAAGCTATTTACCTTCTCTGAAACCCTTTCTCTTCATTTGTAAAATGGGAAACACCAGTTCCTACAATGTTTATAATATATCATTTATTTGTTATTCTAAATATACGTATTTCTAATAAATGAGTTATTACATGTGAAATGCTTTGCGCAGTACCTGGTAGGGTCAACAACAAAATGCTCTATCTTCTGTTGTTATTTGAAATTTCTGTTTTGTTTTCTGGGATAACACACATACTAACCCCCTTAACTTTCAGCTGACTTTACTCTTAGTTTCATAGAACTCTTGAGATCATTAGATGACTTCTCTTGCCCAGAAAAATGTGGATCAAAAGCAACAGTTAGAGAACAAGGGAAAGGGCACTTCCATGGATTTTACAAGACACATATGCCCTGCAAGTGTCTGTGCAAATAAAACCACCTGTCCCTTTGTACTTCAACATGCCGTTAACTACTAGATCACATACCTGTTTGCTTTTCCTGTAACTCTACTTCCCTAGTAGAGTTTTCTGAGATACATTTGTAGATTGATAGGGAAGGTCTTTTTTTGTAATTTTTTAAATGATCGTAGCAAATTAGCGAATGCGATTTCTGTGACTTGGAATCCAACTTCTAAATCAGAGATACTAATGGGAAAAGAAGTTCCTCATGGTCTGAATGAACACAGCACACGTTTGATGTAGTTAAGAAAGGAGTCCTGCTACTAGTACTTTGCAACAAACTCAGGCAAAGTTTATTAATCTTTCCTCAGTACCACCATGGTACAGAGCTGGATGAATCTACTATAGTATTAATCACAGACCATTGTGACTCTTTTATTGATACTTATCTTTCTTCAGGCAGAACTGCTCAAGAATGAAGAGAGTTTCTTGTTCATTGTTTATCTTCTCAGGTTTCTATCAAGTACACACCAAATAAATTTGATTATATAAAGTATTTATGGTGATAGTAGTAATTGCTAAGATTCCTTGAGCATTTAATGTATGCTTGACAACATTCTAAGCATTTTGTGTACTTTAACTCATATAATTCTCAAAACAATTTAATGTAAGCAGCCTTATTTTTATAGCGTTTTTTTTTTTTTTTTGTACTGGGATTGAACCCAGGGCTACAGCTCCACACCTTTTTAATTTTATTTTGAGACTGGGGCCTGATAAATTGTGAGGCTGGTCTTAAACTTGCTATCCTTCTACCTCAGCCTCCAAAATTGCTGAGATTACAGGCATATACCTGGCCTCTTATAGCATTTGTGGGGGATTACCAGGGACTGAACTCAGGGGCACCTAAACACTGAGTCACATCCCCAGCCCTATTTTGTATTTTATTTAGAGACAGGGTCTCACTGAGTTGCTTAGTGCCTCACCATTTTTGAGGCTGGCTTTGAACTTGCGTCAGCCTCTTGAGCTTCTGGGATTACAGGTATGCACCACTGTGCCCAGTTTATAGCATTTTTTTTTGTATAGAAAGAAACTAGACATGGAGAGATTAGTCTGCCTAACATCCACAGGCCTGAGGAGCAGAATTGAGATTTATAAAAGCATACAGTGGAAAGGGTATTAATCCCAATATCTTATGGGTTTTTATACTTATGCTAAAACAATAGTCCAACAAATATGAAACTTGAAATTCATGGCTCACACACAGAAAAGGCTTCCAGCAGAAACAACAAAATAAACCTTTTCCAATCTTCCAGAGTATAGCATGTCCCAAACCTACAATAATTCATAGCTTCATCAATAAGAAAACTGCTTATAAATGTTCTTCCTTTCTTCATGACAATGGTTTCCTTTCAAACATCATGTTAGATGGGCAGAGATACTTGCTTCAGGGTGTTTTCTAACAAAAGCAGCAGTTTATCACAGACATTAAACCTTGTCCACCCACTCTGAACACTTAAAATCTATGTCTCTTTTAACACACCAATAGAGGGTTGAACTAGCAGAAACTTTTCGAGCATAATAAAGACATTGTTCTAAAAGAAAGTAGGAACATAAAAAAGAATATGACCTTCAAGTATGTGCTTTATAACCTCTGACTCTATTCACTTCTTATTGAATCTATCTTTGTGAAATCCCTGCCTCTTTTGATAGTTAAAAAAATAGGAAACCTCATTAATTGGGATTTTATCATTGTGAAATTCTTAGTCCATTTTCTGATGCTAAAACAGAATATCACAGACTGGGTAATTTATAAAGAAAATCCTCTCTCACAATTCTGAGACTGAGAAATCCAAGATTGAAGGGCGCCCTCTGGTGAAGGCCTTCCTGCTGCATCTTAACATGTCCAAAGAAAAAAAGCAAGAAAGCAAGTGAGGGCAAAAGGCTGGGAGGAAGAGAGCATAGGGGTAAAAGAGCTCACATGCACAGCAAGACCACTCTAACTAACCACCCAGTCCTTTGATAAAGGCATTAATCCTTTCACAGGGGCAGATTTGCATGACCTAATCACTCTTTAAGATCCCATCTGCCAATACCATCACAGTGGAAACTAAATTCAGCACGGGTTTTGAAGGAGACATTCGAACCACAGTATTGACTTTGTTAAAAAAAATAGTAATAATAATAATCATAAAATATTGAACTATTTATTTTAAGCAAAATTGGCTATGAGTCCAAACTTCTGGATGTTAACTTTGGGAAAAAGTACTTCTTAATTTAAAGAGAGTCTAACAAGTAACTTGAAAGAAAAACTTCTAAGATAAAAGTGAGCAACTGAAAACAGAATGGGGAAACTGAGGCAACCCGAGTTGGGTACACTCCACCAAGGATGAAAATGGAGGGCTTCCAAAAGAGAGTTGAAAACCGAGTGGTAGTCTTCAATGATATGGAGATAATAACAGCAGTACAATGCTACATGAGGAAGGGGAGCCAACGCTACAGGCTTAAAAAATAAGTGGGTGAATTGGACATAACTTTTCTACACATGTTTGTGAATACATGACCAATGTAACTTCACATCATGTACAACCACAAAAATGGGACCCTAATTAGAATAAGTTATACTCCATGTATGTATAATATGTCAAAATACACTCTATTGCCATGTATATATATAAAAAAGAACAAATTAAAAAAGAGAAGAGAGAAGCCATAGAAAAATATATATGTGTATAAAAGAATATGTATATATATGTGTGTGTGTGTGTGTGTGTGTATATATATAATATATATATTAAAGTTATATATATATATATGTATATTAAAACTTTAATCCTACTTTAAAATGCAGGATTAAAGTAACCAGGTAAAGTAAACCAGGCTTTGGGAAAGTAGGTCAATGAATAAAGAAGGGTATGGTAGTGTAAAAGAGTTGGGGAAAATGATTTATTTTCACATAGGCCTTAGGAATACGTTTTCAAAGCAAAAGGTAGAAATCACTGCAGCAACCAAAACTGATAATCAATGTGTAGAAATAGAGGTGGGAGGATTTTGGAAAATTGGTAGAGTAAGGTCAGGAGTGAAAGGGTTAAAGAACGGACATGACCAAGTTAGTGTTGAAAAGGTCATATTTTTATCTTAGTCAGAAGAAAAAAAGAGGGTAAAAATAGCAAAAAAATAATTCATAATTAATAAAAAGAAAGTTACTAAGCTAATTTGGTTAAAATATTTTCATCTCAATTTTAACATTTGCTCACTAGTGTTCACTGATAGCCACGGTGTGTAATATCCTGCACAAGCATTGCTACAAAACTTCTAGCCCACAGGGCCTCCCACAATGCTTACATATTGTAATTTTTCAGCTGACCCTGTGTCATCAAAATAAGCAACCACTATGGAAAGCAGTACGGAGATTCCTCAGAACACTTGGAATGGGACCATCATTTCACCCAGCTATCCCACTCCTTGGTTTATATCCCAAAGACTTAAAGTCAGCATACTACAGTGATACATCCACATCAATGGTTATAGCAGCCCAATTAACAATAGCTAAACTGTGAAACCAATTTACGTACCCTTCAATTGATGAATGGATAAAGAAAATGTGGTATTTATACACAATGTAATATTACTCAGTCTTGAAAAAGAATGAAATTATGACATTTGTAGGTAAATGGATGGAGCTGGAGAATATCATGCTAAGTGAAATAAGCCAACCCCCCAAACCAAAGGTTGGATGTTTTCTCTGATAAGCGGATGCTAATCCATAATGGGGTGGGATGGGGGAGAATGAAGGGTCTTTGGATTGTGCAGAGGGGAGTAAGGGGAGTGGAGCAGGTGTGGAGATGGGAAGGAGACTGGAATGAGAGATTACTGTCCTATAAACCTGTATGATTGCACTTCCAGTGTGACTCTGCACCATGTTCAGGTAGAGGAAGGAGAAGTTGTACTCCATTTGTGTACAATATGTCAAAATGCATTCTACTGTCATGTATAACTAATTAGAATAAATTAAAAGTAAAAAAATGTAAAGAAGAAATGTCAAGTACTTTTATTATATTTGTTTATCTCCGTATTATCATTTGAACATGGATCAAT
Organism: Ictidomys tridecemlineatus; assembly: GCF_052094955.1. Taxonomy (NCBI): domain Eukaryota; kingdom Metazoa; phylum Chordata; class Mammalia; order Rodentia; family Sciuridae; genus Ictidomys; species Ictidomys tridecemlineatus. The sequence goes on from NW_027520962.1 coordinate 83,367, forward strand.
AAAAAATTATTAGCAATATTTTTCATTTATCTTTTTTCATAGTAAGTCTACCATAATTCATTGTGCATTTTATATTTTTAACATCATAACTTAGACTAACTACATTTCAAACTTTTTAATAGATTTATGTTGCTAGTGACTACCATATTAAAAAACATAGATTTATAGATTTCAGTCACATAATTATAAGCAGTTGTTGCATTAAACAGCTAATTGAGGTCCTTAAAAACTTGATTCATGATATTTTCCTATGAACAATCCTATGAATCAAAATATATACTTTGTTTGTACCGTTAGGTCTACATAGACATCTGATAATGGAATAGTAAGAAGCCAGGAATTTAAAATAGCATTGCTTTTTAAAATATTCTCCTTAAATTTATTTTTAAATAAGTAAAAACTGAAATCTGAAATAATTGTTTCTTAACATTCATGTAAATAAAGCATTTTTACAGGCAGAATGTTGCCTCTATGTAGTTTTGCTTATGACACTACTGAAAACAAGCATAGCCTAAATTTTATGGTTTAACATTATAGTAGGGAAAAAAAAGCAAATAAATATCTTACTATCTTATTAAAGAACTTGAAGATTCTCTCCCAAGGTTAAGGCCTTGCATCACATAATTCAAGAAAGATTAAGGATAACCAATCATGTTATGAAAACCTGAAATAATAGTGTACATTGACAGATTTTTAATTGTAATAGCAAAAAGTGTAACACTAAATGTACCATACATCATCAATGAGTAGAAATTTAGGGTTCAGTTTGCTGCCTTGACCTTCAAGCTCCAACTATGTTTCAATCATCAAGAGTCCATAAAAACTATAATTTACAATCTTTGGAAAGAGACTATGTGGACACAATAAACCACATATTTTATATGGGATAAGAAAGGAAAATGTAGTTGGCCTCATATGCTCAATTTCAAACTACTCAAAAAATTCACTTGCATTTACACACTGATCTTCAATGTGTGGCAAAATCCTAATGTTTATCTTCAGCTCAGTTATTTATGATCTCATAATGTGGGTTCATTTTCTAAATCTTAGATATTGTCCTAGAGATCGAAAGAGTTGAGGTCTCAAAGGTCTCTCCGCAAAGTTTCTGCTGATTATAACGCCAACATGAATACTCCAGAACCTCATGAAAGTTAAAACTGCTCTCTCCTGTGCCAGAAAGGGCGAGCCGAGATAGGAATGAGTTTATGTATGCAGGGTAACGTTCCTCCTTACACTGAGGTCATGCTCTGGAACACACCAATCAAACGGAAATAAGCTAAAAGAGCACTTTCAAAGGCAAATGACTTTGCACAGAGCTCAACAGACTGTTCATTAACAGAGGTAGAATATCACCGAATAACTGCAGCAATCACCAGCAGTTAGAGGTAATCAATAAAACCCAGGGAAGAAGAAATAATGACAAAACATCAAACTGTTCACTTCTATTTCCAGTTTTTGACAGCAGCCTATTCATAGTTATTAGGCATAGGGGCAAGGGACTCAATGCTCTTTGAAGGCTTTATCACATTCTAAGAGAACATATAACTTTGATGATCTCAATCAACAGTGAAAAATGTTAAGTGTTACCAAATTGATTGTGAGAAACATAAAACCTGATACTATTTAGGAAGACTTTGTTGGGAAGTACCCTTCAATTTGTTCATTCCCATCTTTGGAAGACCAGGTCAACTAGTTTATAAGATCTTGCTTAAGACTTACCAACATGATATCTGCTTGGATCCTACCCCAATTAAAGAAAACAAAACAAGAAACTTCTCTTATCTCTATTTCTCTGTAACTCTGTTTTTTTTTTTTCATCTTATTTGGCAGTTGAATGCCCAAAATGATTTTCTGTTTATCTATTTGATATTCCATTTTGAAAAAAAAAACTGGCTATGAATCTGCTTTCAGAAAACGTCTATTCTTTGTTTTTTCAAGACTATTTAATTTCATAGTTAAGAAAAAGAGGACGAGATGAACAATGAGAAATGGGGTAGATTCTTCAAAAAATACATGTAACATTTGGTGACATACAATATACTTTCTTTCCTCCAAAACTTTTGTATCAAGCAAGGCTATATTTTATTGGATCTTAAATGATATTGTGTAAAATTACGATGAGTTAGTCTATCTTCAAAACTCCCTGGTGTAGCATATGTGAGCTTTGATTAGAAAGTGAACCTACTATGATTAGTAATAAAAATAAAAATTGGAGACTCTTTAACTGGCAAAATTAAGAGCTACTCCTTCCAAAAATATTTGGCCACATTTCCTCCCATTTCACATTATTGCACCAAGAGCCGATTACTATTTGCATGTAATTACTTCTGGATGAGAAAGAGAAGGCAAGGTGAATTTTTTTGTCGACGTTAGAATTAGCCAAATATAACCAGACAGATATGGACAGAATTTCTTTCCAAGAATATTCATCCACTTAACGAACTTAACAAGAGTTTTCTTATCTTGTCAATCATATTATTTGAGCAGAAATCAGCAGAATCTCTTTTAGACTCATTCCATTTACCTCATAGTGATTAAAATTCACTACTCACGAGAAAGATGTTATTTTTTTTTTAATTTCTCCTCTCATCTTCACTCTTAGATCTTATCCATCACAAAGTTTTGTAGGTTCTATATCCAAAATATTACAAATTCAACTGCTTTTTTTCTATTCCCATTTCCACCAACATGATCTCTGTGATGGCTAATTTTAAGCCTCAGTTTAGCTAAGCTATGTAACACAGTCATTTGGTCAAGCACTAGTCTATATATTGCTAGGCTCATATTTGGTACATACTATTAACATTTACAATCAATCAGTTAACTTTAAATAAAGGAGATTGCCCTTGATGATGCGGCTGGGCCTTATCTAATCAGTGGAAGGACAAAGAGCAAAATCCCCTACCCCCACCCTACCTAGAGAAAAAGAAATTCTGCCTCAAGATGGCAAGATAGTAATTCCACTTGAATGTTCAGTCTACCTTTCTTGACGTATTTTGGACTCAAGACTACAACACCAATTCTTTCCCTGAGTCTCTAGTCTGTCTACTTTATAGATCAGATTTTAGCTCTGCAGCCTCCTCAATCATATGAGCCAATTACTTAAAATAGTTTTTCACCCTCTCTCTCTCTTTGTTTGTCTCATTTCTCCCCCCAGCCTCTCTCTCCTGCTGTTTACCTGGAGAAATCTGACCAATACCCCTAGATTATTAAAATCATACATTACTATAACCTCTTCATTTCTTTCATTACCTTAATAATCTTTTTTTCTACACATCAGTAATACATAGATATGGGAGGATAGACTGATTAATAGGTAGATAAAATTTTGCTACTATCTGCATACATTCAGATTTTTAAAGCACTGAAATAGCTTCTAAGCCCTTCCCCATGGCCTCTAGGTTCTTGCCTATTCTCTAGTTTCAGCTTAAATTACTTCCCCCAAATAATTAGGCTTTGTTTAAAAAGAAAAAGTTTCTTAAGGAGAATTTAAAGTTTCTAATTATATATTTATTTGATCCTTTGTCTTCTTATTCTGTTTCTTTCCAAAAAAGGGTAAAGACCACAGAGTAGGGCTGATCTTTTCATTTATGCACATTATATTCTCCATGTCTGGGCTAGTTTTGGCAATTGTTGAACTCTAAATATTTGATGAATTAATGGATCTAATGTTATCAGTAGTTATTCTGGGTACATATATTGAAGAAGAGGCACCAATTCTTACCTCACAGATGAAAAATGAAAATATTAAATTCAGGAAAAGGGCAAATACAAGGAAGAAATTATTCACTTAACCCATTGCTATTAATTATAGAGCCTAAGCAAAGTGATTCATATCCAATTTTTGTTAGACAAAATATATTCTGCTTGCCTTATTAGCTTGAAATATGATTGTTTAAATCACTCATCTTTTTAAAAAAGTTTCCTTTTTAATTTTACTCCTGTCAACTTATTACCAAAGCAGTCAATGATTTGGTTAAAAAATAAACCAGAATGGCTGCAACCAGGCTTTATTGGTTCACCAGTATATGCCATTTATCATCCCTAATAACTTTGGAAAAAAGTTTTCATTTTTCTGAGCCTCACACAGTCTACTCGCATAATGAGTAAACTATGAACCCAAATGATTCACAGATCAAGAAAAAGAGCATATGTAGAGCAACTAAGGAAAAAAATAGGATCTTACATAAATACTTTGGAGAGTGTAGTAAAGAAGAAAGAAGGCTTTGAAATAAGGGATCTGGGCAAAACTACCAGCTCCAACGAGATCATGCATGCTGTTGTGAAGAACCAAGATATACATTAAGCACATTAGGTACATGATACATGATGATTATTTTATTTTTTAAAATTCTGATGTGCTATTCCCTAAATTTTCTAACTTCTGCTTGACAGACAAATATATTATAAATTAAACATTCCATTTAATATCTGGCACGGGATATAGCTCTACCTCCACTACCACCACTGCAGCATAGAGCAAATCCAGGAGGAAGCCCACAGGGGCACACATCTGTAATTCTATCTCCTCAGGAGACAGGATGAGCACAGGTTTAGTCTGAGGCCAGCCTAATGACTTAAGAAGACCCTGTCTCAAATTTAACAAATAAATAATAAATAAATAAGGGTGGGTGTAGATTAGTGGTAGAGTATCCCTGGATTCAATCTCCAGTACCACACACACACATAAACACACACACACACACACACACACACACACACACACACAAATTATAATAATAGTAATAATAATAATAATAATAATAATAATAATAACACTAATAAAACTGATCCAGGAAGAATAAAACTGGATTCTGTCTCCCATCTCATACAGAAGTTCTCAAAATGGATGAAAACTGAGGCCTAAGAAGCTTGGCAACTTCCAAAAGAAAACCAAGGGAAACACTTCCACATATGGGCACAGGCAAAAAATCCCTGAATAGTTCCTGTATACTCAGAAAATTATAACAAGAATCAATAAGTTGCATCCATAAATGGTATCAAATTTTTCTGCACAGCAAAGCAGACAGCAGTCGAAAGAAATAGCCAACAGACAGGGAGAAAATCTCTGCTAGTTCTGCTTCTCACAGAGGATTCATATTCCAAATATATGAAGAACTCAAAAAACTCCATGCCAAGTAAATAAAAACCCAATCAATAAATAGACAAATGAGCTCAACGTACATTTCTCAAAGGACAAAGTACAATTACCAACAATAATATGAAAAAAAAAATCAACATCTTGAGCCATGAAGGAAATGCAAATCAAAACTATATTCAGTAACTATCTTATTCAGGTCAGAATGGCAATCCTTAAGAATACAAATAACAATACATGCTGGTGAGGATGTGGGAAAGGGGAACTTTTATATACTCTTGGTAGTTTAAATTAGTTCAGCCACTATGGAAATCAGGATGGAGATGCCTCAAAAAAAAAAAACTAAAAACTAAAAATGGAACTACCATATGGTCAGGCTATTTATCCAAAGAATCAAAGTCAGATGCTTGAGAGATACATGCATATACATGGTTTCTTTCACAACTCTGAAGTTATTGAATCAGGGTAGATGTCCATCAACAGCTGAGGGAATAAATAAAATGTGGAATATATACAAAAATCTAGTTTTATTCAGTCATAAAAAAAGAAAAAACAATTTAATTTGCAAGAAAGTGTTTAGAACTGGATAGTATCATGTAAAGTGAAATAAGCTGGTCTCCAACAATTACAGTAGTTTTCTCTCTTATGCAGAAGACAGAGAGGGAAATAAGGAGCAAGTGCATCATGAATGAGAAGAGAAACCATTAGGGTAGAGGAAGGGTATCAAGTAACCTTTTTAAGAGCACAGGAAAAGATGCACAATGAAAGACTTAGAAGGCAGAAGAGAAAATTAATCCGTATCCCTCAGCAGTGGTTGAAGGCAGGTAAGCTGGAGGCAGAAGGAGATTCATGGATTTTCATGGAGAGCTACTGGAAATTGGCTGCTTGAGAGCTGCAGGCAGCTAGCACTGTCAGGGCGGGTGTTGTTTCAGTTCTATGGTCCTTGATTTAAGAGACAACCTTTGTTGTCTTTGACTTGTATATCTCCAGCACTTTGAAAGCACATACAAACTTCTAATTCTCTCTACTAAGACTGTTCCTACTTTGAATTCACAGATTACTTTCTATTTCTCACAAAATAGAAAAATCTGATAAAGGCAGATTGAGAAGACATACTAGAACCCTGCCATATATAACTTGGTGGTTTGTTGTATTTTTATAAGAATGACAATTATCTATTCAATTGAATGTTTAGATCTAATTATAGACTACGAAATGAGTGTTTACCATTTCATCTTTTATTGTCCTTGTAAGTTTCCAAGTTGATGTCATTCTGGCGGCCTGAGAAGGCCTTTCAGATGACCATGAGCACAGGGCAGATATGTGTCCATTTCTTCCTCAACTAGAGGAGCTCATGTAAACTTTCATTTCATGAAAGGATTCCACTGAGGGTGAGGGTACAGAAACAAATATGACTCTAAAGAACCATGCCTATTGGTTCCCAGTCCTTTCTGTCTCAATACACTATATCTACTACATATTTACTTACTCATGAAATAAAGATCTACTTCTTACAGGAAGAAAATGACAGTATTAATAATTTAGCTATTGTTAAGAACAAAATAATTCCTGAGCATTTGATCCATTAAACATGCAATCTATGAGTACTTTCATTTTTAGCAAAAGGAGATGTTTTGTGCTTCAGTGGTTACAAAGAAAACACTGAGCATGATCATTTCTCTCAATTTTCTTTGGATCATATTAAATTAGTTGGACGATTGTAAACATGAAAATGCTGTGTTGATGATAGTAAAATCAGATAACATAAAGGAGAGAAAATCATGTGGTAAAATCCTTAATGTAGAACCTGATTTTATCATTTATCTACATTCAATAAAATCATTATTTCTCTGAAATGCATTGAGAAGAAATCAGCAATAAAAAAAATCATAATCAATTCATTATTAGCTTTAAATATTTTCAAAACTAATATTTCTATGAACTTACAGATACACTGCTTTATAATCTCTTACATAATTGTCTAAAAGAATAACATGGAAGACAAGTGGAAGATTCTAGGGCAACTTGATAAGTGGCCCTTTTGGGTCTCAAATCTACATCTCTAAATTCTTAGCCTAGTGATCTCTCCCCTAAAATACAGTTATTTAGGTTAGAAAAAAGTATCCAACTATGATATATGAGATTTATCAGAGAAATTTCCCTACCCTTGCATCTGGTTTATGGAAACATAAGGGGTAGAATAATATTGGGGGACAAGGCAATTTTACTGATTTGAGATAATAATGCATATCTTTTCCCCAGAAGCAGGGTTAGATTTGGCACCTCACAAAAGCATTTTTGCAATCATCAGGGTTAGAAGATGCAATTCCAGAAGTGTAGAACTAATTAAATTTAATGAGCACCTAAGAAAATTGAACTTATACAATTTTTGACTATATTAGCAGTCTAAAATTTTTACTGACTGCTGAGTAAACTACCAAAATTTTTGGTCAAATATTAGGGGTGACTATCTAGTAGAATTAGCAGTGGTTTTAAAGCAAACATTCCATGTTCAAATCTAATTCTTCTACATATTAACTTTCCCAAAGCCTCAGTTTTCTCATCTGTATAAGGGGAAACTAAAACAATCTGACAGGATTGTTACAAGTGTTACTGGCAATATGCATATACAAATGTACAGCAAAGCACCTGGTACAAGTAAATCACCCTTTGTGACAGGAATCATTATTATTATCAGTCTTAATATTATTAAATGCAACATGAAATCCAATTTACACTCCCCCCTGCCCCAGATTGGGAAATGTGTCTTGACCTGCTAATATGTCAAAGATAGTGTTTCTCCTCACTTTAAATGGAAAGAAACCTCAAACCTGAAAGAGCTATTTTTACAAAATCCAAATAGAATATGTACATGAGTTTCTATTTTGATAGTGGCAGACTGAATTGAAGACTAATTACGCTTATAAACTGAACACTCTCTTTTTAAATAAGGGGATACATGTCTAACCAAATTGCATCTGAATATTTTCTGTCAGTATGGTATGCATGGTTTATTTTAATGTTAATAAAAAGAGAGATTACAAAAGATTAGGCAGAATTTCAGTATGTTAATTTTGTTTCTCTTAAAACTCAGAATTTTATTTTTTATTTCTTTGCTCCTTATAGAAGTGGAAACTTTTAAAATATGAAAGGGATATGTAACTATAAAGCTAACATATGCACTTATTCATAAAAATGTAAAAGGGAATGTATACAATGAGCATCAATGTAAAAATTTTGTGTACAAGCCAGGTCTTCAACCTCCTTTTGGAAATTTTACATTGTGCAGACAATGATCCATATTCATACATAGACTCTTTTGTGCAAGTGGTGGCTATTAAAAATATTTTTAAAGCATTATGGTAATTCTTAATCACTAGTTATTTTTTTCATAGCCTAAAGAAATCAGAGGCATTGCTGATAGAATTAATGACAAGAGAAACAATGGTGAGATTTTAGTTCCATTCAGACCACCCACACCTCACTAAAAGAAAGAGTACAACCCGAACAAAGTAGTCATTATCCCAATCAAAAACTGAACATAAGGTTTTATTAGTACTTACATAACTAACTCTTATTAAAACACCATGAAAACTGTATAATGAGATCATTGTTATTCTGAAATGCTTGGGGCTTTGGATTTTCATATCTTAAATTACTTAAAATCAAATGTATATACTGAATGTATAGCTAGAAACCTGATCACAGGGTTTCTGAGAAATGTGTTTTTTAAATAATTCTGTGTAACGTCATTCCTTGAATAAATAGTTCTAACATTTTTTTAAAACAAAGTTTGGTAGCTTATGTGTTTGAAAACTACTTTTAATGGATTGCTTGGTTTATTTATTCTTAGTTCAAGGCAGAAGCATCTTGACATTTACACTGCTATTTTCCTGCTTTCAGGGATTCTAACAACAACAAAAAAATTGCCTTGACCTGGATTAGCTTGAAATGGTCCTCTGAACTTTCACAAGGCCATTTTGGCTATCTCCAAAAGAATGTACTTTATCATAAACCTGTTGCCACATCTTTCATAAGGATACATGTGTAGGCACATGGACATAATGTCCCCCAACTTACAAATAGTCCGTGTTCCCTAAGTCACTTATTATAGCCATCTTTGTGTACTCTGATGTAACCTTGGAGAAATAATGTTAGAAATATAGTTACTTAGAGACTCCTACATTCTACTTAACCAAGATGTAACTAAAAAAATCAGATTTTGAAAGAATAGGATGATTTTATAACTTAATCAGTGGATCTCTTTTAAAGGTAACATTTAGACTTTAATTCAGTTTTAATGATGGAGCTTAAGATGTTCACTTTTCTAAAAGTACCATTTCTACCTGGTACCCATTACTAGACACTGGCTCATGTCTGCTTCCTTCTCAAATTCCTATATCCTTCAATTAGAACCACTGCAATGGTAAACTTTGATGCTTCTCCCCCAAACCACATCAAATATCTTAAACTTTGGTAAAATTCTCTTAAAATTCTGCCTAACCACAGTTGATGCTGCAGAAATGTGTGAGGGTGGGAAGAAAGGGGAATAGGAAGGAAGAGAAATTACTTCTTTCTAATTGCTATCCTTTAAATGTGTAAACATAGTAAATGTGTGATCTTATGCAGATATTCTACCCCAATGCATGAATATGAGTTCATATTGCTATATCTAGGACCCCTATATTTGGGCTGCCTATTAACAGAAAACCTTTGCTAATCATTTTTGCAGAAAGCAGTTTTGAAATCCCATGGTTTCTAGTCGAACATTTAAAATTTTCAAATCAAAAGTCTCTGTTTCCACTCATTTAAAATGAAGGAGCTGGTAATATTTAACTTTAAAGACTATATAGACTGAATGTATCAGTGAATGAGAAAAAGGAAATAATAGATACAACCTCAGCCTCAAGAATGCATGCCTGTAAACCTAATAATTGATGACAAGGCCAGAAATCTTGCTGAAATTTGCTAAAATAAGCTAGGAAGAATACACACACAAGATAACATTTCAATCACAAAATGGCTGATGCCAAATTCTAAAAAGTAGTTCCAATTTTAAACATTAATACATGTAACAAACTCTGTGTCAGGAAACCAAAATGCTTACAGTGACATTCCCTGAACACTTTAAAAAATGGTTTTTAACCTCTTTTTTAAAGTACCTTGATTTATTTTAGAAGCTAGTATATTCAAATAATCTGTTTACTCTTTTTTTTAACTCCATATTTAATTCAATCCCCTCTCTCCATTTTTTTTTTACTTTCTGTGGAATATGGAAATCTCTCAAATGGTAGGTGATTAGCAAATGTTTACTAATGGAAAGAAATATATAATATATATTTTAAAATTTAAATGAAATATGTACCTCACTATAGTGATTCTGGCAGTAAAGAACCTTTTGTGTCATTTAATTTAACAATATCTCTCCCTAGGCTTTATGGAAAAGAGGGTTTGGAAATGAGAACACTAGATAGTCAGGAATAAAAACAGCATAATGATATACAATTATTTTATTTTGTAATTATGAATTATTATTATTATGAATCATCTTCTCACATCTTATTCTCATTTCATCTCACTTTATGTTAATATTAACAGCCTATTGAGATTTTCTATTTTAGAGATGAGCATCTGGTTCTCATGTACTAATTAGCTTGCAGGTCATCTGAATGGAAAAGACACATTTTAATGCTCAAACGTCTTCTCACTTTTGTAAATCCCAAGCACAATGCCCTTTCTCCACTATCACTTTTCTTTTTTTAAATATTTTTTTTAGTTGTTGAACCTTTATTTTATTTATTTATATGTGGTACTGAGAATCGAACCCAGTGCCTCACCCGTAGGAAGTAAGTACTCGTCCACTAAGCCACAACTCCAGCCCCTCCAGTATCACTTTTATATGGCATTCTTAATTCTGAAAGCTATTCTACTGGGAACTAGTAAGATGCTGCCGGCAAAAGGCAATATTAAAACTACATTGTGTGACCAAAGAGCAGAGGCAAGTCAATGAAGAAAGGTGGAGTCTAAACAATGTGCGACAATGGAACATTTTTGTGCAGAAAAAGAAAATTTTATATATAAGCCAAAACTTATATACAAAAATAAACTCAAAACTGATCATAGACCTAAGTGCAAAACACATAATAATAAAACTTCTCGAACATAGCGTAGGAGAAACTCTAGGTAACCTTGGGTTTGACGATCACTTTCTCCATACAACGCAAAAAAGCATGATGTGTGAAGGGAAAACCAATAAGCTAGATGACATTAAAACTAAACAAACTTTATATCAGCAAAGATATAAAAATCTCTTTATGAAACATATATCCGATAATAGGATGTTATATCCAAGTTACAGGAAGGATTCTTAAAATTCAACAACCAGAAAACAAACAGCTCAGTTTCAAAAAATGGACAGGCTATTGCAACAGATATTTCATTGCTGAAGCTATGGTGATGGAAAATAAGCATACAAAGAGATGTTGCAAATCATGTGTCATAGAGAACTGTAAGTTCAAAAGAACAGATCAATATATAACTATTAAAATAGTGATTTCCCAAACCACCGTCAATACCAAATTTTGGTGAGAATGTGGAACAACCAAAAGTGTCATTTATTACTGGTGAGAATGTAAAATGGTAGAGCCACTTGGGAAGAAATTGGACAGTTTTCTTATGAAGCTAAATATCAGTTATTCATATGATCTAGCATTTGAACTCGGGAAAAGAATGTCAGATATATATCCATTTAAAAACAGTAGCAAAAGTTTAGCACAATATCAAAATATTTCACAGTAAGTTTTCATCCCTAAAGTTTGTTATATGAATCAGGACATTTCATAATCAACATTTCAAGGCCTGTACAGCTGGGATAAAATGTACTCTGTTATAATATTACTCACTGAAAAAAACAATACCATTTGTTTGCTCATTATTAACTCAGGGGCAGGCAAATACTTACTTTTCTATTAAAAAATGCTTGATAAAGTAAATTAAGTACATACAGGTTATTGAAAGGGTAAAGAATTTACTAGATGGGAAACTTAGCTTATAGAGGTGTCTTTTATATCTAGTGCAGGTGCCAGGAAAAACAAATGAGGAAAGTTTACTATTTTGTCATATATCAAATATATTCATCTTGTATGATTTTTATTAGCCTCTAAATTTTTCTTAATAAATTAAGAAAATAGAAAAAATTACTAAATGTATCCCAAAACATAACGTGCCTAACCTGCTAAGGACTTTTTAATAAAGCTGGATTTTATGTGGTTTGCTTTTTCTCTTTAGTTCTTATTACAATATCTACCATCACTACATTTTATTTAAGTACCTTGTTCTTTCTGTTTCCCATTCCTGCACTAGAAGAACCTGTTTTTTAAAAAAAAACAGGTGTTTTCAACAAGGGGAATGCTCCATTTCTGATGCTTTTAAAGAATGCATTGGAGCATACAGTTCATTTAAAGTATTTTAATAAGTGACTATTTTCCAAAGTCTTACTGGATCATAGTGTTAGAAGACATTATATAAAGGCTGGGCATGGTGGTAGACACCTGTAATCCAGCAGCTTAAGAGGCTGAGGCAAGAAGATCTCAAGTTTGAGGCTAGCCTCAAAAATTTAGCGAGCCCCTAAGCAACTTAGTGAAACCCTGCCTTAAAATGTAAAAAAAAAAAAAAAAAAAAAAAAAAAAAAAAAAAAGATTAAAAGGACTGGGGACATAGGGTTTAATCCTTAGTACCTACAATTTTTTTAAAGGATATTATATAACTATGGATTTTAAATGTAAATTTGAGTTTAAAATCATAAAGAGAAATTATCAAACATCAGAAATATGAAAAGCTTTTTTTTTAATAAAAAGATTTCATTTTACTGTCTCACTTTATTGACATAGAAATTAAGATGTGGAGGGAGCTTAGATGCTTGTTGGATCACAGAACTTTTGTCCTAAAAGCCAATATCCTAAAAACCTTGTGTTACCCAAATATTCAGATGCTTAAGGCATCCAGACTAGGATGTAATATCCACAGAGCTTTAATTCTGTTTGCTTTTTTCAGTAGCCATATCACATTTGACTGATGCTGAAATTAATGTAAAAATATTCTTAGTCATTTTCTATATGGTTACTGTTAAAATAAGTTTTCTTTATTCTCTATTTTTACATTTGAACTTTTCTTTGGCAGAGGGATAGCCTTCAAATTGTAGATGTTACGGCCTCATAGTTATTTTTTTTAAGTGTCGTGTTCACAGAAAATACATATTTTAAAAATTAAAACAACTTAATCAAGGGCAAAAATCAATAAATAAATACATTTGGAAATAAATATCCTACCTATAAAAACCCGGTGGCACCTGCTGCACCAGGAAGCTCTTCTCCATGTCTTGGAGGATGTCATTCAGCATCCGAACACGGACAGGAGCTCTCTCCTTGGGATCATTAGCAGGTCGCATTTCATCTGACTGAAAGAGTTCAGCGCTCTCCCGAAGTCGTGATGCCATGGCTAGCAGGTGCTGAGCATTGGGATGATCACCTGTGGAAGATAAATGAGCCATCTCAGAAGAGACACACTCAAAGGAGCAAAGTCAACTTCTGCCATTGTGACTCTAAGTTGTAAACCAGGCAGACCACCCAAGAAGAAGTGTATTATCTGTGACAGTTCACTTTTTTTCCTGTCACTTCATAAAAAGGAATGTAGGTATTTGAATTTTGCCCATCACAAGGAAAAGATTCCACATCAATTAAACTTTGATAATGTATTCATTTTGCCAAAAGTGTTGTCTAACCTAGTTTTCATAGTAATACTAAATTAAGTTTATTACTACCAGTCATAGTAGCAGTAAATAGGTACTGATTGTTTAGAGATTGCTATATTACAGACATTATCTTGAGCACTTACTTAATTATTTTATTTCATATTTACCAAACCTTGCATTGTCAATTCACCTTATTAGAACCTGAGAATGGATTAAGGTAAGCAAATTTCATAGGTCATCAAGTAAGGTAGTAACAGTCCACAATTAGAAACCCAGTTTTTCTGATTCAAGTATTTACACTTACCATGGAATATTCTCTAATAAGAGAAAAATATAAAAAGAGTCATCTTCACTTCTGACAACATGAAATACATTACTATATGTCATTATATGTATGTGTACTCTTTTTTTTTCTTTACTAGAGATTTTCTGTAATTTGACAGTGAAATAAATCTTTGAATTTAAAATGCATCAAAAACTATCTGGTGTAGTGTCAGTTTTGTTTTGATTTTCTTTTGAGAATTGTTTCTATTTCTTTTACTTGTTTTGCAAATTACTGAAAGTTCTTCTTATGCTAATGGTGGTTACAAGAGGTGCACAAAGTCACTCCTTTGAGAAAAGTAGCACTAGAACTGTAATGGACCCTGAACCCTAAATGAGACAGTCCACCTGACCTAAACTCCTTCTTCACCCTATACTATTTGAGTGAGATTGATAAAGTTACTGAGCCTCAGTGTCTTTAATTATAAAATGAAAGTAATGATAGAACCTACTTTATAGAATTGTTATGAAGATTCACTAATTAATAAATATAAAGGATTTTCCCTACGGGTAAGCAGTTCCCAGGTGATTTGTTTTGAGACATTCTTTAAAACTCTTTCTTTTGTCATATCATGACAGGGGCATTCCTTCATTCTCTTCCAGACATTCCACCACATCACTTAGTTTTTAAGTGAAACAAAAGGTGGTGTCATTCTCAGGAGACTCGGTACAAGTGACTCCAACAAGGTCAGTGCATCACAACAGAGGACTATTTCAAGGCAGGGTGATGAATGAATACAGACTGAAAAATCTAAATTGGCAGTCTGAGAGTGTGACAGTGAGACAGGCAGATGGAGGGATTTGAGGAGGTCTGATGTTGCCTTCATTAGGGAGAGTCCTGGATCAAAAGGACACATCATGTAAGTACGCTTTCCAAGTAAAATCCAAGAGATCACCAGCTCCCCAAACACTTCATGAAAATGCAGATCCCCAGGTCTGCTTAATCTTTCTAGGGGTAGAGCCTGGGAATCCCCATTTCAATATGTTACTCCAATTATGCACCTTAAAATTTAAGAAGCACTGCAGAAAAGTAATAATAAATTAAGAAAAGGAAAATAAGTTTAGAAGTAGTACTGATGCATGGAATAGGTGAATCATAGAATAACCAACCTCTAACAAAATAATCTTTATTATTTCTCATTTAAATTTAATGGGGACTGATTTACATGTCAATTTCTTTAGAGTCCAATGGAGTACTGACACTCAATAATTGCTTACTAAATAAATCTAATAAAGCATGTTTAGAAAAAGGCTAATGATAAAATAAAATTTTGTAAATATATAATCATTTTGTAAAGGATACAATGAGATACACAGGCAGTGGTATAAGGGTATAAGGAGCATTTTCAGAAAATATAATAATTGTTTTTATTATATATGCACAAACCTAGTAAAAGACTTTGGGAAAGAAAAAAAGGATACTTGAAGCTAATATGTAGTTCCCTGTTTACTGAAATTAATATGAGTAAAGTCATTTGTAGGAGTCCACAAAGTTTTGGCCTTTGATATTCTTAAAATACATTTCACATTCATTATCTTGTTTGATTTTACAGCAAAACTTGAGGTTGCTGGAGCAAGTATTTTTATTCATTGTGCAAATGTAATCCCAAATATGTTGCTCAGACTTATTTTATAAAGATTTTTCTTAAGTTATAATGATTCACCAAAGTTAATATATAGCGAACTTAGAGGGAGTATCTGTACAAGGAATGCATAAGATGAATGACTCACATTCAGAGTACACTGGAATTGAAAGACTGAACAACAGAAAAAACAACTTCGACATCCTTGAGAGTCTTCCATTTAAGAAAGAAAAATCTGTTCTGATCTAACATACTCTACAGAATTGAAGGCATTACTACTGAATCAAGTGAGACAAATTGTACCATTCTACCTTATTTAGCTTTAAATGAATTTATCTTTCATGGTGGAGCAGATTTAGAAAATTCACAGCTTCAGGAAATAGCTAGTTCCACAAAGAACCCTGACATAGAAACCTGCCCCACACAGGTACAGTATGCATTGCTTCAAGGGTTCAAGGTTACAAATTAAAAAGCATCTCTGCTTTCCATGTACCCTCAATCATTCTGATATATATATATATATATATATATATATATATATATATATATATATATAATTCTCCACATAATTCCTAGTTACCATTTCTCTGGCAATAAGAGCTTGCTTTTTTTTCCCCCTTTAAACAGGATCCAGAAAGAAATGCCCCCTTCTTCACTGGAGCCTTGGTGACCCAGAAGGACTGATCTTTTGTGCCCCTTGGGACCTGCAGTAGAATGTCCAATTTGCTGTCTGATGCACTGTCATTTCCCTGACACTGAAACTGTACCAGGCATTTCATTCAACCAACAAGTGATTGCACTGTGTACTTTTATCATAGCATCAAAGCATTTGCAATATTTTTATCCTCATTTGCCTTGTCTCTCTTGTTTTCTTGACTGAAAAGAATCACACATGGTCAGCAAATGTTTTGTCTTTGCATTTTCAGATGCTTGCATAATAACTGTTCTATGGTAGTTATTTATTAAAAATTTTGTTGATGGAATGTTGAGTTATAAGATAATGCCTTCTTTGAGATATATTATTATGTTAAACCATGTCCACAAAATCATTCAAGGGAGATGTTTGGTGCATCATGAGCAACAAGAAATACTATTTAATTTACTTTGGTTGCAACAAATCAATTGTTGGAAAAGAAAAGAAAGAAACTTAAAAGAGAAGAGGTAATTCAAGGTAATGAAAAGTTAAACTAAATTGAATTAAAATATTCCTTACAAATAAGCTGTAAAAACTAATATGTAAAATTTCACTTAAGGCATAGTGAATGTTGAAATCACAGAATTGAAGAGGCTATTAAAAGTTTAAGTTTAATAAAACAATAAGTCCATTCGACTAAAGAAATTGAACTGGAAACTAGAGATTTGTCCTAGATAGGGTTATTTTTAAGTTATATGTACGGATTCTAAACACCAAGCACTTAATGTTCAAAGACAGATAAAAAAGAGGCCAGTGAACATAATTTCTATCAGTGCAGTCTTGAATAAATTACTCAAATACTGTCCTTCAGTATGTTTGGGGAAAATGATCATTTCACTAAACACAGTAAAGGAGTGAATCTAGAGTGTTGAGATCATGAATTTACCTAAACATCAAACTTTTAAGACGAGCTCTTCAAAGTCCTAGGATTTTACCTACACTGAAGCATTGGAAAGAGGTTGTTTTATCTGTAAACAACAATATTCATATCTTACTTTCTTCCCTGAATCTTCACCCTTCTAGTGGATGGATCTAATTCTTACATAAAACTTTCCTCTCATAGCTTATTGTGGAGAGAATGGAGGTGGATATTATAAAAGAGACAATGGACACTGAGATGGATTTTGATATCTGAACAGGTCAACTCAGAAAAGACCTAAAAGTGTATTGGAGGAAACAAATCAGGGAATCCTCTGCCTTCCAGCCAACTTTTATGATTACTGCAGATCTTCCCCTCAAGACAGTGTGGTTCATGAGGCAGCCAGGTGCAGTAGGAAAGGCAGATTCAGGCCTGACCTAGGACTTACTAAATGTATACATCTGGCCAAGACACAATGTCTCTCTGAGGCTCAGTTTCTTAATTTATAAATTGGACTTAATCCCCAGCTCAGTTCTGAGCTAGAGTGAGGTGGAAATGTCACAATGCCAGAGCTTTGTAAAGTGACCTTGATAGTATAGCCTAGGTGCTTCCCTTGACTCAGAAGGTACTCCCAAAGTGTCTTTCAAGTGTAGATCAGCAACTTCCTATCCACATATGACTTCCAGATAAGGCCTTTACCTGCAGGGCTGACTTCATCCACTGAGTCACCCAGGTTCCCACCTGCCAGGGTCTGGGCCCTGCAGGCACCAACTCTCATCTGAAACACTTCACCGTGTGATGAGTTTCATTGGCATAAACTCCTGTGTATTATGTCTGTTTTACAACTTCTGACAAATTTATACCAGTCCTATTTTAAAGAGTGATTTTACTGTCTATTATTATGGTCTCTTCAGGGCTTTATACTCCAAAAGTTTTTTGGATTTTAGTTTATTTCTATTTCTCTATCTTTTGGTTCTATTTTGTGG
Source organism: Ictidomys tridecemlineatus (assembly GCF_052094955.1). Lineage (NCBI taxonomy): Eukaryota > Metazoa > Chordata > Mammalia > Rodentia > Sciuridae > Ictidomys > Ictidomys tridecemlineatus. The sequence goes on from NW_027520962.1 coordinate 101,657, forward strand.
CTGTAGTTTTAAAAACCCACTCAATTTCATTTTAAATTAAGAGTGAAATGTACTGGTCATACTCTAAAACTACATTTTTATATCAAACAAACACAGCCTTTTTCTTTAAAGTATTTCACAGTACCTATTCTTCTATGGATGAGCTTATCACAGTTTTAAAGGTGCTAACAATTGCACAATCACAGCTTAAACTTCACTGATTTATAGTGACAAGAAAAAGTATGATTTATGTTGCACATAATATGGTGGTTAAAAGCAGAATAGGAGATTATTTGGGGAGGAAAATGTATGTTATTTAATGTCATCTTCAAAATATCTTGTGGCATCACTAAAGAGAAGAGAAAAAATTGCCAATATGATTTCAGCCAGTGGAATCAACAGTCCTTCATTTTTCTACATTTTTCTATTCTTCATGCTGCCTTCTTTAGTATGAATCACACTGTATCACCTTGGCTGGTTACTAAACGATGTTATACAAGCAAAACTCAGGTAAAGCTAGAAATCTGTCAACTAGTGGAGTATTGATACTCATAGAATCTAACACTGATTTTATAATGCATGTATATACAGGATATTATATACAGAAGACAATGGATAATTTGGCTAAACAATACAATAGAAATGCTTTTTTGCAAAAATGCCAGATCAGCAGGTTTAGAAGAATTCAGGTAGCCACTTTCTTTTTAACAAAGTGACAAAAAATATTTATAAATTTTTAAGATTTTCCAATAATCTAGATGGCCCCAGCAAGTAAAAATTTAGCAAGATTTCAATATACTACATGACACGGGTTCTACCAGTCTGTCAGCCTGGTGCAGAAAGTGAAATTTGGGCTCTTTCTATCATTCATAGATGTCACTGTGATATATTTGTGATTAAATGATCTAGTTATTGGCTGCTTTAGAAGAATGAGCCAAAACATTCTTATGAATTACATTTATGTGTGGTTTATTCTTACCATTATCCTCCTGCAGCAGAAATCTGGAATTGTATGTTTAATAATATATGTGAGTTTAATTATGTATTGGCTAAACCAGGAAATAGAAAAAGACCAAAAAAAAAAAAAAAGGAGCTAAAACAAAATTAATCACAATGAGGGCAAGGGTATTTATGTTCTATTACAAGACAAGATAAAAAGTTTTTTTTTTGTTGTTGTTATTTTCTTGGTAGGGATCAAATCCAGGACCTTGTGCAAAAATATTTTTTAATAGAAATAACTTTAAAAGTGTTGCCAGGGAGACAGCATACATAGAATAAAGAATTATGGTTCTATACTGTCATGGGCAAAGAAATTTATCCTAAAAATACATTTAGAGAGAAAAGTCATCAAACAACAGACCATTACTATAATGTAAGAGTACAAAAAATGAGAACTCACTAGCAGCTTTCAATCCCCATACTGTCACATGTAAGCAACTAAAAATGAAGAGCAAACTTGGGTGAGCATGTAAGTAAAGGATGACCACAAAGAGAAGCTGACTGTGAGACAGAAGATAAATAAAAGAAGTAGGTTCCAAGGAGAACAAAAGGAACAGAGATATTAGAATAATAATTAAGGGATAGTATGTGATAAAAATATAAGAAATGGTGTTGAAGAAAAGCTTCCTTCTAGATGCAAATATAGACAATGTGGAGAAAAAACAGATTCTCTTACAGATCCAATAGTCTCAAGTCCTTTTTCTGAATTAGGTGTGGATTACCAACAAAGGCAATACAATTCTTAATAGAGCTGTACAGTTAGAATTCATACAAAATTATATTGAACATCAAGACTAAATTTGTTGTTAGAAATATTTTATCAGATTTCTTCATTAATCCAAGCAAGCAAGTTAAGATACCTCTCAGAGAATGCTTTGAACTCCTTGTGACCTAAAGGTCAGTTTTCAAAATGCCAATTCAGGTTCCAATGGCTACCCATCTAGCAGGATTCAGAATTCCCATGGGAACAAAGTCTTTCTTGGAGTTGCTTGGATTTCTAACAGAGTGCCTTGGGCTTCTTAGGGAGTTCAGAGCACGAGGTAAGCAGTGTACAGATCCCTCACTATCCATAGGACTGTGTAGAGTTGGAATTTGTGGTAATTAAAACCAAGATTGGAGACATGCAATTTGTATAGCACAGAACTTTGTTTTACCAGTTGGAAAATTCATTCTATATTACTCAAAAAGAAGATTAAATACAATAGATATGTCTATCACTTGTGATTGTAGGAGTTAACAGTGACACTTAAAAGTTGAAACTACAGACACAAAATGCTTCTCTTAGTGGTAGGATCACTTTGAAATACTGTCCCTTCTAAAATAAAGTTATGGGCTTTAATGAACTATCAGAGATAATAAAAAAAGAAAAAATCAGATCAAATCAGCATTGTCAGTTATTCAAAGAACAAGAGGAAATGCTGCCAATAACTATTTTACATTTAGTGAGAGAATCAGGAGGTGGCAACAAGCCATAGAATTCAAAATTATGTTTCTTGCTAAGTCTTTGGCTTGCACTAAATAAATGTATACAGAGTTAGATCAAATAAAAATTTATTTTCCTTTATTTGGTCATATACATTTTTATAATAATGCTAAATAATTAACATTCAGAAATTTGACAAAGAAAAATAGCAAATATTAAACAAAAAGCATCAGAACTCTACAGTTGTTATCTAAAGTGTTGCTTTATGCTTAAAAAGCAGATAAAGTGGGAAATAGTGAACTAAGATCACTTCTTAGTCTGCTTCAGGTTCCAGGATATGGTTATACTTTAATTTTTTCCTTGATGCCTCCCTCTGACCCCACAAACCAGTCCCAGTGCATTTTGGTGCAAACTTTTCTTTGTCACAAATATATCTGAAGTGTGTCAGTTACCTTTTCAGTTACTATTTGTGCTCTATCTTCATAAACCCATATAAATATTCATTTTATATTATGTGTTTGGCATTGACCAAATATTAGGAGCCAAGGTCACTCATCAAAATGAGCTTCCAAGAATGGCACAATAAATCAACTCAAACAAATTATTCACTGGTAAATTATCCTTCTTTCGGGTGGTTGTGAGAACGGTGGAGAATGGTCTGCTGCTACTGTAAACTAGTGTAATAAATAAACAAGATGGCCGGTTGTCAAGGGCTAAAAATTACACTGTTGAAAATGCAATTGGGTTTCAGAGACCTTCATCCTTACACACTTTGCAGGAAGGAGAAACAGTATTTCATAGTTCAGCCCTTCAAGGTCACTTTTTTTTCCTACTGTAATTTACAACTTAAGACTAATCACTGCTAACTGTCATAACAAACTAAAAAATATATCAACAACTTAAGTTTGTATTAAGCAGTAAAATTATATTCCCGTTAACACAATATGAAAACTCTTTTTAGATAATGACATTATCTATCATTGTAGACAAAAATGAAATATTAATTTAGGTGTTGGTAAATCCTGTCCATTATTCACAATTAGTACTTTAAAGTATTCTATTTTAGAAACAAAGACATTACCATTATAATAAAAATAGAACAGGTGCCTACAATTTATCTAACATTTAAATAATGTTTGACCATGATAATTTTAATTCGGTAGTGATAAACTACAAAAATGTATCCTTTAAAGGGGATCAGCCATGGGACTTTGATCAAATATTCATTCATTTCCAGGACATGGTAAAAGGAATTTTTTGAACCTATTATCTATTACATTTTGTTTTAGTGTGCTTTTATTTTTTAAGATGGGTGCACCTCAAAGACTGGCCACATTTTCTGAGTGAAAGTGACAGAGAGAGATTCAAGGAATTTCACATCAAAAGAAAACAAAACACAGAAGTAACCAAAGGAAGAGCTCTTCACCTGCAGCAGAAGCAGTCTGTTAAAACAGCAAGAAGCCAAAGGGCTCCTGCTCATCCAACCCAGAACGTGCATTTCAGGCAGAGCCTCATCTGTACAAAGCAGTGCCGGACCTGGGGAGGGAATCTTTGGAGAAAAACTGAAGTCTTGCTTTTTAATTTTGTCTTTTTCCTCCCATAATGACATGTTCTTGAATGTAACTACTGAAGAAAAGCTTATCAATGTGGCCTCTTCTCAGGATATTTACTTTTTTGTTTGAGTCAAAACCTGGCTTTTGTCTATTGACAATGTCCTCTCGGATCTCAATTTCTCCCATGCCCTTCCTATCATGGGCCCCTGGAGGATATTCTGAGTCATTTCTAAGTTACTGTTCATGCTCTAAAGAATTTAGTTCCTGACTCACAGTCGCTCCCTCTTCCACCACTTCTGTCTTAATTCTTGGCAATTTCAATGTCCATGTTGATGTATTCTGGTCTTCATTCATATTAGCCAGTTTAGCTTTCATGACCACTTGCCACATTTCCCATGGTCCCACGCTGGCCTGGATGCTATCATTGCCAATATCCATACTCTCCTTTTCCAGGGTCCCATTTGCTGACCACCCTTCCTATCTTTCTAGAATCAATTCTTTGAATTGCCCAAGACCTGATGTGGGCTCTTCTTCCCCCTCCTTTTTCTCACTCCTGCATAGACTCACTTTGTTCTACCGTGTTGTGATACATCACAAGAAACACTCCTTTGCATGCAATCTCAGTTTGATCTAACTAGTTTACTATCCTTTTAGAAAAACCCTGGTCCTGGTTAAAGCTAAACCTCTTGGCTTTATGCCTATGATGGGTTTCAGGACACATTATCCCAAAGTTTGGCACCTTGACATTTGAGGAAATATCAAAAACAAGAAGTTCTCTCTGATCGTCTCCCACTACTTTCCCCTGAAGCAGGCCATTAAAGAATTCTCTGACCTTCCTATGAAGTAGGTTGTAAAACTTTCCAATCAAAGATGCCTTGCCTGTACCTGGAGGAAGAAACATTCTTATCCTTGAAGAGACAGGAATGCAGAGAATAATCTGAACAAACAGATCAGATCATTGGTAACCACCCACCTCCATAGTTCATTATCATTAGGCCATAACCTTCTGTACTACAATCACCACGATCCTATACAACTGTCTATTTTTCATTAAAATTAGCTTAAAAATATAATCATTTCTCTCTTTCTTTGGACCTTCATTTCTGAAGGCTCTTCTGTCACATGAAATTTATATTAAATAAATCTGTTGGCTTTGTTCTTGTCAATCTGTCTTTCAACAACTATCAACATGGTGATGAGTTAAGAAAGAAATCTTTTATCCTTTACACCTTCATCTCCATCTGAAGGCTGGAAGAAATGTATACTTATGCTGAATTACATTTATGATTACAGATTTCTTTTTGGGATTTGTTTTGTTTTATTTTTGGTCCTGGGGATTGATTGCAAGGATACTTTACCAACAAGCAACATCCCTGCCAGGATTTTTAATTTTTTTGTATGGAGAGAGGGTTTCATTAAGTTTCTTAGGGCCTTGCTAAGTTGCTTAGGCTGGCCTCCAATGGATCATCCTCCTGCCTCAGCCTCCTGAACAGCTGAGATTACAGGTATGCTCTACCACAGCTGGCGATATATTTATTTAAATATCTATTTCTTCTGGACCCTTAGTGTGCCCAATAAACTTGTCACATTTTTATAGTTCTTTATTCTCCCACTCCCTTACAGAGCAATTTTACTGCTTTTTCAGACTATAGAGACTTAGCAAGAGCTGTCCCAACCCCATAAAACCATCTACAATAAGCTTTGTGTTTCTGCACATGGCTATGGATGTACTACTGTGTTCTTGCTTTGGGCTGAATGGTTATGTTCCCCCCGAGTTCATATGTTGAAATCCTAACTCCCAATCTTAAGAGGTTGGGTGTTTGGGACAATGATTTGATTATGAGGGAGGCTAGAACCCTCAAAAATAAGATTAATGCTCTTATAAGAGAAGCCAAAGACAGCTACCTCACCTCTTCTGCCAGGTGAGGTTATAGAGCAAAATGATACCTGTATTGCTTTGCCTTCATCTTGGACTTCCAGCCTCCAGAACTGAGTGATGACATTTCTGCTTTTATAATTTACCAAATCTAAGGGACTTTGTTATAGCACCCTAAAGGGACCAAGACAGTTATTAATTGAGGCAAAGTCATTTAAACTTATGCTTCCCCTTTCAAGAAAATCAGTCCAGAAATTCTCCTTTTCTCTCTGGTTTGAACAAATTTTCCCTATCCACTGTAGCATTGTCATCAAAGGAAAAATCTGATAAAGTTTCTTTGCTCTATAATTCTTAATAATTACATCACTTGCATTCAGTTTATTCCTACCCATTCTCCATTGAATCCCTTTTATCAAGCTTTGCTTATACCATTACCACCACTACCCAAAACAACAAAAAGGCATGAAAATGTCTGTTTTTGCTGATACCCGCAGTGACCTCCAAATTGCTAAATACAGTAGTAAATTCTGTGTTCATATCATTTAGCCAATCAGTAGCATCTTCCATGGTCCATTATTCCCTGTTCTTCTTCTTTTTCTTCTTCTTCTTCTTCTTCTTCTTCTTCTTCTTCTTCTTCTTCTTCTTCTTCTTCTTCTTCGTTTTCTTCTTCTTTAATTTATGGGGCTTTGAGATTTCACATTCACTTTTTTTTTCTCTTATTCTTTGGTTATTCCTTCATGAGCTCCTCTGATTGCACCTCTTCTCCCAATTTCTAAATCCAAGCATTCCCCAGACATCTTAGACCTTCATTCAAATTCTTAACAACTCAGTTAGGACATCTCCCAAATTGACACTCCCCATTTGGATCTCTCCTTGGTACTCTGGATACAGCTGAGATAGGGATTTGGAGATAAAAGTAGAGAAACTGTCTCAAATGAAACATCCATAAAACTCTAAAATGCAGAAAACACCAAGAATCATTGAGTGGCAGGAAATGCCCATGACTGTTGCACTTTTGAGTAACCCAACCCACACCCTTTGTCTTCATCCTTAACCAATGTCTTTGCCTGCAAAAAATAAGAGGGCAATGTGCAAGCCCAGGAAAAACTGGCATGAAATTATGTACTTCCACACTGAGTCCAACTTTAGTCCAGCCCCTAACACTCCGTACCAACTGGCTCTGTTTTCTCCCTCTAGGGATGGTCCACATTCTCCTTTGAATGTTCCCTTGCTTTCCTAAATAAATCTCTGTCCATGTCTCTGGCTTGTGTGGAAATTCTTTTCCATCAGGGTATTCCAAGAACTCCCTGTTCCCTGAGCCAAGTTCCCCCTTATCTCCAGGAACTCATTGAACCTTTCTTCAAAGACATCTTTTCTCCTGTAACACAACTGCTAAGTTCTAGTGTAACATTCATTTTGAAAATGCAAGTTTGATCAAAAGATATTGATCGATATTAGGGCAAAATTTAAGCATAATGGTATTTTCAAATTTGCTCTTTTTTTAAAAAAAAATTCTGCCTCTTTTTTATATTACAGAAAACTATCTATATATGAATGTATGTTTCTCAGAAGTGGGAATTTTAATTGTTTTTTGGCTGTATTTAGCTTTTGTATTTTGTTTTAAGTTGGTTTTTATTTTATTAAATTAATAAATAAGGAATTCAAGAGATCCTGTGAAGTCCATAATGATTACATGAAAAAAAATCTGTAGATATTTTACTTTATGAAATAAAAAATCATAATTCATATGTTGAAAGTGGTCCTTAACCAAAAACAAAATTAATAATATAATTCTAATGATGAACAATAGGTCCTTTTTTGAGCTTCAGTATTAGCCTACTTTACCAAAAATGTTCACATAGCAATTATAATGTGAAATATTAGGTCTAGTTATGGATTTTTAGAAATAAACTCAGTTGTTTAAAAATGATAGCATTTAGCATTTAAAATACTATTGCTAATACTTTTGTTTTTGCTGGCTTTATTGCTTTAACCTTTCTTAAATATAATTTTTCATGTCTTTGTTACTAAGATGTTATACATTTATCAAAGAAAATTTAGACTCAGAAAACAACTTTATCATTTATAATTCTATTATATTATAACATTTTGAAGTCTGCTCTTTGGGTATCCTTAACCTGCATAATAGCTACTCCTTTTTAGATGGACAGTATTTACATAATGTAAATAATGACCTCCTCTTTTTATTCTCTGAAAGCTTAAAGTATCATTTGCAATTTTCTACAGGATGAAAAGGAAAACCAAAGAAAAAGCGAAATAATCAACAGAATAAATAAAATAGATGTTCTAAAATATATTCTTGCAGAAAAGTTATTATTCACAGAACTATTTGGTCTCTTATTTATACCTGTTCTGTTCTTACTTTGCAAAATGTTATATGCATAGCTATCCAGTTTTTAAACCCAAAATATTCTAGACAGCAAATCTGAAGTATGGGAGATAGAGTTACTGCTATAGGTATCCACACTGGAGACTGTCAGATAAAAGCAGGAAAGAACACAACTACATGAAGACTGACTTAAGTATACAAAATGGAGAGCATGTTGAGGACCATGAGGGACACAAACAGACCTATGGCTCTATTGCTCCTGAGTCATAGTTGTTCAGCCACTTTAGTAAAGAATCTTTATGAACTATTGAAGGAAAAAATAATTGTTGGAGAATTTTCTGAGTAAAATGGCAATCCAGGTAGTTAAGGAAAAAATAAAAAGAACTAAATTTCTAGTTACTGGAAATCTCTGACTCTAGAATGATTTGTTTTTCAGAGATAACCACTTAAGCACTGTAGTTGGAATATTGGCTTTTGCATTGAGAAGTAGTTGTCTACAAATGACTCATTAAAGACCTAATAGGAAGATGTGTGATTCAAGACAAGAGTGAAATCTTTAATTATAATATTGCTCTTTGTTGTGTGGTTAATGAAGGGACATAGGAACCTAATGGAAAGATTCATATACAGAAATAGAGGAAGTGAGAGTAATTATTAGGGTGGGGTCAGAATTCTGCAGAGAGATCCATATTCAAACATGAACGGACTAAATCGAGTCTGTGGAAATACTTCTCTGGTTGTCTCCTTATCATCTTTGACCAGAGACAACATTTCAGTCAAATGGAATGGGGCCCATACTCCATAGAAACCAATCCCAAAGGAGAAATTTCTGGGGCATCATTGTTTGGAATGACTGGGTGTTAGGCACAATGTTGAAAAAAAATAGATCAGATCTCTGAACTATATTATCTCATATGTAACTGGTAAATAATGACAGAAACAGAATTAGAAATCTCTTTGATTAAAGAAAGCAGGGAGACCGGGATTTAAACTCTTCTGTTCACACTGTGTACATCTCATTTGTGTTGACATATCAGTTAAAATTCTTCCAGGCCCTTCTCATGATAAGTCTCCATAGGAAGGGAGGGACACCATTGCCATAGCTAATGAGATAGTAGGTGACTTCATTTATTCCTTGTTGAAAATTAGTTGAATAATTTTTCATTTTCTAAAATTATTATAATTTAAAGAAAAATTACCTTTAAGGCTGTTTTGAACTTCTAAAGCTATATCAAGAGCATTAAAGGGCAGAACTGGTTCATTGGCAATTTGCAAAATCACTTCTCCTGAGAGCTGAAATGAAAAAGAAAAAGCAATTAGCATTTGGTAATTAAGAGTTTGCTTGTTTATTATTATTATTATTTCATGTATTTTATACATCTAGAGTATAAAAACACAGAAGGAAAAATAGAATTTAATAAAAATCTCTATTTTCTTAAACTCCCTTTTATATAAACATAACATTTTGTTCCTTTTCTTTTTGAGCTAAACTATTATGAAGTATCTCCTCTAGTTGAAGGAGCCATAACCAGGTTTAAAATATTTCCTTATACAATAGTTCAGATCACTATCACACGAACAGTTGAGATCCACAATCTGCTTATCAGACTAATTAAAACTCCAGACAGAATTAATGCTCAATTTATTTCATTTAAAATATAATTCAATATAAAGCATTCCTTTAATATTTTAGGAACTATTTTCCTTAATGTTTTACTCTTCCTAACCATGTTTCCAAATGTCAAAACCAATTCTATTTATATATTTTTTTCAGATCAGTATTTAAATTTTTAAAATGAATAAAATTTCAAACTGCATTTCCAAAGTTCATATCTCGAGTTCATGTACACGCATATTCTACCAACAACCCATCTGAACTTATATTTGAAAACCAACATAAGCACCACAGCTGAACCAGATCTGTTTCATAGACTCAACAAGTCATTTGTGCTCAAACACACATCTCAAAGGACTGCAAGGCTGGCAGCAAATGTCATTGTTCTCTCTCCCTCTCTCACATAACTGATATTTAATATTTACCTAGGCTTAAGAAATGTCCCTATATCTTTTAAAACTCTGAATCCAGCGCCCAGGGAATGACTTGTGTTGAGATTATTAATGCACTATGAAATGTGAGTAATGAATGAAGACATTGTGTTGTGAAACCACACAGGGAAATCAGCATACCACCTTGAGACAGTAAGGAACACATAGAAGATATAAACTTACAAGGAAAATAAAATTTTATAATTCATATATATATATATATATATATATATATATATATATTCAACAAGAACAAAATTTCATTTAACATTTAAAATTATATTTTTCAATTGTTCGTAAAATTCACATCATGATAAAAATATAATTCAATTTGATTTGGGAAAATGTGTTTTCTAGAAACAAATGAAAGAAAGAAGCACCTTTGATCCACCTTCATTCCTTTGAGGTACGTTTCCCTGCAAATGTAGTAACCAGTACTTTCTCAATGACTGGGATGTCTTTGCAGAGTTTTCTCCCCAGCATAGTGATCACAAATATTCTGGGAAACTGCTGGCATGGATCATGCTGCACTACAGGCAAGGAGAATTGTCTGCAATAGGTTGATATTAATCCTCTTTCTATTCCACCCACCCCATGCAAATTGTGTAAGGGACACTGATATTTGGAAATAAATTATTTGTAAAAAGAAATTTTTAAAGAAGATTAAGAAGCATTATGGTTTCCTTTTCCAATTTGCACTGGATAATAGAAACTACAGAACAGACAAGTTTTGTTTACACTTTTGGAATCTGAAAACCACACATTACAGAAGATTAAAATGAAAGAAGGTGGAAGGAGGAGAAAGGCGACCTTGTGTGCTGCTAGAGAGACTGACTTGTTTTGTTATTTTTTTTTAAATTCATTTGGCAGCTCCTATAGCTGGAATTTAAGCCAACCACCTTTCTATTTCTTTCAATAAGAATCTGGCAATAAAAAGTGGGACTTCCTAGGCACCTGGCCCATGATAAAATGCTTAGACTAAATCAGCCTATTTGCAGTTTCATAAGCACGAGGGAAATTTGTACAGCCCTGTTACCATGTGAGAAGAGATGAGCCAAGCTGCACACTTTCTTCACGCACTCTGGAATTCAGTATTTGTTGGGCACACCAGGGCAACTCAACTGCCCCTTATGTTTATGGAAGACCTTATTCTTTTCCAAGTGCTTTATACTTATCTCATTGCATTATGCTGACAGCCTTAGAGGCTGGTAATGGGAGAATCAATATCTTATGCTAAAAACACTGAGGTCAACAATGCAGGAGGCTGAAGCAGGAGGATTGTTGCAAGTTCAGGGCTGGCCTCAGCCACTTAACAAGACCCTAAGTGAAACCCCGTCTCAAAACAAAAATATAAAATGGGCTGTGGACAGAGCTCAGTAGAAACCCTGGGTTCAATCCCAAGTAAATAAATAAATTAATAGAAAAATAATAATAAAACAAAACCCAAATATTGATAATCAGAATTTACTGAGCATCTACTAGATATATCCGGTACTTTTCAAAAGTTTAGATATTTTCAAACATGATTCTTTAATTTTACAACAGCTCAGCAAGGCAAGCATTTTCCATTCATATCATAGAAAATAAAACTGAAGATTGTAAAGATTAGGTAACTTTCTCAAGTCATTCCCCAAGTCTGACTGATTTGAAGGTCTATGCTGTTGGCTTTGCTGTAGCATAAAATGTATAGTAGGATCCAGCAGAAGTCCCTCAGCTGGTTGTTTGTAAAAAACTACAACTACCATATTTCACCTCACAATCATTGCCACTACATAATTGTTGAATTCTGTTTTTTTTTCATCCAAACATTGGTTTATAACCTTTCATTATGTGGTTGTTGCATACTATAATTCTGCATACGTGGTAAACAGAGCTGCAAAGTATTCACCAGTGGCACAAAATGGATGAGCATTTGTCTTCTCACTCACTGAAAGCACGATGCCAACAATTATTAGTTCATGCACATTGTCAGTAGCTTTCCAAAAGCCCACTTGCAGGGTTTATTCAGAGTGCTGCAGTATTAATGGCAAACACATCTTGTGTGAGTGGTGCAATGGACAGCACATCACACAATGAAACCAATGATAAGGAATGAAATGGGCCAAAGCAGTAGAGAATCTTCTAACAGAAGATAAAAGTTTCTAAGTTTATACTTAGCAACACTGTAGTACATTTTCTCAGTTTGACTATAATTCACAAATCAATAACATCTAATCTGTTACCATTTTCCCTCCAGGGTGGAAAAATGTTTGCTAATCACAGAGAAACAATGTATGTTGATTTGGATTATTCGATTTTAATGTATATTCACGGGAATTCTATGTATTCTAATCTCACAACAAAGACAATTTAATTTAGTAATAAAGATTTTCAAGTAATACTGGCACAGTTGTTTTCAAAAGCTTTACATATGGTTGTCCCCCATTTTCTTGCAAAGCAATTTTCCATAATCATCTGCAATGATTATGTGGTTAAATACAGTGGATCTGGCTCCTTTACTGTTCTTTCTACTATACAACCATCTTTTCTAATATATATATTATTTGTAATATTGGCCAGTATCTATACTATCTTATCTCAGCCCCTTAATAATTATGATATTTAGATGTCCATGTGTAGTATTTGAAATTTTCTTTTAAATACAGGTATGAGAAACTCAGTCTCTAATTCATATGTGAATGGAGGTGGGGGGGTGCTTTGAGAGGTCATGACAATTAGATCAGTTCCTGAGGATGGGTCCCTGTGATGAAATTAGTGATTGTAAGAGGAGAAAGAGACCCAGGCTTGCACTCTCTTCAGCTCTTTCACAATGTGATGGTGTGATGTCTTCCACCATGCTATGACAGCAAAAAGGCCTTCACCAGGTGCTAGCACCTTGATATTGGACTTGGGCCTTCAGAACTGTGAGCTGAATAAGCTTCTACTGTTCATAAATTACCCAGTCTGCAATATTATAATGACACAAAGTGGACTAAGACACTGCAGCACACTTCATCAGCAAAGAGTGATTCAAATTCTGTGAAATTCCATTATTATAACTTTACAAGGACAAACTATGCCTCATGACCCTGGTGTTCTTCCTTCTATACACCTCTTAGACCATTTTACTCCTGGTCAAAAGATGAAGAAAAAGTGAATTGGAAAGAAAAAATTATTATGCAGAACAAAAATATTTTAAATTATAAAATAAATTAATGATCACCACATTGCAAAGGCATTCTTTTATTACTAAATAATATTGACCCTAGTGGTCTCATTGAGGTTGGGCAAGGTCTGATTGTCAAAAAAATTATTAATTATACATCAAGTATTTTAGATTTTAAGGGTAATAATGGAAAATTATAGTTATCTCAAATAAAGTTTGCTTTTTCTCCAACCTGATACAATTTTAGTTGTATTTAAAGGTTCTTAAGAGTATTTTAGGAAAGTTTTACACAGGAAAGCTTCATTTTGGGGGAAAATATTATATACACTCACACATAGATGTAGCATACATTTTAGACTTTTTCTTAAATTTAATAAAGAATAATAATAACCTCTTTCATTTTGCCCTATGGGATGTGCTTATTTATCTGACTCTGTCACAAATCTAGATCAGTTTGGAGGGGAAAAAAGATAAATCTTTATTTCATAAACTGTGAATATTTAGAAAATAGGGCTATTTTTCTACCCTTAATTATTTTAGCCCATTGCTCAGCATGGTGATTGTATTTGCAGTAAATGCTTCGAATGGATTTATTAGTCAAGGCACAAACAATGTAGTTGGATATAAATAGGTTCACTAAAGCAATAACAATACCAAGGCTCTATAATGTAATTTTTCTTTAGTTGCAGGCCAAGAAACTCATTGAACATTGTGTGGTTTGTTTCATTTTTGTAAATTCATAGTAAAGTAAGCAGAGTTCATATCTCATACATGAGCTGTAAGTTAAAACTATCATTGTGGGATTGTTTTTATGCCCTCAGTGAAATTTAAAATACAACAGAATCCTACTGCAGAAGTTGATGCTATGAGATAATCATTACACCTGTGTTATAGGTAGCATGAGAAAGACATTGAGAGAAACTGTATCACTAGGACATGGTGTGACATAATATGACAAAAGGTAGATAAATCATAAGCTTTTTTTTCTGAAACTTAAGTCCTCCATAATAATATATCATTTTATCCTCCTGCTATTGGCCTTTATGAACGTAAGAACGATAAGCAAGTTCTTTAGCAAGACCTCCATCAAAACCTTTCTGCAGAAAGACACCCTTGAGTTACTCACTGGCAACATCAGTTTATTCAGTTGCAGAAAGAATTTAGTAGCACAAAGTTATTAAATATGAAGCTTTTGTTTCCTACAAACAACAATGTTTTATTCTATCTTGAAGACATCAGGTAATTACACATCATATATGTGTTTTGGGCTCAGTAAGGTGGAGGGTAACAGAGGAGAAGTAGTCCACACTATGAAAGGAGAATGAGCAAAACCCTGGAGGTAGAAAGAAGCACAGACTTTTTATACAAACTTGAAGAATTCTTTTTTTGACTGGAGCATAGTTCTTGATTAGTGGGAAGGGAGCTGGCATCGGGAGTCAGAAAACTTGAACCTCAACCAGTGCATAGGGCCATGATTCAGTGATCTGCAGGGAGTCCTTTCCCTTCTCCTAAATTTCAGAGCAGCAGTATTATCTGATAAATTACGGTATGGTGAGAGTCTGCATAGCATGATTTTGTGGTGTATGGTGACCTTCAGGCTGTTACATTCATCCTGAAGTGGCCTGGTTCTGATTTATAGCCTCTTAATACTAGAAAACCCCCAATTTACCAACAAATACCCTGTAGACAACAAACTTCATGGCAGCCTTCCAGGAGCTGGGGGACTGGGGGTAATCTCCTTGAAGATAAGACCTTCCAGTTCTCATGATCCTTTTCCGAAGTTAGGGTATCAGTATAGGAGAGGTAGTAAAGATATTACTTCTGACATACCTGATGTATTTTCCCAGAAAAAGGAGAAATTATATAGTGTTACACAAAACCAGTACACACAAATCTAGGCACTCATAACATGGCTAAAATATAGCTTTAAGCCTTCCATTACCTCTCATCTAGAATGTTCCATAAACTTTCTAAATGATCTGACATTCTATATCTTACCAATTCTTCATAGTATAGCTAGAGTTATATATTCAAAATATATTTTGTGTGCACCCCTCTAAAGAATAGCCATATTTGTGTTACTTCTTTTCTGTTGCTTGCCCTTGACAGGAAAAGTAATGGAATCCGTATTGAACTTCAATGTCTATATTTGACAAAGTTTACTTAAACAAAAATTATTTGAAAGTTAAACTCTCTTAGAAAATGAAGGACTTATATAATCCTGATAACTACCAAAATGGATACTTCTGAGAAAACTCACATCACGGAGTTTAATCAGCAAGATCCAAGTCACCCTGCTCCCTACCCTCAGCCCAAGAAGAACCACCATGTAAGAGCTGCATGTGGAAGTAGAGACATTCAGGCACCTGGAAGATATCTCCTGTTGTTGCCAGTGAGTAACTCAAGGGTATCTTTCTGCAGAAAGGTTTTGATGGAGGTCTTGCTAAAGAACTTGCTTATCTTGCTTACGTTCATAAAGGCCAATAGCAGAAGAAGAAAATGATATATTATTATGGAGGACTTAAGTTTCAGAAAAAAAAATGGTTTGAGACCCAACCCTTTCCCTCTTAAGATTTTGAAAATACTGGAATATTCTTGATGGACTGAGATAGACTTAAATAAGTTTCCTAGTAGCAGAGAATTTCAAAGTCATTGAAGAATTCCAAAAGCCTCTGAGATAGCAATTTATTTTAAGAAAGATTTTAACCCTAGAGATGTATATCAAATATTTGATTCCAAAACGTGGGGCTCTTCTTAGGAACTCCTTGTGACCTATCCTGTCTGGTCCTTAGATTCACCACAGGGAAAGTACATGAGACACTAAAGAACTATATTAGCAAACAGTGGTAAACTTAGAATCCAGCTGTTGAAATTGCATAGCTGTGGCTATCCCTAGAGGAGAAAGAGTTCTTTCCTCTCCAGTACCCTGAGGAATTATTTCAGTCCCTACAATGCTACCAGCTGTTGTCAAGGGCTGAGCAAGATTATTGGACACCTGGTTTGGGGCTGGTAACTCCTTTCACTACAGAATTGCTACAGCTGACAGACCATGTAGAGCCTGGCTGGATTCCTTAGGCTTGATGGGAAACAGATGGGTATAGAGCAAAAAAAAAAAAAAAAGAGAGAGACACAAAGAGGCTATGACTCCCCAGAAATTTGACTTGATTATGAAAGAGATGGGCCTTTAATTTGTCCCATACACTGATAGAAGCAGATTTCCTATAAATATGCACTAACAACTGTCAATTCCAAGCCTTCAAGGAAGAAAATAGCCCCAACAATTGAGAAACCAACAGCCAGGGACGCAAACTTCCAGATTTTTATCCTTCCTATTCTCTACTCTTGCTGAAAAAAACTTACCTCCTATGTTCTGAGCCTAAACTCTGAAGACACACCTGGAGATTACCATGAGTCTTAATTTGGGTTACCCCCAGAACAGACCTAGAGACAAAATTTGAATGTAAGTAGTTCACAAATAGGTGAGGATAGTAGAAAGAGGAGAGGTGAGAAAGGGAAGACAGGCAATAGAAGGCATCTTATCAAACCATCTTCCACCCTGGAAGACTGGAACCTAATCTTGCTAGAGAATACTGAAAATCCAGTATCAAATAGGTGTGTGAGAATTTTCTTATTCAAAGGGCAAGGAAGCTGGGTATTGAGTCACTAAATCCCCATCAGCCAAGAGAGCAGGGCTGCTCCAAGGAGGTACTGAAAGTTACTCCTTCAGGATTATCCTCTGCACTTGCAACTTTCCATGGCTGTAGAGAGCTCCAGGCTAAGAGAGGAAGCTTGCTATCTAGAAACCTTTTTACTGAAATAGAATGCTTACTGTCTTCTATCAGACCACCACTGAAATATAATGGATCTAATTTTTTCACTTTTTTGAGATATCTTTCCTCTTTCAGGGAATGTCATCACTCATCTGTTGTTAAATTGTAGCAAGCAAAATATATTTACATATTAACTTGGAAATAATTTATGGGTATTTTTAATGACTTTTAAAAGTGTTATACTCATGTTTTGACTGTAAAACAAGTTGTTTTCTCTACCAGTCGTGCTGTTCCTAGAGAGGGAACACAGTATGCTAGAATTTCTTAGCAAGAAGAGAAGCTTCAAGGAAACAATTTTTGTTTTACTATGTCTAGCAGCATTTTGCCTGGACTGGTTGACAAATTAAAAGTTAAATATCTTCATTACATTTTGCTAATAACTAACTTCAGCATGATATTAATAATGGTAATAGCAACTAACATTGGTTAAGCTCTTTCCTCAGCCAAGCATTAGTCTAAATTTTTGTATGAATTAATTTGTTTTGTCCTTACAATAGCTTTATTCTATTTTGCAGATGAGAAAACAGAGGCATTGAACAGTTAACTAAATATCCCAAGGCCACTTAGTCAGGATAGTAATTTTGTGTTTTGAGCTTAAGTATTCTGGCTACATAATCTGGACTCTCAAACACCAATTAGCATCTTTTTTCTTTATTTTTCAATCTCTTTCCTAATTTTAACAACTCAGGAATAGCAGTAGCTACTGAGACAATGTTTCCCAAATCTGAACATAGGATTTGAAAGAATAATCAAGAACTAAGAACACCTATCAGTGATATTTGTAAAGACCTGAGCAAGAGGTCCCATCAGGGTTATACATTTTGACACTTGCCATTGTTAATTTGCATGTTTGTAGATTCCGGTTTCCTGTTCTCCTGCCTAAAATTGATGTAAAGGCTAATAAAGTTATGCAATTACCTAAGATGCCCTAAGTAAATAAAGATACTTTATTATTATATATAGAATTTATTAAATACATATCAAATACAGCTAGCAGCAAGAGGGATAACAAAAGAGGAATACAAGTTGGTATGCAAAATGATTGGTGTTGACCTGTCTTATATTGTACCTTATTATTACTTCAACTTAGGACTTTGGATAAGGTTCAGAGAAATAGTTCTAGAAACTAATGTGAACACCTACCAAATTGCTATCAGGGATCATTTATAAATCCATGTTCATTCTGCTCAAAGACATTTCCAGTATTAATTAAATATTTATTGGGCATTAGCTATATGTCAGGGACTAAGTCAAGTCCCCACAGGTTTTGAAACATTTTTTATGAAGAGGTATTGACTTTAATTATAAAATAATTTCTACATGGTGCTAGGGAAAGGTCTACAAGGGTCCTCACTCATCTGAGGGATCAGGAAGGACTTCCAGGACAAAATTTCTTCTATCAGGAAGGTACTATACAAGGTTCTATATCATACAGGAAAGAACTAGAAGCAGATTTGGTGCAAAGCACATCTTCTTACATCAGTTTACAAAAGGCTGCTTAGTTATATATTTTATATATCTATATACAATAAAAATTAAAAATGAAAAGTATTCGATTGCATATCACATGTATTTCTTGAAAATTTCTTGTATAGGAAGATTCATTCTCTGAGAGGGGGAGATGTGGCTATCCTCACCCTGCACCTCCCATATGACTACCACAAAAAGAAATCAAGTTCTCTGTAGTTGCAATCACTATAGCTGTGGTGTGGCAAATAGGCTAGAGGTTGTTTATCTTTAAAGAGTCATTGTGCATTTATTAAATCATGTGCTTGATAAATTATCCAAATCCAATAATCATAGAAAGATTAGAGAGCTGATTTAGCAGAGTTCCTAATAATACTAATGCAACATACATCAAGTCTACTTAATGCAGCAAGACAGAAGAGGCCAATGATTTCCTACCTATAGCTTATTTTTAGGAATTGTATTTTCAGATTGTAATGCTGGGTATCTGTATATGCAAAATAATATGGTTTTAAGAATTTAATAAAAATTAATAATTTTAATAAAAAGTAATAAAATGGTGCTTTAGTAAAAGATAAACATCATTTTTTATAACACCCAACCATTAAGCAAAGGACATTTGGTAACAGTAGATTCAATCACACACAGAGGCAATTATTTAATTAATTAACCAATATTATCATTTAGATATAAATTGATAATATAATTTTTCCTTCTGTATGTCCTAGTTGAGACCAACCTTTGTCCTATTATACATTGGGACATTGGCAAAATATTCACATTGAAAAATAATGACATCATGTTTTTATATTATAGAAGCAATCAAAGCAATGGAGAGGGATGGAAAATATGTGAATGAAAAACAGATTGTTCTTTTGAACTTGCTGCTTCTATCCAGAGAGATGTTAAATAATGGTCAAAATATATGTGACCCTTACTGGATGCAATTACATTGTTAATGCAGTTTCTTTTCTGGCTATAAACACAATAAATGTTGTTGCAGACTGCATCCTACCAAGTGAGACTTGACATTTTAAAAATAGTCAGAGAAACACAAGGGCTTTAGATCCTTTGATGTGCAATTGTATTCATGACAAGTTTCTTATAGCAACTTTCTCTGAAACAGGATATTGTTGAGTTGAATAAAAAAAATGCATGTAAATAAGGACTTGCACAACAAAGCACACTGTCAAACTCTAGAATTTTCATGGTTTTCCTTTTCTCCATATGTTGCATGGTAACAGATAGGACTCTTAGGGTCCCTTGTTTCTCAAACATCACAGAATGGCCTACAGAACAACATAGAGCAACATCTCAAGGATTGATAAATCTTATTTTAGTTAACCAATTAACCTGTGTTATAGGATCCTGCAATTTCATTAGAACACTTCATCTTGAGAGATAGTTATCTTGCTGAAATGCTGTACAGCACCTACCATTGAAGGATTGTAGGTTGAACACTAAAATGTGAAGCTGTTCCAATAGTAAAGGGGCTTATTGGTTGGAAGATAAGATATTAGCAAAGAAAAACAAAAAAGCATAAAAATGGACCATAGAAAGAGTCAAATGAGTAGGATCACAGTCGTTACTATGGACCACAATGGTCCATAGACAAATGACAACACAGAGAAAGACATAGAGTTGTCTGCAGCACTCTCAGGAAGAGGAACAGGCAAGTGCAAACTCTGACTCCAACCACTGAGTAAGTCAGGTATGATGGAAGGAGGATTCTTTTAAAGAAGAGAAGAAAAATAAAATTGGAGATGATAACTGTTTTGTAAGATATCTCTTTACTTGTCAACAAACTCCTTGTAAAGGAGAAACATATTCCATTTATCTTGGTATTACTTGACTGAACAAAAATATTTTAAAAAGATTTTTGAGATTACCAATACATTAAGCTGGAAAAGGCTTAAGCCATTCCATGAAACAGGCTACAGGGAAAACCTAGGACTGTTTTCATGTCTTCCTGTTCCCATATTTCTATCATTACCAAAAATTATAATACAAGCTGATGAAAACACAATGGCCTTCAGTTTAGAATGTACGGGTTCAGTCTTTGAACCCCTATGTGCATTTAAGTCCAATCACAATATTCTCTTTGTAGTTTTAGCATGTGATTGGTTATCTAGGGGCACTGAGAGTACTGGGACTTAATCTAATGCTGAATATGTGAGGCTATCTAAAGAGCCCAGTAGTGTGACTATCTTCTAGAAGCTGAAATGACTCTTAACAAATCCTAACAAACTCCATGTTTCTAAGGTCGTTTTGTCCTCAGAAGTTTGTGTGATCTTGGCATTTTTAGATGCACAAAGAAATTTATCACATTAGATTATCCATTATTGTATTATCTGCTCATTCTTTGCAATGAAATTGGCCCACCAGTTCAATAAAAAGATACAATTCTGTATGTTCCAAAGAGGGGAGAGGAGAGGATTAAGTGTTAATTAAAATTCTACTATGCACCAGGCATGTCACTGGGATTGTGAATACCTGATTTCATTTAATTCTACCAGCATACCTGCCAAATTATATTAAACGGTACTGGTAATAATGCAGTTTGGTTATGAAGGATCTGGTAGGTTACAATAAAGAGTTTGAACCTGGTACTACAGAGTAGAAATATCAATGTGATTGCTGGACTATTTACATCAGAAAAGATTATGAAGGAACTTTTTTTGAAATGCAAATTCCCAAGCAAGATTCTCATGTACACACATAAAATTTTAAGTCAGTTGATTTGGATAAAGATCATGGAATTCATCATTTTAAAATAAACACCTCTAATGATTTTGATGCAAGTGATCATACTTTGAAAACACAAAATAGAGACATACACATCCAGTGAAGGATGTTTGAGAGGAAATTGATATCAGGTTTATATATTTCAGAATGTCTTCAGAATTTATGTTGAAAGTCTTAAAATGTAAATATGAGTGAGGTGTCATAATAGTTTGCAACAAAGTACATATAATAAATGAGGCATAAGAAAACTTTCAGAAACTTGAGGACAAAGCAATAACAGCAATTTTGAAAAGCTTATCAAATCATTTAGGTAATTTTTAAAATGGAAAAATTTATCAAGTAGTAAAAATATAGGTTGTTCCTTTTAAAACATGACTTACTAGAAAACAGCACCAAAAGAGAGTATATTTAGTAATATATGATTAGCTACTAATGATTTCTTTTTTTAAGGTGACAGGAAACAATGATCGTCTATCATTCAACTTATTTAGAAGTTTGTGGACACTTCCTATGGTCATGCTGTATTGAACCACCTCTTTTGTTTAGGCAGATTAAAAAGTAACTGGGTTTTATCTTAGATCTGTATTATGAGATTCATGGAATGAATAAGACAACTTTACTTTTCCTCAATTCATAATGAACAATGAATTGCAGGACAATATACTTCTGTGAAATATATAATCTAAATATATGTTTATAAGCAACACAATTAATTCTCAAAAGATCAAATTTTTTACATAAATTTATGGAGTAGCAAAGGATGAAAGAAATCTTGGCTGTCTGATCTTACCACCTCAATTTTCAGATAAAGAAATAGGGGTTGAAAGTTAAGATTACTTTCTGGACACCACACAACTGTTCAGAGGCAAAACCAGAAGTGGGATTAAGGCTTTAGAGCTCTTTTTGTTGTTGTTGTTCTAATTAGTTACATATGACAGTAGAATGCACTTTGACACACCATGTATAAATGGAGTATAACTTCTCATTCTTCTGGTTGTACAGAATATAAAATCACACAGGTCTTGTAATCATGTATGCACACAGGGTAATAATGTCCAATTCAATCTACTACCCTTTCTAACTCCATACCCCCTCCCCTTCCTTTACTACCCTCACCCAAATCCATAGTAACTCTATTCTTCCCTCGTACCCCTACCCCTTATTATAAATTAGCATCCACATATCAGAGGGGAAAAAATCTGGTCTTTGGTTTTTGAAGATTGGCTTATTTCACTTAGCACGATATTCTCCAGGCTCTATCCAGTGGCAAATGCCATCATTTCATTCTTCTTTAAGGCTGAATAATATTCCAGTGTGTACATATACCACACTTTCTTTAGCCACTTATCTGTTGAAGGGCATCTAGGTTGGCTCCATAGTTTAACTATTGTATAATATTGGCAAGAAGGGGGAAAATTACATTCATACATTGCTGATGGAACTGCAAATTGGTACAAGCACTCTTGAATAGTGGTATGGAGATTCCACAGAAAACTTGGAATGGAACCACCATTTGACCCAGCTCCTCAGTTTTTACCCAAAGGACTTATAAAGTCAGCATACTACAGTGAAGCAGCCATATCAATGTTTTTAGCAGCTCAACTTATAATAGCCTTAAAGATCTTAATTCATTGCTTTTATGGACAACAAAGTTGTTGTCCATAAAAGTAGGATCAAACTTGATTGGTGTGTGTGTGTGTGTGTGTGTGTGTGTGTGTGTGTGTGTGTGAGAGAGAGAGAGAGAGAGAGAGAGAGAGAGAGAGAGAGATAAAAATATGAAATAATCATAAAAAAATCTGGTGAGCATAATTGTAAACACAAAAAAATAGATGATAAGACATGGATAAAAATCCTATATTTCACTTATGGATGTATTGATCCCTTCTTATAATGTGTCTGGTTTTTGTCATGTGTACATGTTGGTAGGTGGTAAATATCCAGAAATGCTGAATCTTCTTGATTGATTGCTTAATCCTCTTGTGAGATAATCTCTAATTAGATAAGCCTCTAAATTTGAGCTTCACCTTGAAGTCTATTTTGTCTGATGATAATCTTGCTGCATCAGCTTTTTTTTGGTTAGTATTTGTCTAATACATCTTATTTTCAGTTGCTTTTACTTTCAGTTTTCTCTCTCTTAATATTTTGTAAAACTTGAAATTAGCACATAACAGTATTTTTGAAAGTTCAACAATCCAGTCAGAAATTTTTGTTCCCTTGATTTGCCTTATCTATAGTTATTATAACCACAGATGTGCTTCATTTATTCTATTGTGTCTTCTAGACAGTGTGATCTTTTTGCTTCCTTTTCTCCTTTTTAAGCTCTATTCACTTGACTTTGTTTTTTTTTTATTTTTCCTGCCTGTCTTTCCCTTCTTCTCTGTAGATTTAGGAACTGTATATTCTACTTTATTTTTTTAATGAGTACATTATGTTTTAGGTAAGCTCAGACTGACAGAGACTAGAGTCCATCAGTTCTCTCTCCAGCTCCCAACCATGCAACTCAGCAAGATCCTCAGAATATTCAAGGTCTTCCTCCCTCACATGCTTATGTTGGTGTTTCCTGACATTTTAAAACTATCACAAACTAGTCCTTCTGGCTAATGTGATTTCCTTTGCAATCACCAGTTATTTAGATTTATCCACAAGTTCACCTGGTTTTTCTTTTGCTTTTGTTGTTTTGTTTGCTCCTTGAAACCTGCAGCTTTCTTTGGGATTCAGTTTCCTTCCTACTCAACGCTATTTCGTGGAACACCTGTAAGTTGTGATATTCTTAGCCTTTTCCTAAAAGTATCTCTGTTTCTTCCTCTCTTTCGAATAGCACTCTGCATGAGTGTAGACCCTGGGTGGCGTGTTCTTTTCCTTGGAATTCCACAGTTATTTCTTCCCCTGGGATGCTTGGATCCTGAGGAGCCTTCCATTGCAGCCCCTTGCCATCTTTTCTAAGAGTAGTTTCACCCCAATTTGTTTAGATGTGCATTTTGTTTTCAACACATCCCACTTGCCATGTAATCGCTAAAATAAAAAATTAACATCTTTATTAAATCTGGGTTAATTTTCTTCCATTTTATCTTTAGATACTGCCTCTCACTCATTCTCCCCAGTCACTTTTGGGGGTCATTTAGAATAAGATGGTCCAAAAGAGAACTGTGTGTGCATATATGTATCTGGATATTTCTAAGGAACAAGATTAAAAGGTTGCTATAGTCTCAATCAATGTGTTCTCTTAAAATTCCTGTATTGGAATTACAATCTCCAAAGTATTGATATTAGGAAGTGAAGCCTTCCGTGAGGGGGGAAGGGGGAAGGAGGAAGGGGATTAGAACATAAGGGCAAAGCCCTCATCATCGGAATTAGTATCCTTATAAAAGAATCTAAGCAGGTAGTCCCTTCTACTCTGTGAACACATAACAAATAGACATGGACCATGTATGAATCAGGAAGTGGCCCTTAAGTGACAATGAATCTGCCAGTTCCTTGATCTTGGGCTTCTCAGTCTCTGGAAATGAGACTCAAATATGTTTCTTTTGAGCTATACAGTTTATGGTGTTTTGCTATATTAGCCCGAATGGACTAAGTATAGTTCAAAATAAGGCTGAAGACTGGATTGCCAAGGGAAGTCACTTTTCCGTTGTCACTGTTATTTCTCAGATCTTCTAGGGTCTTCCTTGCCTTGATGGCATTTGCATCTGCTTTTCCCACTGGTAGGAATGCTGTGATTTCTATTCTTTGCAGAGTTGACTCCTTAACTTTGTCATAATTTTGAGTTTCTTAGTCGATCTTCCATGTCAACCACAGGGAAGAAAGAGTCCTCCCTACTTCTCCCAACATTTTTTTTCTCTTAAAAAGCTGTGTTATTACTTTCATAGAGCTTTTTTAACCTTTGTTTGTTTGTTTGTTTTTGTGATGCTGGGGATTGAACCGAGTGCTTTATGCATACAATACAAGCATTCTACCAACTGAGCTATATCCCCAGCCCTCATAGAGCTTTTCTCAAGTATGTGTATGTTTACTGTGTTTGTTTATTTGTCACTATCTATGGAATCTAAGTTCTTGGAGATCAGCAAACTTATGTATTTGTTTATGGCTATATGTCCTATACCTATCCACAGCTCATTCCTAAAGTAAGCACTAAATGAACATGTGCTGACCACATGAGTAAAGGACTTGTGAAGCTGGCTATTTTTATATTTTCAAGTATTTGAGTATTCACCCTATGGTATTTACTTAAATATTTCGACCCCTGACATTCTTTTATCAATTAGCACCAGACTATAAAAAGACTTGGGAAAAATACATCAAGACATCTAATAAGAATATCTACCATTTTAATGCAAAAAAGACTCCAGGAATAACACTTTGATAATTTTAGTGTTTACTATGCATATACTCACCAGAATTATCAGTGTATTATACTTGAATATTTTTTGCATAGAAATGAAAGATATTCTTATTAGATGCTTTGATGTATTTTTTCAAAGTCCTTATATTAATTCTGTACTGAAAGTGAAAAGCAATAATTGTATAGTTACTTTTGCACCATTATAAGTTGAAAAACTGTAAGACAAATTATCATAACTTGAGGACAGTCTATCATTTACACAATACCAAAGGAATATTCTCCAAATATTCAATGTATTACTGCTGTTAATCTTGTTATAAAAAGTATTAGAAAAAATGAACTTTAAAAAATATTTATCCCCAGGAGAACCGGCGACCTACGGGCAGGCCAGGCCCAGCAATCGGCGGACAGACAGAGCTGACACACGCGCCTGCAGGGAACAGGGTCCTGCGACCCACCAGCGGCCTTCTGTGGGGCAGGCCTGTCCCCTCCCCCAGTGCCTGCAAGGTAGGAGGGACTGTGACCACCGGCAGAGCAGGCCCAGCGGCTGGTTGGGGCCAGAGCCGGCCCCACCCCCAGTGCCTGCAAGGTAGGAGAACCGGCGACCTACGGGCAGGCCAGACCCAGCAATCTGCGGACAGACAGAGCTGACACACGCGCCTGCAAGGAACAGGGTCCTGCGACCCACCAGCGGCCTTCTGTGGGGCAGGCCCGTCCCCTCCCCCAGTGCCTGCAAGGTAGGCGGGACTGTCACCTCTAGCAGATCAGGCTTAGTGGCCTGCTGAGGGGCAGGACAGTCCCCTCCCCCAGTGCCTGCAAGGTAGGCGGGACTGCGACCAGCGGCAGATCAGGCCCAGCGGCTGGTTGCGGGCCGGAGCCGGCCCCACCCCCAGTGCCTGCAAAGTAGGAGAACCGGCGACCCACAGGCAGGTCAGGCCCAGCAATCTGCGAAGAGACAGAGCTGACACACGCGCCTGCAGGGAACAGGGTCCTGCGACCCACCAGCGGCCTTCTGTGGGGCAGGCCCGTCCCCTCCCCCAGTGCCTGCAAGGTAGGAGGGACTGTGACCACCGGCAGAGCAGGCCCAGCGGCTGGTTGGGGCCAGAGCCGGCCCCACCCCCAGTGCCTGCAAGGTAGGAGAACCGGCGACCTACGGGCAGGCCAGACCCAGCAATCTGCGGACAGACAGAGCTGACACACGCGCCTGCAAGGAACAGGGTCCTGCGACCCACCAGCGGCCTTCTGTGGGGCAGGCCCGTCCCCTCCCCCAGAGCCTGCAAGGTAGGCGGGACTGTCACCTCTAGCAGATCAGGCTTAGTGGCCTGCTGAGGGGCAGGACAGTCCCCTCCCCCAGTGCCTGCAAGGTAGGCGGGACTGCGACCAGCGGCAGATCAGGCCCAGCGGCTGGTTGCGGGCCGGAGCCAGCCCCACCCCCAGTGCCTGCAAAGTAGGAGAACCGGCGACCCACAGGCAGGTCAGGCCCAGAAATCTGCGAAGAGACAGAGCTGACACACGCGCCTGCAGGGAACAGGGTCCTGCGACCCACCAGCGGCCTACTGTGGGGCAGGCCCGTCCCCTCCCCCAGTGCCTGCAAGGTAGGCGGGACTGCGACCAGCGGCAGATCAGGCCCAGCGGCTTGTTGCGGCCGGAGCCAGCGCCACCCCCAGTGCCTGCAAGGTAGGCATACCAGGGACCCATCTGGAGGTTAGGCCCAGCAACCTACGGAGAGACAGAGGTGCCCCTCGCGCCTGCTGGGTAGGCGGACCTTCGACCGGCCAGCAGAGCAGACCTAGGGCCCGCCAGCGTGGTAGACAGATCGCACCAATTGGTGGAGGATCACAGCCACCATCTGTCCTGCAAGGGAGACTTTTCAACTATACAAGAGCAATATAAATAAATAGAGGGAAAATCTCAAAAACACAACAGCTTCACCAAGCAGAAAGAAACGCCAGCAGTATGAAAAGACAAGGAAAGAAAGGACCACAGGCAATGCAGGTCAACTCAACTCTAGAAGAGGTAATAGCTGCAACAGATGGAATGTCAGACAGAAAGGTCAGGATATACATGCTTCAGATGATCTGGAGTCTCAAGGAAGACATGAGACAGCAAAATCAGACAATGAAAGATCACATTGACAAGGAATTTCATAAACAAATCCAGGAAGTAAAAGATCAATTTCACAGGGAGATAGAGGAAATAAAAAACAAACAAATACAAATCCTAGAAATGCAGGAAGCAATAAACCAACTTAAAAACTCAATTGAGAAAACTACCAGCAGAGTGGATCACTTAGAAGATAGAACATCAGACAATGAAGACAGAGTATTTCAACTTGAAAAGAGCATAGACAGCTCAGCAAGTCTGCTAAGAAACCATGAGCAGAACATCCAAGAAATATGGGATAATATCAAAAGACCAAACTTAAGAGTCATTGGGATACAGGAAGGCACAGAGCTCCAAACCAAAGGAATAGACAACTTATTCAGTGAAATAATACGAGAAAACTTCCCAGACTTGAAGAATGAGACAGAACCCCAAATCCTAGAAGCCTACAGGACGCCGAATGTGCAAAATCATAAGAGATCCACACCTAGACACATTATAATGAAGATGTCCAACATACAGAATAAGGAGAGAATTTTAAAAGCTACAAGAGAAAGGAAGCAGATTACATTTAGGGGTAAACCAATCAGGATAACAGCTGATCTCTCAACACAGACTCTAAAAGCTAGAAGATCCTGGAATAACATATTTCAAACGCTAAAAGAAAATGGGTTCCAACCAAGAATCGTGTATCCAGCAAAATTAAGCTTCAGGATGGAAGATGAAATTAAAACATTCCATGATAAACAAAAGTTAAAAGAATTTGCAGCTAGAAAACCATCTCTTCAAAAAATCCTTGGCAAAACACTACAGGAAGAGGAAATGGAAAACAACAATGAAAACCAACAGTGGGAGGTAGGACAGTAAAGGGGGGGAAAAATCAAAGAGAAAAACAAATCAGGTTTAACAGCATTAATAAACAAATATGGCTGGAAGAACAAACCATATCTCAATAATAACTCTAAATGTTAATGGCTTAAACTCACCAATTAAGAGACACAGGCTAGTTGAATGGATCACAAAACAAGATCCAACAATATGCTGCCTTCAGGAGACGCATTTGATAGGAAAGGATATACATAGACTGAAGGTGAAAGGTTGGGAAAAATCATATCACTCATATGGACTGCGGAAACAAGCAGGAGTGTCCATACTCATATCAAATAAAATAGATTTCAAACCAAAGTTAATCAAAAGGGATAAAGAAGGACACTACATACTGCTCAAGGGAACCATACACCAACAAGACATAACAATCATAAATATATATGCCCCAAACAACGGTGCTGCTGCGTTCATCAAGCAAACTCTTCTCAAGTTCAAGAGTCTAATAGACCACCATACAATAATCATGGGAGACTTCAACACACCTCTCTCACCACTGGACAGATCTTCCAAACAAAAGTTGAATAAGGAAACTATAGAACTCAATAACACAATTAACAACCTAGACTTAATTGACATATATAGAATATACCACCCAACATCAAGCAGCTACACTTTTTTCTCAGCAGCACATGGATCCTTCTCAAAAATAGATCATATATTATGTCACAGGGCAACTCTTAGACAATATAAAGGAGCGGAGATAATACCATGCATCTTATCTGATCATAATGGAATGAAACTAAAAATCAACCATAAAAGAAGCAAGGAAAAATCATGCATCACTTGGAGAATGAACAATAGGTTACTGAATGATCAATGGGTTTTAGAAGACATCAAGGAGGAAATTAAAAAATTCTTAGAGTATAATGAAAACACAGACACAACATATCGGAATCTATGGGACACATTGAAAGCAGTTCTAAGAGGAAAATTCATTGCTTGGAGTTCATTCCTTAAAAAAAGAAAAAACCAACAAATAAATGATCTCATACTTCATCTCAAAATTCTAGAAAAAGAAGAGCAAAACAACAGCAAAAGAAGTAGAAGGCAAGAAATAATTAAAATCAGAGCTGAAATTAATGAAATCGAAACAAAAGAAACAATTGAAAAAATTGACAAAACGAAAAGTTGGTTCTTCGAAAAGATAAATAAAATTGACAGACCCTTAGCCATGCTAGTGAAGAGAAGAAGAGAGAGAACTCAAATTACTAGCATAAGGAATGAAAAAGGCAAGATCACGACAGACACTTCAGAAATACAGAAGATAATCAGAAATTATTTTGAATCCTTATACTCCAATAAAATAGAAGATAGTGAAGGCATCGATAAATTTCTTAAGTCATATAATCTGCCCAGATTGAGTCAGGAGGATATAGACAACCTAAACAGACCAATATCAATTGAGGAAATAGAAGAAACCATCAAAAGATTACCATCTAAGAAAAGCCCAGGACCTGATGGGTTTACAGCAGAGTTTTACAAAACCTTTAAAGAGGAACTAATACCAATACTTTTCAAGCTATTCCAGGAAATAGAAAAAGAGGGAGAACTTCCAAATTCATTCTACGAGGCCAACATCACCCTGATTCCGAAACCAGACAAAGACACTTCAAAGAAAGAAAACTACAGACCAATATCTCTAATGAACCTAGATGCAAAAATCCTCAATAAAATTCTGGCAAATCGGATACAAAAACATATCAAAAAAATTGTGCACCATGATCAAGTAGGATTCATCCCTGGTATGCAAGGGTGGTTCAATATACGGAAATCAATAAATGTTATTCACCACATCAATAGACTTAAAAATAAGAACCATATGATCATCTCGATAGATGCAGAAAAAGCATTCGACAAAGTACAGCATCCGTTTATGTTCAAAACTCTCGAAAAACTAGGGATAACAGGAACATACCTCAACATTGTAAAAGCAATTTATGCTAAGCCTCAGGCTAGCATCATTCTGAATGGAGAAAAATTGAAGGCATTCCCTCTAAAATCTGGAACAAGACAGGGATGCCCTCTCTCACCACTCCTGTTCAACATAGTTCTCGAAACACTGGCCAGAGCAATTAGACAGACGAAAGAAATTAAAGGCATAAAAATAGGAAAAGAAGAACTTAAGTTATCAGTATTTGCAGATGACATGATTCTATACCTAGCAGACCCAATATGGTCTACAAAGAAACTGTTAGAGCTAATAAATGAATTCAGCAAAGTGGCAGGTTATAAAATCAACACGCATAAATCAAAGGCATTCCTGTATATCAGTGACAAATCCTCTGAAATGGACACGAGGACAACCACCCCGTTCACAATATCCTCAAAAAGAATAAAATACTTGGGAATCAACCTAACAAAAGAGGTGAAAGACTTATACAATGAAAACTACAGAACCCTAAAGAGAGAAATTGAAGAAGACCTTAGAAGATGGAAAAATATACCCTGTTCATGGATAGGCAGAACTAACATCATCAAAATGGCGATATTACCAAAAGTTCTCTATAGGTTTAATGCAATGCCAATCAAAATCCCAACGGCATTTCTTATAGAAATGGAGAAAGCAATCATGAAATTCATATGGAAGAATAAAAGACCCAGAATTGCAAAAACAATACTAAGCAGGAAAGGTGAATCAGGTGGTATAACGATTCCAGATTTCAAACTATACTACAGAGCAATAGTAACAAAAACAGCATGGTACTGGTACCAAAACAGGCGGGTGGACCAATGGTACAGAATAGAGGACACAGAAACCAACCCACAAAACTATAACTTTCTTATATTTGATAAAGGGGCTAAAAGCATGCAATGGAGGAAGGATAGCATCTTCAACAAATGGTGCTGGGAAAATTGGAAATCCATATGCAACAAAATGAAATTGAATCCCTTTCTCTCGCCATGCACAAAAGTTAACTCAAAATGGATCAAGGAGCTTGATATCAAATCAGAGACACGGCATCTGATAGAAGAGAAAGTTGGCTACGACCTACATGCTGTGGGGTCGGGCTCCAAATTCCTCAATAGGACACCCATAGCACAAGAGTTAACATCTAGAATCAACAAATGGGACTTACTCAAACTAAAAAGTTTTTTCTCAGCAAAAGAAACAATAAGAGAGGTAAATAGGGAGCCTACATCATGGGAACAAATCTTTACTCCTCACACTTCAGATAGAGCCCTAATATCCAGAGTATATAAAGAACTCAGAAAATTAGACAATAAGATAACAAATAATCCCATCAACAAATGGGCCAAGGACTTGAACAGACACTTCTCAGAGGAGGACATACAATCAATCAACAAGTACATGAAAAAATGCTCACCATCTCTAGCAGTCAGAGAAATGCAAATCAAAACCACCCTAAGATACCATCTCACTCCAGTAAGATTGGCAGCCATCACGAAGTCAAACAACAATAAGTGCTGGCGAGGATGTGGGGAAAAGGGTACACTTGTACATTGTTGGTGGGACTGCAAATTGGTGCAGCCAATTTGGAAAGCAGTATGGAGATTTCTTGGAAAGCTGGGAATGGAACCACCATTTGACCCAGCTATCCCCCTTCTGGGTCTATTCCCTAAAGACCTAAAAAGAGCATGCTACAGGGACACTGCTACATCGATGTTCATAGCAGCACAATTCACAATAGGAAGACTGTGGAACCAACCTAGATGCCCTTCAATAGACGAATGGATAAAAAAAATGTGGCATTTATACACAATGGAGTATTACTCTGCATTAAGAAATGACAAAATCATAGAATTTGGAGGGAAATGGATGGCATTAGAGCAGATTATGCTCAGTGAAGCTAGCCAAGCCCTAAAAAACAAATGCCAAATGTCTTCTTTGATATAAGGAGAGTAATTAAGAACAGACTAGGGAAGAAGAGCACAAGAAGAAGACCATCATTAAACAGGGTTGAGAGGTGGGAGGGAAAGGGAGAGAGAAGGGAAATAGCATGGAAATGGAACGAGACCCTCAGGTTTATACAAAATTACATACAAGAGGAAGTGAGGGGAAAGGGAAAAATAATACAAGGGGGAGGAATGAATTGCAGTAGTGGGGGTAGAGAGAGAAGAGGGGAGGGGAGGGGAGGGGAGGGGGGATAGTAGAGGATAGGAAAGGCAGCAGAATACAACAGACACTAGCATGGCAATATGTAAAGCAATGGAAGTGAAACTGATGTGAATCTGCAATCTGTATAAGGGGCAATATGGGAGTGCATAACCCACTTGAATCAAAATGTGAAATATGATATATCAAGAAATATGTAATGGAGGGGTAAGACAAGATAATACAAATGGAAGAAATGATTTACAGTAGAAGGGGTAGAGAGAAAAGGGGAGGGGAGGGGAGGGGAGGGGGGATAGTAGAAAATAGGACTGACAGCAGAATACATCAGACACTAGAAAGGCAATATGTGAATCAATGGAAGGGTAACTGATGTGATACAGCAATCTGTATACGGGGTAAAGTTGGGAGTTCATAACCCGCTTGAATCAAACTGTGAAATATGATGTATTAAGAACTGTGTAAGGTTTTGAACGACCAACAATAAAAAAAAAAAGAAATAAAGGAAAAAAAAATATTTATCCTTATTTTCAAAGTGAATGTATAATCTAGAAAATATAAAATATTGATTTTTTATGTCTACTTTGAGCAGAATCTCAAGGTTATTTAGTAACTCTTACTAAATAACATCATATGTACTTTATATACTAAACATTTAAACTCTTCCTCAAAAAGTCATATATTAGAAGACAGAATTATTTTAAACATATTTTAGTGGCCAATTCCACATGCATACTATCACACTTTTTATACTTTAAGGCAGTTGAAGACATTATAAAAATTAATGGTATTAAGTATGTCTGCACAACAAAAATGTATGAATCATAGGCTTCCTAGAATATTTTTTTTCTAAACAAAAACCAATATGTATACATTAAATGAATTGAGTTCAAAATAGTTGATGAAAAGTATGTGTTGGGCAGGCAAATAATAACTGGCAAAGTCAACTCATTCTAAGCTGTTACAGCCTTTAGTCACTAACAATTTTACCAATTCTCTACAACATTATGATTATCTGTAAATCTTAATATTGCCATTAATATCTTATAGGAAAATCTACTAATTTCAATTTTATATATATAAATGAAACCTATATTTGACTTCTAACTTCAGGATGTATTAGAAATAAAACCATTTATGAAGTTGTGTTTGGATTCTTCTGCTATTAAATCAGAACCACCATTGTGGCATTTATATGAAGAGCACAGACTTTGAAGTTTTGTTTGGTCATGAACCACAGTTACAGTCTCGGTTGTGCTGCAATAGCAAATGAAACCCCAGATCTC
Organism: Ictidomys tridecemlineatus; assembly: GCF_052094955.1. Lineage (NCBI taxonomy): Eukaryota > Metazoa > Chordata > Mammalia > Rodentia > Sciuridae > Ictidomys > Ictidomys tridecemlineatus. The sequence continues at coordinate 135,758 of NW_027520962.1, forward strand.
AGTCATTTAATTCCATAATGGCCCATTAGGTTTATAACTATACTGAATGGTCATTTTAGCCTCAGGATAATTTAGAGTCCATTTCTTAATCTGGTCAGGCTGTTTATACCAGGAACTAGGCAGCTTAAAAACAAAAGCTTTTTATCTCTCACAGTTCCAGATGCTAGGAAGTCATAATGTAAGGCACTGATAGACTCAGTGTCTAGTGAGGGCCCAGTCTTTGTAGAATTCTTCATAAGTCTTCACTTACTAGAAGGGGCAAACAACTTCCTGCAAGCCAATTTCATGAGAACACTAATTCCATTCATGAAGGTGACCCTAGACACCTCCTATGGTCCCTACCTCTCAATACCATTATTTGCGGAATTAGGTTTCAACCTATTAATTTTTGAGACATGGATATTCATATCATATTGATTTTTCATCATGCCTGGTGGTCGCTCTGACAATCAGAGAAGTCATTCAGCATTTGTTTTTTTGGGGTTGGCTAATTTCATTTAGCATTATATTCTCCAGCTCCATCCATTTACCTGCAAATGCCATGATTTTACTTTCTTTTAATGCCAAATAATATTCCATTATGTATATATACCACATTTTCTTTATCCATTCATCTACTGAAGGGCATCTAGGTTGGTTCCAGAGTTTAGCTATTGTGAATTGTGCTGCTATAAAATCGATGTGGCTATGTCCCTGTAGAATGCTATTTTTAAGTCCTTTGGGTATAGACCGAGGAGTGGGATAGCTGGGTCAAATAGTGGTTCCATTCCCAGTTTTTCAAGGATTCCCCATAACGCTTTCCATATTGGTTACACAATTTGCAGTCCCACTAACAGTGTACGAGTGTGCCTTTTCCCCCACATCCTCACCAACACTTACTGTTGTTTGTTGTCTTAATAGCTGCCATTCTGACTGGAGTGAGATGAAATCTTATAGTAGTTTTGATTTGCATTTCTCTAATTGCTAGAGATGTTGAACATTTTTTCATATATTTGTTGACTGATTGTATATCTTCTGAGAAGTTTGTGTTTAGTTCCTTGGTGCATTTATTGATTATTTGTTTTTTTGGTGTTAAGATTTTTGAGATTTTTATGTATTCTAGAGATTAATGCTTTACCTGATATGCATGGGGCAAGAATTTGTTCCCAATTAGTAGGCTCTCTACTCATCTCACTGATTGTTTCTTTTGCTGAGAAGAAGCTTTTAAACTAATGTGCTTTAAAGACAAAGAAAGTGCCGGGGGAATATAGCTCAGTTGGTAGAGTGCCTGCTTCACATGCACAAGGCCCTGGGTTCAATCCCCAGAACCACAAAAACTCAAAACAAAACAACAATGATAATGCTGTTATCTTGAGAAAGTGGATTATTTACCACAGAAGTTGGCTCCTAAAGGATTATTTCAGCCTGATTATTTTTTTCTTGTATGTAATCTCTTCTGCCATGTTATGACATAGCTTGAAGACCCTTGCCAGATGCAAGAATCATGCTCTTTGACCTTCCAGCCTCCAGGACTGTGAGCCAAATGAACTTCTGTTGTTTTTAACTAATGATCCAGACTGTCTGTCCCAATCTATTACAGCACCAGAAAACAGACTAAGACACAGTGACATATTTCTAATTTTTCTAAACTATGAGCCCTAAAAGTTATGGACCATGTGGCTTCCTCAAAAGTCAGTATAGTAACTAATATAGTGATTTTCAACATATTTCTGTTGAACTTAAAGCTTTGTACCATATAACATGATAAGCAAGTGCCAGTTGTTAATATGTAAAGGAATTATAGTAAGCATCAATGCACATATCTATAAAAGTGTGTTGCTGAAATAATTGCTATCACTGGTTTGACTCTTTTCTGCTGGATTCAGAGATCAATGAAACTTATTTCTTAATTACAGGTACTAATTTGTATATTGCATTTCCCAAATGCAATGCAATCAAATCCACATTGTCTCTGGGGACTCCAATATGAGAACACTAAAGGGATTCTTTTTTACCATCTTGCTTCACTCTGAGATTTCTTGCTTTCAAATATTGACTTTACCTCAGCAAGAAAGAGATAGAGAATAAAATTTGATGTTTTTTTGTATCTTTTTAGATAGATTATGAGAAAAGCTGAAAGTGTATGTTAATATTACCGTACAGATTGATAATATGAAAGTTATTGATCTCATTGAACTGTCAATCAACAGAGAAGGAAGTGAACAATTGAAGTCAAATTTTTAATTAACTTTTACATATTTATAATATGAATATTTAATAAAATGTCATGATTATTGCTTTTTTTACTTTACTATACCTTCCGATATAACCATAACCATATTTCTACATGTATTCCAACAAAAAAAGCACTTCTCTATAAATTCAAATCATCTCCTATTTTATATACCTTATCATTTCTGACAAATAGATTCTATACATTCTTTCTATCTCTTAAAAAAATAAATAGTGTAACTTTTCAAAAAGAAAACCTTCTGTGAATTGTATATTTCTCTATAATGAAAGACAGTTGGATAAAGTTGAACACTATATCTCAACTGCCCAGAGATAAATGCACATTGAAATTGCATTTGAAATGGATTTGAAAATGCATGCTAAGCTGAATTTAAAAAACAAACAAACAAACTGAAAGCCCGTGTTCATTTTAAAGTAAATATATGACCATTTATCACATAATGCTTTTTTCTCCTCATAACTAATCATTCTGATTTTGTCTGAAATGAACAAACAAACAAAAAAAAACAAAAACCAGAAACAACATTAATGTCATTGAAATATTACCAGTCAAATAGTAGAATGCCTTAAAGTAAAATTCAACTTTATAAGAAAGGGAAATGTGAAGGCCAATGGGCTATAGGTGGTATGCAAAGTTTGTTCTTTATGTGATACTTTTACTTCTGAGGCATATTTCTTGTGAATGATAAGGTTGACTGGCAGAGATGGTCCTATTTTGTGAATAAATGGAGATTGTTTAAATCCATCAGTAATATTAAATCCTAGACTGATGAAGACATATAATTTAATCACTCTTTAACTATTTCCATTAATTTTAAGCTTTGTAGTCATTTTCTAGTAAACTACACTGCAGAATTTTTTAAAAATGAAATAGGTTCTTTGAATGATGCTCAAAGTAAGATTCTGATAAAATTTCTTTAATCACTCACCATTATTGAAATGACATTGATTTAATTGAACCTGTAAAAGAAATTGCACTTTCTAATCAAACTTCATCTGTAGATGCTTATTATTCAAAGAAAGCCATATGTATTTTCAAGCATCCTTAATTAAAATAATGCATATAATCTTAGATGTCTTTCTTCTTTGGTAATTATTCTGGAATTATTATGGCCTTTTTATCTTATCTTATGTATAGAAAATATTTTCTTCTTAGTATTGAGCAAATAGAAATTTGAAAATAATTCATTAATACCTGTACCAGTAATCTGCTGAATCATATCTTTGTATATTAGACATATACACCAAAATTCAACAACAGGGTAGTAAATTGTGCACATACATAGAGTTCACAAAGCAATAATAATTATTGATTAAACTCATTTTTGAGCAACCAAAATAGAAAAACCATGAGATAATTTTGTCTAACCAAGTGCATATATATCAAGCCATTTTGTATACAGTACAACCATACAAAGCATATAGTAAATAATATACTTCTGAGGGTACAGAAAAATATGTGACTATATTTCTTATGTTTAATATATGTGCATATACATCATTATGTACAATCACAACATGTATATATCTGTATATATGTGTCAGTATATGCACCTATATTTATTCCTCTCTAAATATATCAGGAATACATATGTAGATATGAAAAAATCCTGAAATAAATACATATGTATTCTGCATCTTCTCTATTCTTTTATTTCTGTATATGTATAAATATTAATATATTTGCATATGTATGCATATATGGATATATGCATATAATTAAAGCTACTTATACATTCTATAGAAATATTTACAAGAAAACCTTATATTGAAAAAATTTTTTCTAAGAATTTCATTACTTTAAATCAAAGCATATTTAATTGCAATATTAATTCATGATTGCCAATTTCAATCTGGCATTTTCATAATAACATACCACCCTCCAACATGACATTGAGATACAAACATCTTGATATCCTACTCCTTTCCCTCCAATTTTCACTGTTTCACCAAACAAAATAAAACAAAAACAAAAACATCTCTCCAGAGGTGAAATTTCTCTACTGCCTAATATCAAGTTTATAAGTACATCTATCTTGCATTTATACTTTCCTACTCTCCTTTTATTTCAATAGCAGCACAATTCACAATAACTAAACTGTGGAGCCAACCTAGATGTCCTTCAGTGGATGAATGGATAAAAAAAGTGGCATGTATACACAATGGAATTTTAATCAGCAATAAAAGAAAATAAAATCATGGCATTTGCAGGTAAATGAATGGCGCTGGAGAAGATTATATTAAGTGAAGTTAGCCAATCCAAAAAACCTAAATGCCAAATGTTTTCTCTGATATAAGGAGGCTGATTCATAGTGGGGTAGGAAGAGGGAGCATGGGAGGAATAGATGAACTCTAGATAGGACAGAAGGGTGGGAGGGAAAGGGAGGGGGCAGGAGATTAGCAAGGATGGAGGAATGTGATGGACATCATTATCCAAAGTACATGTATGAAGACTCAAATTGGTGTCAACATACTATATATACAACCAGAGATATGAAAAATTTTGCTATATATGTGTAATAAGAATTGTAATGCATTTCACTGTCATTTATTTTAAAAAATCAATTAAAAGGTATTATTTGGCAGAATATCTTCTACATCTTTTCTAGATCCATCCCCCTCCTACTTTACCAGTGGTTTTTATCCATTATCCATCTCACTCACAGTCTTCAACATCTCTTCTTACTGACTTTTCTATCACCAATGTAACATGTTTTGGTGTCTCATAAAAAATGTGCTGAACAAAAAGCAAACATTTTTTTAATAGTGGAGGATTAGATAGCAATAATTGTTCTATCTTATTTTTAGCCGTTCTAGACCAAACTTCCTTACAAAACTATTATGCTCACAGTCTTGATTTCATCCCATCACACTTACTCCTATGCACACTGCATCAGATTTCCAATCTCATTATTAACACCAGTTTGGTCAAGTCTGTCATCAACTGTTTTGCTAAACCCAAGAGATCTTTAGGAAGTCGTAAAACAGGTTGCCTTGTGCTAATAATACTTCTCCAGATAATTAGACTGGTATTTCCTCTACTACCATAGTTTTAAATGTCACATACAAATAGAGTAATTGCAAGTCCATATTTCAAGCCCAATGCTTTTCTTTACATTCACATAAGTATATACAACTGCCCAATGGACATATCCCCCGGGGGGTTAAGGCTTCATAGATACTTCTAACTTAACATGCCAAGAATCAAACTTTTCATTTTACTCCGTACATTTTTTAAACAGAGAGCTCCATTTGCTAAGTTTTTCTGTTCACCTAACTAGGGTACTTTATAAAGATTTCACTTCTAGCTGTGGAGTATTTTAGAAATATTTATGAATATGGTTTATTGTATGTAAAAAGTATAAGCCGTGAAGCTGTGTGAGTTAGTTTAACAATAGTGATAAGTGCACCTCTGGAAACCATTTAAGCTTAAGGCAGAATAATCATTAGCTAAAAATTATGGTGAAGTTGAACTATATTAATTGGTAAAATATCATTCTAAGGAAAATTATCTGTGGTATTTACCATTTTCAAAGGTCCCAGGGAATGCTGAAGGGAGGTAGGGTGGCCCCATAAGACTGGTGGGGATCTTGATATATTGATAGGGATCACCTTGGATGAAGAATGTTACCTAAGAAGTCAAGATTCTGATCTTCAGTGATATAGTCAATTAGTACATAAAATCTCCAGTACACTATTTTAAAGTAGTGAAGCTTTTACCTCAGAGGTAAAATCTATTTTGGGGGTGGGTAAGAAAGGCACAATATCTGAGTACTTTTCTCTGATATCTGTCCATTAGTTATACCTACACTTGCTTTATACCTCCATCCATATATTTCTTCTCCTCTCTTTTGTTGTTGTTTTTATTTATTTTATTCTTTCTCCTCTGTTTTTTAAATTTCCTTTATTTTCTGGATATAAAAGTTAGAAGAAAGTTAAAAGAATAGGAAGATTCTTTTAGAGAACCACAAACTTACTCTATCTTTTATATTGGCTTCTGACTCCAAATGTCTGTGGGGTGATATGCTAAGATGGAATTATAAGGAACTTAGTCAACATTTTTAATAACAAACACCAAATTTCTTTCTTCGTTTTCTCATCTCAATTCTTGTTACTACAATCACCCAGTTTTTAAAAGTAAAATCCTAGAGATAATCTTTAACTGTACATTATCTATCATTTTTTTTGAGAGAGAGAGAGAGAGAGAGAGAGAGAGAGAGAGAGAGAGAGAGAGAGAGAGAGAGATAGAACTTTTTAATATTTATTTTTTTTTAGTTTTTGGTGGACACAACATTTTTATTTTATTTTTATGTGGTGCTGAGGATCGAACCCAGCACCCAGCGCATGCCAGGTGAGTGCGCTACTGCTTGAGCCACATCCCCAGCCCATTGTCTATCATTTTAATAATGGGGCTGAGATTCCAATTTGTTTTGAGTATTGCATCCCTAGAGCAGAGTATAAAATATATAAGTATATAATAAATATTTTAAATGAGTTCAATAACTTAGTATTTCTTGAATGTGTTTCTCTTAATTCCTTCTGTCACCATTCTGGACTGAACCACTATCATTCAGCTAAACCATTGCATCTACTTTTCAGCTGATCTCCCTGGACCTATTCTTGCCACTCTCCAATTTATTCTTCATTTTGCAGTGGAATGACCTTTTCAAGATGAAAGTCTAATCATGTGTCCTCATTGCTTAAATTTCTTCAGTTAATTTCCTTTGTTCTTAAGATACTGCCCAGACTTATTAACATGTCTTTATGTGCTTTTTATTTCTCTAACAATATGTCCTGAACTTTGCTTTATTTATGTTTTGAACTTTATAACCAAGTCATGTCTAACTTGTTTCAGTTTCTTAATGAGCCAACTCCTTCTACCTCTGAGACTTAACTTAGAATTGCCCTTGCCTGGAAAACTTTTTCTCACATATATATTTCATTTTATCATTTTACAGCTTCATTTGACACTATTGTTTTCCAGAAGTCTTTTCATACCAACTGGGATATGTACATATGCTATGTTCTCCCTTAGACCCCATTTTTCCCTTTGGATGTTTATCACATTTATTATGATTTCTTATTGTATAGCTTACAAACTTAATTACATGCTTCATGTGGACAATTCAACTTTCCCTTGTAATATGTGAAAAATTCTGCAACTAGAAATAACTTAATCATATTTGAATGAATAATTTTATTCATTACCCATAATAACTTTACAAATGTGCACATTTCTCCCTAGTTTATATAGAGAGAAGACTCAAATATGTCAAGAAAATTGTGAAAGGTTTGTAATCACTTTCTATGTGATGTTCATGTCAATTTAATGTCCCTGGTGTTCACTTGCATCATGTATGCAACAGAGCTGATAAATCTTACCTGGAGACAGGTGACAGAAATGGAGATGTGGTTAGAAAGCTAAGTGTACACACAATGAATGAAAAACAATGAGCTATGTGAAAATTCAGCCTACCGCCTGCTTTTGGATGGATCATGAGTTAAGAAAGGTTTTTAAATTTTCAAAGTAGTTTTAAAAATCAAATAAGAATCATATTTTATAATGTTAAAATATATGGAATCTAATGTTCGCTTTGTTCATAAAATCTTATTGCAACATAGCCATACCCATTCACTGAGGTATTGTTATGTTTGCTTTTGTGCCAGCAGAGCTGAGTTATTATAAGAGAAATGGTCCACAAACTCCAAATATTTACTATCTGCCCTGGGGTTTAGAACAGTGCCTATACGCATCCAATAAGATATTATATTATTTTTAATAAAACTCATCACAAGTTTCTTTATACCCTAAGTGACTTATAATTCATCTACCCGAAAAATTTCTGACAATAAAAACTATGATAAAGTTCTCTGTTCTTGTATTATGTAATACATTTTATACATATAATATTTCTCTCTATATATATAAATATATAATAAATATATAGTCAAATAACCAAATGTTTTGCCTTTAGTGGGAAAAAACACTTACACTACAAATACAAAGAATTTACATGATTTTTAATATGATTCCTACAGATGGGATTTAATTTTTTTTACTTTTTTAAAAAATTACCTCACTTTCCACCTTTGCACAATAAAATATGCTTAAAAAGACTCCATGAATATGTATCAGAGATATTCCTCCAAGATCAGAATCTCCAAGAAAGACAGCTAAATGCTAAAGAAATAACTTGAGTATCCAAGATTTGTGAAGCTGACTAGATTAGACTCAGACCAGTGTTGAATTTCTTTCCTCTTGCTAGAAGTAGTCTCTCAAACACTAGTATTTTCCTCCTTGGAGCTTGTGTTAATTGGCCTGCCCTGCTAAAATATCAATCTGCCCTATAACTTGGCTTGGTCAACAACTGTAATTTTAAAATGCTTAGCTATTTGGGATTTCAGGACACAAGACCATTTGGGATACTGACCCTTTGATAAATACGGCTTTGGGGTATATTGCAACCCAGATAACACTTTAAGCAAGCAAATGGAGCTCTTGATAACCAGGTGTTCTACTGTCCTCTTCTGCAGTGTAAGTATTTTTACTCACTGTTTCTTTTTCATGCTGCCTCATGACCTATTTTGTCCCTCATATATTTTTCTGACCCCATCATTCTTTCTGTAAGTTTGGGGTCCAACACTACCTAAATACCAGATTGCTTATGTAAAATTAAGTTGAAAATGCTCAATTACTCCATTTATTAAGGTATGTTTTTTCCTAACGATACTATCCCCCAATTTTTCCTTCATTAATATTTCAATTTACTGATTGGTTGTGTTTTAAACTTAACATTGAACTTACAGAAGAACCAGCTGGATAAGTTGATGAGACTGAGACAGAACAGGAAGGGCCCTGACCCTCATGAAGCTTTCCTGTCTAACAAAAGTTACTTTCAAAAAATTGTTTTTACAAAAGATGTTTGTTCAGTAGCTGCTGACATCAACTCCTGCAAGTGCCATAGGCCTGAACTTTACCAATATTCAACCTATCTGGTATGGTGGTAATGAGCACTTCTATCATGTTTTGAGAGCAAATTGCAGAGGAACTCAATGCATGTGTTCAGATCACCATATTAAGAGAAAATCCTAGTGTTGAAAGCAAAGATTGGCAAGATATGTGCAGAAATGAGGAGTCCAGGTACAACAGCTGACAGTGCACCTGTGTGAGCTCACCCTTTTTGTCAATATAAGCTTTGCTCCTTATGTCCTTAGAGAGCAAGCAGTCCTAGGAATCTTATCCTATGCAGTTTCCCTGGTACTTGAGCACAAGTTCCAATAAAGCCTTCATTGGATGGCATCACTTGCTTCTTGGTTATTTCTATTTCAAATTGATCAACAAAACCCTCAGATGAGCTAGAAACATTAAGAGCAGATAACATCAAAAAGAGCCACTCTTTGCCTTCTCATGATTTATATCCTGAATTGGGTAAAAGAACCTCATGCTGCTTGGTAACAAGATGATTTTGACCTGGGTCAAGCAGGCCTAGATTATAAACTGAGTTTACCACTTAATTGGCTATAAGACTTTGAGCAAGTTACTTGAGCAAATTTTCAGATCTGAAGATTCCTCATCTTCAAAAATGAGTGAAAGCATCAATTTCACAAAACTGTTGTGAGCACTAAAATAATATGATAGGTAAAATATTTATAAAAAATACAACACAAAATAATAAAATCTGTGGCTTACGTGAGATACCCAAACAATATATATTTTTTGTTTTCTTTTTCTCTTCACCTAGAGGGGTGCCTTCAACATCAAGCTCTGATTCATCTTTAAAGAATCAGGCAAATGTTTCTTATTTGGAAAATAGTTTTAGCATTGACCTTTGGAAATACAGGTGCTCCTCCTGTCTTTATTCCCACAGGATTCTATGCAGAGGGTTTTAACATATTTAAATGAAATTATTATCTCCCCACAGACCACAGACTTCAAGAACAGTTTGAATTTCCATGCTTGGGAATTATTAAAATCACCAAAGTATCCAATTTTAAGGTTTTGTGATAACAAAAGTGTAAATAAATGCAAAGCTTGTAGCTGTTTGAACAAAGATTCTGTTGAGAGTCTGTGGGTAGTGAGGACACATTGAGGATTGAGATGAAAAAAAAAAAGAGAGACAGTATGAGATAAAGGAATTTAGAGGATAAAGAAACAACTTTATCTAACTGTCTGGTTCATATTATCTTTGTGTTGGGAAAATACTATCTGTGAAAAGCTTATTTTAAGTCCTATTTATGTCATCAACATAAGCTAAGTGACTCTTCCAAAAGTATTGCTAGAAAGTACCATTAGAAGTATGACTTTGACATAGTTCTTAATGGACTTCATGGAATGCAAATGAACTTTATATATTACATCTTCCAGATCTTTTCAAATTGTGTTAGTCAATTTGTTAGTTATTGTGATAAAATACATAAGAAAATCAACTTAGAGGAAGAAAGGTTTTAGAGGTTTTAGCCCATGCTTGGTTGGCTCTGTTGTTTCTAGAGCTGTGTCAAGGGAGTAATTATGGCAGAAATGCACAGTGGAGAAACTCTTCTCATTTCAAAGTATTCAGGAAGCAAAACAAGAGAAAGAAAAAAAGCAAGGTCCCAATTTACCCTTTACAGCTCCAGTAATCTATTTTCTTCACCTAGATCCCACCTCCTAAACTTTCTATCACCTCCCAAGAGCACCACCAACTGGGCACCAAGTCACCAAACATGAGTTTTCAGGGGACTTTACAGGTGCAAACTAAATTAACATTGAACTCAGAGAAACACCAGCTGTGTCCAGATCACCATATTAAGAGCAAATCCTAGTGCTGAAAGCAAAGATTGACAAGATACAGTGCAGAAATGAGGAGGCCAGGTACCACAGCTGACAGTGCACCTGTGTGAGCAAATGTTTGTACTTAATGACACAAACTGAGGAACATCCTTTTTCATACAGCAAATAGCTTTACCTTATAACAATAATAGCTAACATGTATGTAACATCTAGTATATTACAAGCATAGCACTGTTATATATAATATATATGAAGTTCATTATATATACATGTGTGTATAAACTTTTGCAATCTTCAAACTGTATTGCATAAATACCACTAGAATTCTAGAGAGTCTTAGAAGGCACTTGGGAGAAGTGTGAAATAAAGCTCTCTTTACAGAGAAAATAGTTAGAAAATTACTATTTTCTTCCTAAATCCAAAAATTTAAATCAATTTTATTTGATTTTTAAGTAATAACAGAATCATAATCTCTATAAGCTTGGCTCTGTATTTCCAAGGAAAACTCAGGAGTCAATTAAATATTTAGATCAACCCATACCATTTTATTTTTCATGAATGTATGCAGTCACTGAAAGTTTCTATAAAAATAAAATGTAATCGTTATGTTAGATGAAAAAGGCAAAAAAGAAAATACAGGTTGATTTATTTGACTCACAGTTAAACACTTAGGTTAAATAAGAAGGAAAGGAAGGTACTTCAAGAACAAATTAATTATGGTCCCCATGTTTTGGGGACTGTCCAATTTCTCCTCAGACTAGTAAAAAATACCAAACCTGTCAGACTTACAGCACCTTCGGGGAATCTCTAGACAGTTTGATAGACCTCCTGAAGTATTTTGTAATTACTCTGCTTGTTCCCAAGGTTTAAGATTCACCTGCAAGGAAAAAAAAATCTCTACTTTTAAAAAAAATACAACCATAAGCTGGGAAATCAGAGTTTGAGAATGCATTATATTTACAGTTATTTATCAGAGAAATGCTATGAGTGCTAGCACATTTTGATTAAGTGTTATCCTAACCCTAGATTAGATCTCCAGTGAAATGTTTTTCTAAGCTTTCAGGAGACAGGTCAATGATGGGACTACAATTAATTAAAATAATTTATACAGCAGCAGGTAAAACACTAGTATGCATATTTCAGAGGACATCTCCACATTGGTGGAATTCCCCATCCTCTTCTTGTATGAGAATCATGTGACATCCTCTTCTATTTTGTTTTATTTCTTTTCTTCAAGTGTCTTCCAATTGAAGTACATGATCAACATATCTACTCTTCTCACCCATATCACTAGTTCATCCAGAAAATTTTGCTGAAAATTTAATTCACTAATAAATGTTTGGCAAATAAAGGAGTTTCTGTAAGTACCTGAGAGAGATGAAGAAGTTTTGATTCCTTGACCACTGAGGAAAGTTTCATTCTTAGTAGCTTTGGGTTCTAAAATTAGGAACTAATATCAGAACTCTTAATGGACTGGAAAACAATTTCTCTTATGTTTCTTTCAATGGATTATAACAGAGATGCCAAGATTACAGCCCCTGAGCATTTTTAATAGAGTGTTCTTAATTCCCGTAATTCAAGTATGCTTTGCTTTTCTGTAACTTTACAGGCAATAATTCTGTTTTCTTAACTTCCATAAATCCCAGCAAATTGTCCGTAGTAAGTTCTCTATAAAGATGTTTTCATTGAGTGAGTTGGTAACAAAAGGAAGGTCAACACTATGAAGAGAATTCACTTTGAAGGAGACCTTTAGGTTATCTGTATCTTCAAGTTTCATCAGTGACAATTCAACTTAAGGATATATGAACAAATTATTATTTTTGGATCAAAATATTCTTGATGCTTTGTGACCCACAGAGAGGGAACACAAAAAAACTTTAGCTCTAGACTTCTCTATAAACTACTGTTAGCACAAAATTGCAAGATTAATTTTTTCTTTTCTTTAGTGTTGTTTTATAAGACCATTTATTATCTTGTTAAATGTTAGAATTTAAATGTTTGATATATTTATAATTTATTTCCTCGAGGAAAGGAACATCAGAGGAAACTGTAAATAACTATTTGAGAGGCAGGATCTTAAACGTTTAGCTGGATACATTAGCTCTCATGGTTGCTAAAGTCCATTGTTCAGAAAATTGAAATTTTGGAAATTAGTGTGGTATTTATCTAGTTCCAAAATTTGGAAATGCATAATACAATTGAAAAACATGCAATTTTAAGCAAAAGGGCAGAAGAAGTACAAAAATATAGAAAAAGTGAATGTATTGTAGTATTACCTACAATGGAGGAGCCTATTCAATAACAACAATGTTATCATGTTAAAATATGGAAGTATTACTTTAAAAAAGTTGGCTTGATAAATATTTTTATTCTTTTCCATAAGTAAACACAGTCCTGATATTAACATCTTTGCTACCTATCTATTTGCACTGGCCCTGGCTTTTTCTGCTGTCTCTTCTCCTAGACACATCCAACATAGTGGAATCATAGCCAACTTGCCATTTGGTGCTGTGTTTCTCCCATGCCCACAAGTGCAATTTTTCAATGGAAACAATGACATTTCTGGGCAAACACATGTGTGAAATCAGCTGCTAATTACATGTACACATGGGCACATCAGAGACTGAATATACAAATAAACAATGACCAGACCCACATAAAAATAGAACTCAGACTCACAATCTGCTACAATAAGTCCAGGAAGCCAAGCTCCAAATTCCATGCTATCAAATTAAAGCAACATTTCTTAATGAATAACTGATGGCTTTTCTAATTTTCAATCTACTTCCAACGTAGGACAAAGCAGAAAAAGTCAAATATATTCCTCTAACCTAACAGGATGCCCCACTTCTAGTCAGTTTGCCTGCAACTTCCCCAAACCTACAGACTCCAATCAGGACATTTCTGAAACTTTCCCTTTTTTTCTACTATAAAACTATTACACTCTTTTGCCTGTTTTTGGTTCTCTGCCAAAGTGGAGTGATGGTGAACTGCTCCCAGTTATAATAAGTTCTCAATAAAGAGCCTTTACTTGTTCTCATCTGAGTGATCTTCATTTATTTCCATAGCAGTAAGCAATATTCATGACCAGTATGACTCAGAGTAGAGCATCCTAGAAATTTTTGTGATGGCTTCTCTGTGATGCTTTCTTTTTCCTTGTCTTGTTACCAAGTAAAACAGTACTGTTTACCAACACCACAACATAAGACTCCATAAAATACCTCCCTGCTCTAATGTATTTTTTCAAAAGTAAATGAGCATTTTATGCAAAAGCAATAGAAGAATACTAATCAACCATAATTATTTTAAATATAAAAACATACCAGGGTAAGATTAGAAAGGATGAAGAAAAAAGGGTTGGGACTTACTTTATGTCATTTGTAATAATTTCCTCATTAAGATAATTAGGATTGTTTAGAAATTTTAAAGGTTGTTCTAAAATCCTATGATCCTATATTTTCTCTTAAGAAATTACATACATAGACTTTTCTAAGCAGTTTTAAATAGCAAAAGTTCTGACTTTAAAAAATCATATATATTGCTAATCTCATATGCTTTGCAAAGAATAACAAAAGTTCTTGTAAGATTCTTCAATAGGTTTAAGAAAAGGTGGTTGCTTTTCTTAGGGATTGCAAGTATTTATTGGAAGTAATATTTAAATTAATCTGATCTAGTGTTATATGATCTTCAAGACCAAATATTTGGTTACTTTGAGTAACTCTTCTTAAAGGAGTACCTGTCTTCCAATTAAATTTGCCACAGTAGCTTTTTTCCTCTGAATACATAAGGTTTTATGATCTTCAATGTCATTTGCAGAAGGTTCCTGAGCTTTTACTGGATTCACATCCTATCAGCCTGGTGACAGTATTGATCCTTCTTAATCTACTCCAATCAACTGCCTCAATTGAAACTGGGGAAACTTAGCAATTTGATTTTTTTTTTAAATCTAGGCTTATTTTTTTACACACACCTAACAAATCTGAATAAACAAAATTCAACATATTATATTTACAAATACAAACAAGGCCTTCACAGTTTTATTTCAGCTTTCAAAAGAGCACTGTAGTACACAGTTTATTGCAAATATATGAGAAGTAAATCCTTTTGGTTTCAGTAAATCATTTTGGTTTCAGAAAATTCATATGAGAAATTTAAAAAGCAAAACCTCAATATGTAACTTGGAAACCATAAAAGTTTACCATCTCTGGTATTTTAACTATACTATAGAAAATGCCCTTAGACATTCTGCCAAGTCTTTGAATTTCCTGTCCTCTGACATTACAAGTACAACATTGTTTAAAATGGCTTGAAACTAAGTATTAAAGGATTTGGCATTTATCAATTATTTAAAGAGGACCTATTATAATAATGACTGTGCTGAGAAAAAAATCTTATGATATATGTCATAGCATACAAAAATATCTAAATTGTCACTCAGTGATACTCAATAAATATAATGATTTATTTGTGTTTGTGTACATATAACTCTGTTCTAATTCATGTAGTCCTATAAAGGATACACAATGGGCATTCAATAAATATTAAAAGAGAATTTATTTTTGCAAGACCAAATTTTAGAGTATTAATCTCATGGCAGATAATTGCAGGACACATGAATCTATGGTCTCTCAAGCAGAAATGAAACAGGACTAGAGAAGCAGAAATACCTCACAGAATCTCAGTGGAGGCTGTGGACATGCTTTTAAATATAGAGATAACGTCTTACTTTGCTATTAGAGAAAGATCAAGCTAGAAACTATTGACTACCTCTTAAACATTAGCATCCAAAGCAAAGCAATATTCAAAATAGCAA
Organism: Ictidomys tridecemlineatus; assembly: GCF_052094955.1. NCBI lineage: Eukaryota > Metazoa > Chordata > Mammalia > Rodentia > Sciuridae > Ictidomys > Ictidomys tridecemlineatus. The sequence continues at coordinate 151,573 of NW_027520962.1, forward strand.
CATCCTTTGTTCTTAATCCCTAGCTGCCTGTCCTCTATATAGATAATGGAAAAACAAAAAAGACTCAATTTAGAAAATCACATATGTAATGCTTTATGTTCACACTTATATGTCCTTAATACTGCTTTTGTGGATCCTCTATTTTTTTGAACATTTAAGGTAACATTTAAATTAAGTATTTCCAGCAAAGATGTGAAACCTAAAGCCTAGACAGTTTGCCACAATATCCCATCCATGACATAGCTTCACTATTTAATTATATAATTGAAAAATGATTATTAAAACTTAAAAATTTAAAGAAAAATCTACTTTGTGGAGGCTTTTTGGAGTTCTTCTCTATAGGAGTATGTTAGACTGTAGAATCAAAAACTTTGAGTCTAACAATTCAAATTCTGGGCTTTAGGTATTGTTATAATACCTGAAATAATGCCAGAAAAGTGTATGTGTGTTTAGAGCTTTTCACAGCATTTGATTTTCTATCTCACTTTGGGATTCCTAGTATTTATTGGAAGTAATATTGAAATCAATCCGAGTGTATTGTTATATGATCTTCATGACAGAATATTATTTGGCCACATTCTGTGTTGTATGAAGATAAGAAAGCTAGAGATTCTTGTATTAATGTGTACAGATGGTTATAGTAGTGCCTGTGCTGCCTTTAAATGTCCATCCCAAATTCTTGTTGAAATTGCCACTGTGATAGTATAGATAGGTAGGATTTTAAGAGGTGATTAAACCATGTTTTACCCTCATAAAGGGACTGATGCCATTATCCCGAAAGTGACTTTTTTTATGAAAAATGAGCTCTCTCACCATACAATGTTCTCCATCATGGTATGAGGCATCAAGAGGCCCTCACCAGATGCAGTCCCTTGACCTTAGACTCTCCAGCCTCCTGAACTGTGAGGCAAATAAACATCTATTGTTAGTAATTTAATCAGTCTATGATGTTCTGTAATAGCTGTCTGTACCCTAAATAAAAAACTCATGGCACATGGCAAGAGAACTCTAAAATTTTATGTATCTTAGCTAATTCATTTACTCTTAATATATAAAAGCAAAAGGGCTCTCAAAGGATGCACACTGTCTAAGGATACAAAATTCTTACTCTCTTTTCAAAAATGCAGTCATCAGAATCAATCTTTCCGTAGTCTATCTATATAAGAGTTAACTAGGCTATGTGCCTGCCTTTCTGTCTGCTTTGTCTGATATCTCTATCATCAGTTGTCATTTTTAAAAATTCAATTGAGCATCATCTTGACAATAACTATGATTTGCAGGATCATGAGATTAGAAGAGGGTATCAGTTAGCTTTGAAGTTAAGTCTTATTTTCAATCCTTTAGAGTTATCCCCCAACTGTAATTTAATATCTACATCTGAAAAGCAAAAATAACAATATGCTGGTAGTTTTTATATTCAGTTGTTTTGGTGTAACTTGAGCCACCAGCACACTGGAAGTAGTTTCCAAGGGAAAGCAGCTTGTGAGCCTTGTCTGTAAAGCATGCATCTGTGACATAGGATTTAGAATATTCATACCCATTACACAGGAAGGATCACATCTAGTAGGAATCTCCTGCCCCTACAGTCCAGCTGCATAGGCTCAAGAGGACAGGCAGAGTTACATGTTATGGAACTTAGTTAGAGCGTCATCATAAGACTTAAGTCTGAGGCTTCTGATTGACTGGTATATCCAAGTGCTCTTAGGTTAAAATCCATTGCTGAGAGACCAACAGACCAACATCTGAAATGAATATCATGAGACAATAATCTAGCTATACACAACACACTTTTCAATATTTTCCCCAATTTTTGCGCCATGGATTTCTTTTATGGTTCAATGAAAAAGACACAGCCCATGGGTTTGCATCTCTGGACTTGTTCACTCTTTTTACTATATAGAATGCTAAAAACCTCAATTGTTCTCTTCTTTTTTTTCTGAAGCCCTTGTTCTATGGAATTCCAAAGGATCCCCAATCTGGAGGAAAACAGACTTTCTATTCTGAATTGTTTATTATATATAATTGTTTATTATTTATTTATATATGTTCCAGCACAATAATTCACCTCTTGCTATCATATAGTTTGCAAGTCTGGTCTTCCTTCAAGGATACTAACCTCCTTAAGAGAAGGCCTACATCTGGCTCATTTTTATTTCTATAGCATCAAGCGGTATACTTTGCACATACTAGATGTTCAGTAATATATACTAAAAAAATGTTAATGATAATAAATGTTCCCTGAAAACACTAGGAAGCAAACTACTTTTCTGAGGGTGTTGAAATTTATCTAAATGTGTTTCTGTCTTGCTATTAAAGTTTATGGCTAAACTAGAGAATATTTCACCATGCCCTTCCTTCAGAGACAGAACCACAAAGATGAAGATTGGGGAATGACAATAATAACACAATGCCATTTATTTCTTGTTTGCATACCTAGTGAGATGGCCAGTCACTTGCCTCATCCTGTTTTTTTTTTTTAAGTTGGCTTTGTATTACTGTTTTAATTTCAAAAGGGACAGTCAAGCCAATTATTGTTAATAAGTACATTACCATCTATGAGGTTTGGGGTAATAGATATTATTAACTTTGATGATTAAAAATTTTAACCATTTAATTGTTTATTTCTCCAAGGATACTTTCCCAACTATCTCCTATACATTTAAATCTATTTTTGGAACCATATGCCATTCTAAGAATATTTTATTTGATTATCTTAACTATTTTTTCAGTACTATTGCCTAAAAATGATGTTTTCCAATTATTATTTTTGATACTAAAGGAAATAAAGAGCACTAATTGCACATATGAAGATAAAGAGGGTGACACTGTGCCTGCTACAGCCCTGCATATATCACTAGGCTAAGATTATAGTACATTTCTTCAACAAGTATTTTTTTAAACATCACTGTGAAAATCACTACAACAGATGTTGGGAAGTAAACTCCAACAACAAAATTGCAATGTGGAGTCTACAATTTGAGATTATTTTGATGCAAGGAAGGGGGGAAACAGAAAGTCCCTATTCAAAGTCTGAAGGGATCTTGTTAGAAACCATGGTTTATGTATAATTGGAAAAAATCACTCTACATAAAATTACCAGTGTGTATTGTACAAAAATGCCCAATTATCCCAGGGTTTTTCAGGCATCTATATGGATCTCACCACAAGCACATCAAATTAGGTGATGCAAACATGGCAAGGCACAGAAAGTCCAACAGCAATGAAGTCAAAACTGCTCATTAACAGCTGAGTACTGAGTCTAATTTTGTGTTTATCAACTACATTGTTGAAAGCCCTCAAAAGCTTCACTTGTACGCTGCTGGGAAAGGTCTTTCACTAAATTACATAACTTATTTACCTAGATTTCTGTTTTTACATCCTTAAAAATATAATTGCTAAAATGGGGGCTTGAAGAGGACTACCGCTTTTATTAAATACTGACAAAAGACAAAGGACTCAAAGATGATAGCAAAAGAGACTCTCTAAAGTCAGCATTTCCATGTTTTGTTTTTAATATGAACAGATTAAAAACAGATGTCATAAAGGCATCTGAAAGTTCCTTCCCTGCACTCTCCGATGCTGATTCCTTCATCATCTTTAGGAAACCATAAAAGCACACACAACAACAACCACATCAAAAAAAAAATTGAGATGAAATGTAAAATTGGAGCTCCTGCATAATTCCTTGGCTTTGAATGCCACCCAAAGTTAATTTTATCAATAAGATAACTGAAATAGACCACTACTGCCTGTGTGTAATTTTACCTTTTATCACTCTTTTTTTTTTCCTTTCCCAGTATTGGGGATTGAACCAAGGGGTATTCTGCCAGGGAGCTAAATCCCTAGCCTTTTTTTAAGTTTTGAGACAGGGTCATGTTAAACTGCTGAGGCTGGCCTTGAACTTGTGATCCTCCTGCCTAAGCCTTCCTAATAGCTAGGATTATAGGTGTGAGTTAAAGGTCAAAGGGCCTGGTTGTTTTTTCTACTCTTCTGTCAATATTTTCACACAAGGTTTACTACTGTTCTCTAGAATGCCTTACATATACCCACTGTAATTAAAAAAAAATTAAGCAAGATTTTGTTGCTAGAAGTAAAATCACTTCCAAGTAATAAAAAGTAACTGGTAATAAATGAAGAATTAAATTAACTATTCAAATGGATTAATGTTTCACATTAAATTGGGTCATGTTTTCTATGAGTAATATAACAGGTGGGAACATATATAAGAAAAACTAAAGACATTATTATTCATTCATGAAAAATTTTGCTTGAATTTATTTTTTATTTAAGTTATAAAGAGAATTTCTAGACTGGCATTTTGAATTTTTAAAATTCACACAGAGCCCTGTGTAAAATTATATTCATTCTTAACAATGTTTTTGTACTTCGTTTTATGGTTCTTACAGTAATTTTTCTAAAACTCTTATTACAATATTGGTTGTTGTAATAAAGATCTTAAATAAGTGATGTTATTATAGCTCCCCAAAATATATTTCCAAAATGTTTATATCATGGGTAGAAGATTCATTTATATAAAGAGCTTTAGAGACAAGTGGAAATATATACCCTATTTTTCTTTAGTGCATGTAGTAAATAAAAAAAAATCACTTTGATGGGTTATGAATATAAATAGATGTCAAGTATGGTGGTGCACACATGTAATCCCAGTGGCTCAGGAGGCTGAAGCAAGAGGATCATGAGTTTAAAGCTAGCTTCAGCATAGGCAAGGTGCTAAGTAATTCAGTGGGATCCTGTCTCTAAACAAAATACAAAATAGGTCTGGGATGTGGCTCAGTGGTCAAGTGCCCCTGAGTTCAATTCCAGGTAAAATATATATATATATATATATAAATGGGTACTACAGTTATAAAATTATTATAGTGATTACTATGTTTAATACTCATTTTATGAGACAATAAGCCTAATTTTATGGCTACTTTAAAAAATTCTTAATTACAAAATTATGTACACTTACCTAAATTTGTAAATGGAGAAAAAGGGAAAAAAATTTATATGGAGTTTGCCTACAACTGATACTTTTATGTTTATTTCAGTTTCCTTATAAATTACATACTTACAAACATAGCTTTTGTATAATTTTTTTCTACAAGTCAATTTAAATTTTGACATATTTATTCATTTTTAAACCATTAAAGACAGATTAGTAGATCCATGGATTGCAAATAATTTGCATTTTTTTTCATTTTTGACTATTAATCACAAAAGGAAAACAAATATAAAATTAAGTGCCAAGAATTAACTGCTGAAAATCATTCAGATTCCCCAACACTTTCTTTTTCCCAGTCATCTCTGACTAAACAACTTTAGCAAATGTGGAGAATAAGAATTTTATGTATTTAACAACTGGGTTTGATGTAATATTTTTATTAATTTTTGCTTAATTTTCTATGTTCTTTTCCTCTGAATTTTTATTTCATCATTTTATATTGCACATGTGCTAATAACCTGCTTTCCATTATTTGGTATCTAGTAAGGAATACACACATAAGTGGGGTTGACCTTTTTGTTCACTTAGGTTTAATTTTAAATATGAAGAACCCTGAAGAAGGGATTAGAAATGATTCAGTAACTGAGCTTCCAAAGGACCTGTTAGCCTATTAATTTGACTTCAAAATATGTCTCTAATCTACATTAAACAGATTATGTGTATCCAAATTTTACAAAATACAAATTCTGAGGACCTCTTCAGTTTAGGGAGTTGGCGCTGCTGCTTTAGCAGATAAGTCTAATGGAATGCAAGGAGGACCCTAAGGGAAGTCTTTCTTTGGAGCTAAAGGATGCTGCTTCCAGGCTCAGCTTTCTTCCTTCCCATCCCTTTGAAGATTGGCTTATCATTTGTTGTCAGAAATTTACTCATCAACATTCCACAGCAATATCAGATAATGTTTAAATTATTTCTACCTTCCTCTTAAAAATATGAATAATCTGTTGATATTATCAGTTGCTATCATTTGAATCATGAATGTCTCCCCGAAGCCTATGTGTTGAAGGCTTGTTCCCTAGACTGTGGTACTCTTGGCAGGTAGGACCTAGTAGAGGGAAGTCAGGTCATGTGGGGCATGCCTTTGAAGGGAATATTAGTATCCCAGATCCCCTCCTTCTTCTCTTTCGGCTTTTGGGCTATCGTAAGGTACATGGCTCATACCATCATGTATTGGCCCAAAGCAACAAAGTCAAGTGACTACAGACTGAAACCTCTGAAAATATAAGCCAAAATAAACTTTTTCTATTTTTAAGTTGATTCTCTCAGATATTCTGCCACAGTCATAGCAAGTTGACAGTAACACTAGTGAAGATAAAGTAAAACATGTTGACAAACTCAATACATTTAGGCTTAAACTTTTGAAAGGAAAGACTTCAAAAATTTCTGTTATAAAAAATCCTTTCATGGAGCTGGGGTTGTGGCTCAGTGGTAGAGCATTTGCCTAGCATGTGTGAGGCACTGGGTTCAATCCTCAGCACCACATATAAATACATAAATAAAATAAAGGTCCATCAATGTCTAAAAAGTTTTAAAAAATCCTTTCATGCTGGTTGCAGCATCACACACCTATAATCCCAGTGGCTTGGGAAGCTAAGGCAGGAGGATCATGAATTCAAAGGCAGCCTTAACAACTTAGTGAGGTCCAAGCAACTCAGCAAGACCTTGTCTCCAGATAAAATATTTTAAAAGGGCTGGAAATGTGGCTCAGTAATTGAGTGACTCTGGGTTCAATTACCAGTATCCAAAACAGAAATTTAAAAAAAAATCCTTTCACTTTGCTAAGAATGTTTCTGTTTTATTTCACTGATCACTATTTCTATTCCAAATGAAACTATCTAAAATAAGAGTGAAACCTTATAATACATTTTATCAGTCTCTTTTCTAGCATATATATTTCAGTCAGAGTACAAAACTTCTTATTTTGAGATGGAACTATCTTCAATGAGTGAAATCTTATAACATCTTATCAGTCTCTTTTCTAGCATTTATATTTCAGTCAGGGTATATAACTTCTTACATTTTGAGAACCAGAACCCTACCTCTGTCTACTATATATTAAAGAGTTTAACTTTGCCTAAGGAAATACCTGGTCTTTGTCCTCATGTTCTGGTAGGTAATACCTATGCCACTGGACTATTTTGCCTGGTAGACTATCCTTGCTTGTTTGTATAGTGCTTCCTTACTAGTAGATTGTCTAACAGTATGATTTAGTGTAGGGTTTAGCCAAAGCAGCTAGTTTAACAATGTGATTTAGAGCTGGCAGTTTAGATCCATGGGATCAGCTCATCCTCTGGGAGGGCTGGTGATAGATGTCAACCACATGTCCAGACAGTCAACCATGCCAATGTGAAAAGCCACAACAAAATCTCTGTACCCCAAAGCTTGGATGAGCTTCTCTGGCTGGCAGTACTTCACATTTATTCTCACTCATCATTGTGGTAAGAAATAACATCACATGATTCCAATGGGAACATGATTCCAGTAGGAAAGAAGAATTGGAAGTGTCCCACTTGGCCATTTCCTGGAATCTGCTCACTGCATTTATTTTCTTGCCTGAATTTAGTCTGTATCCTTTGCTGCAATAAATTGTAACTTTGATAATAACAACTTTTAATGAGTTCTCAGAGTTCTTACAGTGCAATACTGTATCTATGGCTGTACTTATAGACTCAATAGCAACATTGTCAGAGTGAGGTGATCTTGTGGACAGCTTCCTGACTCTGCTGCACACTCCCCCAAGAAAAAGTGACATAAAAATTGTTAGTTAACTGATGAAAAAAATCATTAATTAGGGGAAATTTAATCTTATTGTGCTCCCACAACTTGATTGGAGTATAAATAGAACTTATTTTATTTTCATATATCTACTTTCTTCATATTTTTTATTTCCATGTTTCCATGTTCCCAGTTTCATTCATAAGCCTCAATTTCCCTTTTGGCCATGGGGTGAATGAAAACTTCCCAATTCAAACCCAGAAGGGCTTTGGAAAGTCTCTTGTTCCTCACTACTCAACCACAAATAAAAATATTACTATATCTATTTTGTATCATCATATACCTTTCTTGGGTTAAAAAGAAAAACAAACTACTATGGCTAGGATATTACCATCCCTCACTACTTTAGGCTGAGTTTCTGTGGCTAAATCTATATAATTCAGGATGTGCTTAAGGATGATTTCTATGCAGGGTATGATGGCATTTGCTTGTAGTCACAGTCACTTGAGAGGCTGAAACAGGAGAACTGCTGAAGTCCAAGTATTTGAAGCCAGCCTGGGCAATGTAACAAGACCTTGCCTCAAAAAATAAGTATATAAATATATAAATAATGATTTGTAGCATTAAAAACTAAACAAATATAGAAAACCAAAACAAAGATGCTTAGTAATCTAACTTTGACTTTGTCTTAGAAATTATATAAATTATAACAATGAGGAAAAACTACCAACAAACTTTGTCTTCAGAAAAATTCTATAGAGAGAAAATTTCTGATTTAAAAAATTCATAAAGAGGTGCAAAACCAGAGACCAAGCAAAGTTATACAAAAGGACATTAGAAGAGAAATAGGAAGAGTAGTGAAATACTAACAGATTTTGCTTAGAAAGTAGAAGCAAAACAATCTCAGAAGCTGACAGGTTCACTTTAAAATGCAACAACTACATCCTTTTAATAGCATCAAGTATAATATTGACAAATTATTTCAGAGCACACAGAAAGAAACTTCTAAATTACATTTATATGTTTAGTATTGAGCCTAATCCTTAAGAAGACTGTGTTCTAAAAATGTAATCCACTCTAATTCACAAATGATATTGCAAAAAATCCTAACATATTAGCAAACAGCACCAGGTTTAATAGGGATTCACTGGAAGTCCTCATGCTGAAGTTAGAAATAATTCAAAATGCTTAGTACCAGCACTATTATTTTTTACTTTTTTTAAAAAAAGGAATTAATCTATATAATTAGGAAAGAAATATAAGTAAGTTATATAAAATTGACAAGGAAGAACAAAATAGATAATAAATTTTATTACATGAAAAATCCAATGTTGAGTTGAAAAATAATTTTAGTAATATGTATTATGAGAGAGCAGCTGCCATGTGTTTACAAAGTCATATGAAAACAGGATTATATATAAATTTATCTCACTTATAATAAAGGTCACAATATTTTCACCAAAAAAATAATTATATAATTAATTAATTGTTTCCTAATATGTAAAACTTTAGAGACAAATATTATATACATGTAGATAGAACATATATGTTCTATATATATGCATGTTCTATATGTAAATATCTATTCTACATTCATATAGAATGTGTATACATTTGAAAATACATCCTGATCAGTTATTTATATATTTATGAATATGGATATATGGAGACACATATGTACACATATGTACTAACTTATCAGAACATATAATTAAATTTATGGTTATCAATAAATGTAAAGAAAATATGTACCTAGATATAGAAAGAAGTTTTCTTTTTTTTTTTTTTTTGTACTGGGTTTGAACCCAAGGGCATTTAACCAATTTTATCTTGATACAGGGTCTTGCTAAGTTGCTTAAAGCTTTGTTAAATTGCTGAGGCTGTCTTTGAACTCTTGATCCTCCTGCCTCAGCCTCCCAAGTCACTGGAATTACAGGCATGCACCACCATGCCTGGCTAGAATCTTAAAATGGCACTAAAGGACACAAAGAAAAACTTGAACACAAATGAAAGATGAGGCATGTTCTTGAGAAACATGATGAACCTCAAGAAGGCACCATTCCCTCAAAGGTAAATTAATTTAAATTTATTATCAGTAGAATTAGCAATAGATTAGTTCTCTGTTTGCTTCAATATAACTAGGTGCTGAATTTCAAGTTTGTATACAAAAAAAAAAGAAAACCTAGTCAGAAAAATAATGAAATTTTCATATTTTTAGATACACATCCAATAAAAATATTTATTAAATGATAAATTAGATTTTAATCTGGTATTAAATCTGTCACTTTAAAGAGCAATGTAAACAAGTTTTTGTCTTTCCTACTTCCCAGTGTTCTTTTTCCTAGACAAGTATGAATTGTGTGAATTTGTAAATCTGGTAGCATTTTAGAATACACTGAAAATTCAAGAGAAAGAAGAAAGTGAAATAAACCTCCCTGACTTTGGAGTAGATCTAGGTATGATCTGTGAAGCTGAGTTAAGTCTGCATGGAAATGGAATTTCTCATGGAAATGGGGAAAGAAATTACAGATTCAAAACTGTCCATCAGTAAGCTACTACTAAGTAGTTTGATTAAACCAGTACTTATTTTCTGAGTTCCATATCACTGACCCATTCATACTGTGGATAAGAAGGTCCAAAATGATACGGCTTGAGTCTCACAGATCTCAGGGCACTATGTTGAATTTTCCATTTTTAGCCAGTTGGAATATTCATTCCTTCTATTTGCTGATTATTTAGTTTTCCCCAGATTGGCCATCCCTATCTGCAACGAATGTATAAGGAAAAGCAACATGAAATCTCCATTCTGTAAAGGAGAAGCACAATAAAACAAATAAATTCTTGGGATTCACTCACTGAAACCTTTTCACAAGGTAAAGATTTTCCAAATATACCATATGATTTTGGTTAAGAATCCTGTATTTCTACCTTCTTTGTAGGGCTTATCTATTTACCCTGAATTGTAGGAGAGAGAGGCAAAGTGTACGGTTGTGGTATAAATCAGATTTGGAGCTGATTTGGCTTGAATATCAATCTTGTGACATAATCTATATATATAACATGTGAGCAAGTACCTGAACTCCTTTTACCCTCAATTTTCTCATTTGTTAAATAGGGAAAATAATATTTCTTATGGAATTGTTTTAAGGATTAAATACAATAATGTATGTAAAGTACCTAACTCATAACAGTAACTCAATAAATGTAATTATTACAAAGTGATTCAACTACAAGTGTAAAGGCATATTTCAAAGGTAACTTGTGGATCAATAACAGGCCTTTCACAAATATGAGAGTTAGGATCTTGAAAAATTACTAACATAAGAGAACTGACATGCAGGTATTTAAGATCTTACAGAAAAAATAGAGTTTGAGGACTAGGGTAATAGAAAATCCATAAAAATCTTGGCTCTATTTTTACACTAAAATAAAACAATAAAGAGAGCTTGTTAAATAAAATGCTATGAATGACATTTTTATACAGCCTAAATTATTAATGTAATTAATTCTCATTTATCATCCCTCACTAGCTAAAACCTTCCTTAATCTCCTCCCTCTGTAATTCCAAAGAGATTCTTAAACATCTATTTTTTAAAGATTCAGAGAATGTGCCTCCAGCCTGCCTGCTACCCGCTCTCCATATGTGGTCCTCTGTCTAATTGATTACTACCTTCCTGATTTTATTATTCAGTTTTTTTATGATTCCTATACAATAGACTCTATCATAACCAGGAAGTAATGTAATTTGAATGACAAGATAAAACAAAATACAAAAAAACAGAAACAAAAACAACTTTGGGTGATCTATCTAAGTAACAGATTTGGCACAACCAATAGATTTTTCTTGAATTTGCTTTATGTTAGCAGTGTTAAAAAATGTTCTACATTTTGAACCTTTGGAACCTCCTAAGATGTACCTAATTATCCTCAATTCCTAGCAGATGTGAGAATACCTTAAAGGATATTTTCTTCCTCTTCCTCTATCCCCTCAATGGTACATTATTTCTACTGTTTGTTTCTTGCATTTTTCATTCATAACCAAATTTTTATTTTGACCAATGCCAGTGACCTACAAGTCACAATACTAACTTTGGAATAAAAATTCTTTCAGGTGCTATGAGAGACTACAAAATCAAACCTTCCATGTATATTAATAGAATCAATGTATCTTTCTTTTCTCTATATATTCTCTTTGCATACTAAAATTCCAAGTATAATTCTCAGTGCAGGAAATATTAAACTCCAAGGTTTTTTTGAGGGGCATTTTAATATATTTACTTAAAAATCTAATTAAACTCAGTTAGAAGTAATTCCAAAGATGGAATTTGGAATTAGAAAGAGAAAAGGGAGTTGAAGTTGATAGAAAAAAGGGATGGTGTGACTACACTTGAAATATAGCTAATAATGCTCACTGGGCAAAAGGCATTTTAAAGCTGCAGATTTTTTTTTAGCCTGAAGCTTGTGGAGAAGGCGAACATAATGACTATGAAGGTTAGAATGTCAATTTTCTAAACCCTCCTCATCAAAAGGAAAGGAAGCATTTAAGTCCATTTATCCTGCGAATTCCAGTAAGTTCCAGCAAGATTCATAACAAATGTTTACATTTACCAGAGAGTCTTGTTATATGGAGGGTTAAACAACTTTATATTCCAAGTTGTATGTGAGGAGTCAAACTCTAGTTAAAAATTAATATGTGTGCTCTTCTTCGATTATGGGAGTTATTATTATTGTTGTTGTTGTTATTATTATTATTATCATCATTATTTTGCATTCTGCCTTTTTTTCTGGCATTCCTGTTGTGTATATGTTGTACAGAGGATTGAACCTAGGATGCTCTACCACTGAGTTACAACCCCAGCCTTTTATATTTTTTGTTTGGTGACAGTGTATCTTAATTGCCAAGTCTGGCCTTCAACTTGAAATCCTCTCTCAGTCTCCCACATAGCTGGAATTATAAGTGAGCGTCACCATGTCTGGCTCAAATGATGAATCATTTTCCCACATTTTTTTATTAGTACATTAGAATTGTCCATAATTATGGGATGATGAATCATTTTTTTTTATTTCTGGCAAGACATTATTTATATTGGGTGATTTTAAGTTTCCCTTAGTGATATATTTCACATCTATCCCACATATTATTTTTTTTATCATATTCACCTGCACTAGTTTATTATTTTATCTTCTAATGGAAGCCATATTTTACCTTTCCTTATTTGCCCAACATACATTACATCTTTGTCAGATTCTTCAACAAAAGTAACTTCATCCACAAAAGCAGAACAACAACAAAAAGCCCCATATAATTATGAGATAATTTTTGACCAGGCCCTATGCAATTACAAAGGACCTACCTGTGTCTGGGGAAAAGCTGCCCACATAAGACTGTTAGCACTGACAGTACATTGGAGTCCCTGAAGTGAGCTGCAGTCAAGAACTCAGGCCCACCTGCTGCATATTTGCATCTTTAACCTGTGTGCCTCTTGATCTGAGGCCTTGGGTAGAGGTCCTTTTCAGGTACCTCCGTAAGGCCACTTTTTAGAGTGTAGGGAAGAAAGGGGAAACCACGAACATCACTCTTCCCTGCTCCCAGTGCCTCTATTCATCCACTTCTATTTGCCACCTTCCTCTGGATCCCTGGGTCCATAAAAACACATATGCCTATTTATTGATTGGGTTGTTTGTCTTTTTGGTGTTAAGTTTTTCACGTTCTTTATATATCCTGGAGTTTAGTGCTCTATCTGATGTGTGTGTGTGACAAAAATTTGCTCCCAAAAATGAGGCTCTCTGTTCACCTCATTGATGGTTTCTTTTGCTCAGAAGAAGCTTTTCAGTTTGACTCCTTCCCATTTATTAATTCTTGATTTTATTTCTTGTGCTTTAGGATTCTCGTTAAGGAAGTCGGGGCCTAATCCAACACGATGAAGATTTGGGCCTACTTTTTCCTCTATTAGGTGCAGGGTCTTTGGACTAATTCCTAGGTCCTTAATCCACTTTGAGTTGAGTTTTGTGCATGGTGAGAGATAGGGTTTTCTTTTCATTTTGCTACATATGGACTTCCAGTTCCATCAGTACCATTTGTTGAAGAGGCTATCTTTTCTCCAATGTACATTTTTGGTGTCTTTGTCTAGTATGAGATAACTGAGCAGACACTTCTTAGAAGAAGATATAAATTTGATGAACAAATATATGAAAAAATGTTCAACACCTCTAGTAATTACAGAAATACAAATCAAAATAAGATTTCATCTCATGCTAGTCAGAACGGCAGTTATCAAGAATAGACAACAATAAATGTTGGCAAGGATGTGAGAGAAAGGGCACATGCACATATTGCTGGTAGCACTGCAAATTGGTGCAACCAATCTGGAAAACAGTATGGAAATTCCTTAGAAAACTTGGAATGGAACCACCATTTGACCCAGCTATCCCATTCCTTAGTCTATACCCAAAGGACCTAAAATCAGCATACTACAATAACACAGCCACACCAATGTTCATAGCAGCTCAATTCACAATAGCTAAACTGTGGAAGCAACCTAGATGCCCTTCAATAGATGAATGGATAAAGAAACTGTGGTGTACATACACAGCAGAATATTACTCAGTATTAAAAGAGAATAAAATCACAGTATTTTCAGGTAACGTAGGGAGTTGGAGAATATCATGCTAAGTGAAGTAATCCAATCCCCAAAAACCAAAGATTGAATGTTTTCTCTGATAAGTGGATGCTGATTCATAATGGAGAGGGGGAAGGCATGGGAAAAATGGAGGAACCTTGATTGGGCAAAGGGGAAGGGAGGGTAGGGAGACAGCATGGGGCAGGAAATATGGTGGAATAAGATGGACATCATTACCCTAGGTACATGTATGACTGCACATATGGTGGGATGCTACATCTTGTACAACCATAGAAATATAGAGTTGTGCTGCAATTGTGTATAATGAATCAAAATTCATTTTATAACACAAAGTATATCTCATAATGTCTTATATTTTATAAAATCATATTTATTATATGATTCATAAAATATAAGACATTTTGTTAGTTTATATCTCTTATATTTTGTAAAATTGTCTACATCTACATACCTGGAATTAAGGAATACAGTTATTATTCAAACTAGCCTGTTAATATACTTCAAAAATAAAGGATTAACTTAACTTTTAATTATTGAGGTTGTTCATCATTACTTCTGTAATAGTTATGTATCATCTAATCTCCACAAATGCTATAATAAGTAATGTTACAGCATGACACTGGCCAATTTTCTTTTAAATTTGTCTTCAGTAATGTTCATGGAGGGAGCATCTTTGATTATTTAAGAACAATGGGGCAGAATTTGATGTAGGAAAAGCAGTTAAACTCAAGGAACACAGAAATAGTAATTAGGACAACTGTTTGTTTACTGGTTGGGATGGTTAATTATTTATGTCAGTTTGACTAGGTCACAGAGTGCCTAGATATTTAATGAGACATCATTATAGTTGTTGTGGATGAGATCAACATTTAAATGAGTGGACTGAATAATTTAGTTTGCCTCCCTCATGTGCATGGCCCTCATCCAACCAATTAAAGGCCTGACTAGAACAAAAGGACAGACTCTTCCAGCAGAGAATTCCTTCCTACTTGATGCCTCCACCTAGGGGGTCAGGGGGGCGGGCCTGGGAAGTGGCTCTTTTTTCTGCTTTGGGACTCAAATAAAAACACCTGTTCTTCCTGAGTCTCAAGTCTGTTGTCCTTCAGATGGGAACAGTATCATTACTTCTCTTGGCTGTTAGGCCTTTGGATTCATCTCCAGCTTCCTGACTCACCCTGCAGATCTTGGGAATCTGCCCTCCCTCTTTAATTATGTCCACCAATTCCTTATAATCTCTCTTTCTCCTTCTCTCTCTTTACACACACACACACACACACACACACACACACACACACAATCCTATTGATTGTTTCTCTGGAAAACCTTGAATATTGCACCATATATATCTTCTATAAAATGTGAAAAAACCAAAGTTAAGAAGCATTTCTCCTTAATTTTACTATTAATGAATATGAAAAAAAATCACAGACCAGGACCAAATTGAAAATTCAGGCAGATTACAATTGGAATTGATATGAGGGATCAGAAAAAATCTGATGAGTCTGAGATTCACATAGATACAGGTGGGCAGAGCCTTAGGCAGTAAGGCACTTGTCTATCAAAATCCTCAGCCCTAAGAGGTATAGGAGAGATATAAAAAGCTAGTACATAATTATTCAACAAATGTTTCTCCTTGAATTCACTAATGAAATAAAGTATTAAAAGTTAATCATGGGGCTGGGGTCGTGGCTCAGTGGGAGGGTGCTTGCCTAGCATGTGTGAGGCACTGGGTTCAATTCTCGGCACCACATATAAATAAATAAAATAAAGATCTATTGACAACTAAAAATATATTTTTTAAAAAGTTAATCATGCTAGGAGAATTTTGCATTGAATTTTAGAATTGTGCTAAATAGTTTACTTGTCCATAAATAACCTTTGAGAAAATTAACTCTTTCGCTGTGTAGTTTATTTAAAACTTAAATTTTAATGATAAGCATGTCAAAGAAATTTTCTAGAAGAAATGAGGAAGAAAAATATTCTCTGGTATTTAACAGAAGATTTTTAAACATCAGTTTTAATATGTACCTTTAAATATATTTTTCTATTCATAGAATTTCTACATAGGCATTTTGTATTTATAAAGTGATATTGTATGATAATATTTTGGAAATTAGAGTCTATATAGTCACTATAAAAATAAAATCCCAGAAATGTGAATAGGATCATGAGGATAGTTGTACTACAGTTCAAAAGGCTTGCTTAAAGACTTTGGTAATTAATCTGATGATATTTAACTTACTTCATATTGATATTTAAAAAACGATCAAAAAGGAATAAAATGGATAATATTTTTTCCTTTATGTTATGTGGCATTATTTTTCGTTAATATTTTTTTAATGACCATTATATCCTATGAATCAACTAACTCCTTTTCAATGGAATGCATCTCCTTTACAAAAGTAAAATTTTATTATGAAATTGTTCCTACTATAAAATGTTCTATCATAATTACTAGGCTTCTATAGTCAATGCTGATACAGCTTAGTCCTGGGGATGTGGGAAATTATATTAAAGATATTACTAATATTTCATGCTACTTTCTTTCTTATTTTCAATAATTTGTATGCTATAATTTATAGTGTTTGTTAAGTTTTGGAAAACCTGTGAGGGAAACAAATCTACAACTTTTTTTTTACACCATATTTATACTATATTACATACTGTACTTAATCTAGAGATGATGGAGAGTACTTGGAACAATGGGTATAAGTTACATGCAAATATTACATCATTTTATATAAGAGAGTATAACATCTGCAGATTTTGGAGTCCATGGGGGTTCTGAAGCCTATTTTTCACATACACCAAGGGACAAACAAATATGCAAATCATTATGATATTGTGTTATATGGTAGGGTGACAGGACAAACATATTTAGCCTCTAAGTTAATACAACTATATTTTTGCCTTACATTTTTAAAAGCAACAAACAGCCTCTCCCAAGTAGAAGAGTAATATTACTAATTTATATAAACACAATTATGTTTTTCTGAAATTGAAATAATAAAAATTATGGCATACCAAAGCTAACAATAGTTTGGCTTTACTGAATATAGAGTGAAGATAAAATTAGAAGCACAGTCATCTCAAAATTAGAGTAAAAATATCAAAGTTGAATTCTACTCTAAACTAGTATTCCAATAACTATTAAGAGATAGGAATCAGGAGTCAGATTTCAAGATGCCAAAATCTGAAATCTGTAATCATTTTATTTTTGAATAAGAAATGGAACTATATTAACTTCTGCTACTCAGAATACACAATCTTCAAATCTACAACTTTTGTTTTTAAACCTTTTATATGGTGCTGAGGATTGAATCCAAGGTCTCGCACATGCTAGGCGAGCACCCTACCGCTGAGGCACAACCCCAGCCCTGCTTTATAGCTTTATATTCTTTATATATTTAATAATAAGATATTTAATGGAAACTTATATCCTGTGATCTCATTTACCAAATACTGAGTTCTCTGCTGATTCCTAACACTTCTTACCATTTTTCTCAAAACCAACAAGCAAACCAAAAAATCAAAATATATGTACAAGAAGGCTTTAAATAGGTACAGTACTACTGACTATAATGATGTAACACATTTAAAGTTTTATTAAATATTCCAATATTTACTAACACATTTTGGAGTTTGTTTGATAAAGGGAATATTTGTGTACCTTAATAAGCATTACTGCAACATAAATCACATAAATCTTTAGGGGTTTTATCACATTAAAACCTTAAGAATCTGAATAGAGATTAGTTTTGACAGCAAATTCTAATCCAATAGAAGCAGAAATGTGTCTATGTCCCACATCTAAATATCCCCTTTTAAAACTTCTTAGACTCATCCAGTAGTATTATAGCTGGTATAATATAAAAATATTGACAAACCATAAGTAATGAATATTGATTTGAAAAGAATTTTTTGCTATAAAATTATTTTTAAAATATTTTCTTTAATTATTTTTGGTTATATTTTTAAAAACTGAAATTCTATTGTCATCTCCATTTTTTTTTCCTGGACTTTGTTTTGGGTAGATATTAGAATTCCCTAATCTAGTCTACAGTATTTTATAATTGCTTTTCTATATTTATTATATGCTTATCTCTCAGTGGATGTGTTATAGATTAGCTTCTCAGTGTTAACCTCTAATTTATTCTTTCTGCAACTTTGTCTAGTCAAATCAAAATTATTACATTTTAAATGTTTTATTAGTTTATTAGAGTTACATAGAATATTTTGACATAATCATATGTGCATGGAATATAATATGCTCTATTTTAGTTCTAGTACTTTCTCTTTCCCTTCCTCCTTCTCTCCATCTGCTCCATTTCCTCTGTTCTAATGGTTTTCTTTCTATTTACTCATTATTTTTCAAATTGATGCATTATAGATATACATAAAGGTAAAATTTACTGTGGTACATTACTATGTACATCATATACATACATCATTTACTATATATATGTACATAGCATAATTTGGTCAATTTCATTCTGTAGTTCCTCCATTTTCTCATCCTTCATCCCTCTCCCTCTATCCCTTTCCTCTACTCTAATGATATCTCTTCTATTTTTATAAAATAATATAAACAAAAGGGTATGGCCTTAATGCTTTATAATAAAAATCATATAAGTTCCAGACAAAAAAAATAGCATATTATGGATCAGTATTGTGTAAGGAATTGACTTATATTTAGAAACTATGATAGTGGTAATAGAATTAAACTAATAATACAGTTAAAATTAGAAATGCTCTGAAGAATGCAATAAAGGAGATTTCCATGCATCATGGTATAGATGTAAGCCATGAGATTGCAAGTACTTAACTTGAAACATCTAGAGAAAATTATACTGTTCTTACTTTGTGAGTAGCTAGTTAAACAATATTTAAACAATATCATAGATAAACATTTCTATGGTGGCATAACATCAATGAAAGAAACAAAGAAGAGGATGCAAATTGACAATGAAAAATGAACATAAAGATTTTAAAAGATTTCCATTAAACATTCTCTAATACTTGTATGTGATATGATATGGTTTTTACATAAAGAAGAAATTTAATAGTGATTTGGCACTCAAAGTCTGATATCTAACAGTTCTCGATATGAATCCAGGATTGCCATTTTCTATGGGCACTCATGCCCTTAGTTCAGGTATGCAGCTATTTTTAATTTCAGTCAATGTGGAGATGCTAGTTATTATTCATAAGAGTGTCATGAGGTTTAAATGGTATCATGAAGGTGAAGCACATAACATTTTGCTTAAAGTTAGGGCAAATCTCAAAAATTACTATTCTGAAAACCAGCAAATTAGTACTTACATTTTTTACCCCTTTACCGAGGTGTAAATATCTATTATATTTTACATTTCTGAGTTTTAATGTGCGTATGCTCAGCTATCACTGGTCCTAGACCATAAGTTCTTCAAGAAAAGAAATTCTTAGATCATCAGTGCCCAGCAGTGCCTATAGCAGATCAATAAATCAATGGAAAATACGTACACATTCCTTTAGAGAGCTCTCATATAGGAAACAAAATCTTTTCACTGAAACATTGGACATTTACTATACATTCAGAATCACTATAGAACATTTTTTAAGTGTAACAACGAAAAGCTTTAAAGATACTAAGCTACCAAAGGAGCAAGTCTTTCCTAAAATGGGATGTTAGGGTTAAAATAACACTAAGCCTATAACATCTCAAAGCAATTTCTATAATTCTCAAAGCGCTTCTGGGTTATTCAAAGTTCTCAAAGAATTGGTACCAGTAATGATAATTTCTTACAAAGGAAAGAAAAATCTTTTTCATCACTCTTTCTTTTCCTTTTTCAGGCAGTAAATAGCAATCCTGGATTCATATCATGTGTGAAATCATCCTTTTTTCCCCTTCTTCACCTTCTCTCAGCTATCAACTCGATTCTCCACCAGACTATCTTGAGTTGTCTGAGCTCAAGTTCCAAATTCTATTTCTGCTTATTTGTTACATTCTTCACTGAGAAATCTTTGCTCAAATTGGGTCTCTGAAATGCATTGACAAGGCAATTTTCATGGTAAGAAAATTACTAGCAAATATAGCCTTCTTTCACTTCTCAGGCACAGCAGTGCTGATGTTGATAAGAGCTAGTCATTTGTTTATCATGGTTAAAATAGATTTCATATTGATTGGTTTGATTCAAGACTATAGTATTCAAACTAAGACCACTAAAAAGAACTATAGAATTAAACCCAAGTTAAAACAAGCGAGATTCAATAGCATCCAGCTATCTATGCTCCAGTTCACAAGTGGTTCGACACTCCAGTGTTTCAAGTTCATTCTTGAAAGGCTCAGTAGAGAAATGAAAATGCACTTTAGAGTATAAAAATCACATTTTACTTGAGTAATTTCTCTCTTGTTATAGAATTATTCCTTATCAGCCATTAGATGCTACCTTAAATCTCACTTTTTGGGGTATGTCTTCAAATACAGCATCTGAGACTCATTCAGCATAATAAATACTGTCTCAGTGTAGGCTGAAGTTCTACAACTCCCTCTGTATTTTCCACTGTCAAACACAGTTTATGAGTACACTGTACTGTGTTCCTGATTCTGGAGACAGAAGGAGGAAATAACTGCTATTTTTTGCTTTAACTTGTTCTTATTTTGTTAAATATCAAGCTTAGGCAGAATGTAATGTTTCTTGCTAAAGGTATCCTCTTTTATATTTCCAATCATAAACCATACATTTGTAAGAGACACATGTACAGAAAAACCCAGTCCTTGCAGTTGGGAACACAGGACTTCACTGAAATTACAAGAATGCTGTGGTTTTGTTCTTTAGTGGTCTAGCCACAAGGCTCTGTCTAACCCTTTGAATCTTCAGAATTCCCCAATGAGTCCCTGAGAGGCTGAGTTTTTCAGTCAAGTATAATTTATCTGTGACTATGTGAGACAGCTGAGGACCCCCTACTCAGGTGAAGTGGAGACCTGAGGCAATTATCAGAGTAATTCAAGCAGAAACATTTCCTACTGTGGAAGAGATAATGTTTGCTTGAACTACTCAGATAGGCTATCTATAATAATTAAATCCATCAACTCACTCTTTCACACCACTTTGCCTACGAAGCCTTGTTACTATTAAAAATAAACACACAAGGCATTCTCAAACATGTGCGAGTTTACAAAATACTCTATGGATTATTGATGAAACAAGTTCACAGGTTTAAAGAGCTATAGTTCCCAATGAATGAAATGAAGGGTCCCCTGAAGGGCATAGTGAAGATGGAGAAATGAACAATGAACCATAAATAAGCTATTTTAACTTTCTGAGCTCTATCCTTCTATCTAAGTGACCCTGCTGTAGATATATCATGTGTATGAACACACATACACACACACACACACACACACACACACACACACACATTATGCTATTTAACTGTTACTAGACATCTAAACTCAAACGTCAATTATTTTAATGATCTTACAATAATTATCAGAATAAAAGGGCCAGTGATCCTTTAACTTTTAGGGCATCACACAGATTCCTTCAAGGATTTAAACATAGGTATCTATAAACATGTTTTTCAAAAATAAAATAATCTAATTGATTTAGATCTGTCACTAATTGTGTTGTGCTGTAGCTTGTCATTGAGGTCTTCAATTATTACTACCCCTTTAAACTAAGGGGTAGTCAGTTGTTCCAAATCAATTGGGTATATTAGAATGGCTTAGACTGGATCAGAGAAAACATGTGATCTGCTATCAGCAAAATTCATGTCAATCATTAGCTATTTCTAGAGAGAAAGCATGGGCCTTTTCACATGGTGCTGCTGACAGCCAAGGAACTGGCCAATAAGTGAAGGAAGTAGCTGCTGAATACTATTATGCATATCACTTAGAGTCTATCTGTAGCTATGGTGATGCCCCCCAATGACCACAAATGTTATTTGAAGAGAGATGTGGAATCTGTATTGTAACAACTGGAAGACTAATCAACTATAAGTGTGTGAGAAAATCAGTCTGAGAAGCTTGTCTACTTTTTCCCTGATGAAACTCAGAATACTAACCTATACTAGATTATATATAACTTAAAACTTGATAGGGAAACCCCAAAGTAGGGTGTAGCTTGCCAAAAGTAAAACAGGCTGCTGAGAACTTCCTGAAAGCCTACATTCTTGAGAACTGAAATTCATGAACTGGAATGAATGAAAACATTCTTCATAGTGTGGATGTATGTAATGACATGTATGAAAAACGTATTTGTCTGATGAAAGCAAAAGAAGATGTGATGAGCTTATCAGAAAATTGAGAGGAGACAGATGGCCTACCTTGGGTATTCATGGGGACAAGAGTCAACAGGAATATGTCTGAGTTCTAAATTAATTAAAACATGGAAAATTTCCTATTCTGTTTACTTCAGCAATGGCTTCCAGAGAGCTAGATGTGGAAGCAGGGGTTTAGTGGATATTATCTTAAATTGGAACAGGTAGCAAAAACAGCAAAATGAATCCAAGCTCTCAAAACTTTTCAGATTTTTTTTTCAACATAACATTGCAAAAAAAAAGTCCTTTGTAACAAAGTTCTTTGGAAGCTAATACATAATATAATGAAGAAAAAATTAATATAATATTTTCTTCTTATATCATGTAAATATTTCTTTAATATATTTATATATATTCGCCTATTTTAATCTATTTTTAACAGTGTTTATGTATTGAAAGGTTATTAAAATAATCGTCATAAAGTGTTAATGATGGTTGTTGGGAAGGTAAGATATCAGTTAATCTTTAAAAGTTTTATTTTTTAAACTCTATTGATTGAAAATTTTATAGTAAAATTTTGTCAGAAGATATCGAGAATATTAGTTTCCATAAGAAGGGAATTATGTGATTAGGGAATGTGGAAATGAGGAAACAGTAACTTTAAAATTTGAATCTTATAAATATTTTCATAATTGAAAAATTAGCTAAAATTATTTTAGTACTTTTATTTAATTTACATGACAACAAAAACCACTAATATTTAAAATTAGTTGAAACTTAAGGTCTAATTATATTCCAAATGTTCTACCATTCTATTCATATATGGCTCTATCAATAAAAAGCCACTGGCAAACCAATAAAAAAGAATAAATTCTTATGATTAATAAAAGAACAAAAACATTGTTTTTATGTTAATGGTATTATTTACTTTGCCGACTTATGACTTCCAATTTACTTTACAGGAAAGCACTGCCCAGTTCTATGTAAGATACTTTGTGATATGCAGATGTGGTAAGTTGTTTCAAGTTCTGTACAAAAATCTGACTTTTAGAAGAGAGAATACAAATGATTCTGTCTGCTAAAGGGATTCCTGGTGTGAGTAAAATGAAGTTAGAGGGTGACAACAGAAGGGAGTCAGCTGGACATAGGTAGAAAATAAAGAGAAGTTAAGAAGGAAACTACCTCATAAGATTAGATACATACTTGATATGAAAGATTACACATACTCCTTCAAAACTCACTAGCATTCCTCCTAAAGTAACTATGACTAGTACCAGCACAGCTATTAAAAAGTGAGAATATCTAAGGCAGATTACCCTCCAGTATGAACCTGAGAATTTTAAGGAAACAATCTATAAACAACATATCTCTAAATAATATCTATCTATCTATCTATCTATCTATCTATGTATAATAAAATGTCAAACATTTTATTGTGCTTTTAAGACCATCATCAAATTCACAAAATCTAAGAAAGTCACTAATCATGCCAAAAAATCCTAAGTTACAAATCTTTTTGATTTACAAATCTTTTCTGTACACCTTAAGGATAAACAATAAACAATGACAGATTTACAAAGCAGTGTTTTGGGACTTACGTCATTTCAAATGCTATTATACATCCAACTCTTTTGTTTTAAACTTCTGATTTATAAATCCTAACTAGCTCTTTTTTGTATTGCTAGTTTAGTCTTTTGAAGTTTCGATTTTATAATGAGCTCCACAAGAGGTTATGCAATTTACTTTGCCTGTCTTTTTTTCTAGAGCTCAAACCCAAGCCAAAACAAAACACCCTTTTCCCCTTGTCTAGCTGCCAAGTATAAAAAGTCTTGATCAGTGGTATTTTCATTTAATGACATTAACAGGTTCATTTTCTCCATAGAATACGCAGGATAAGAGGATCAGTTCCCATTATTAGAAAAAAATATGTCTGCAGAAAAATAGCAAAGTAATTCCAGACTTGGTATTTATGCATGCTGCTCATTATTTGTCACTTATGATTTAGTCACAAACCAGTGTTCCCTGATGGGGTTAAGATGGGAATGTGCTTCTGCCAGTTCCAACCAAGCACCAATGAGACACCAGCAGAATTTCTAAAAATGATGAACTCTTGAATCCAGTTCAAGTTCTAATTCAACAACACTTCCCTCCCTCAGCGATTCCGGCTTTACCAGGCTTCGGTAATTAAAGTAATGTTAAATACCATCACAGCATCGCCAAAGACGGGAAAAATAATCTCTTTTGGTAACATTTTAATAAAAACTAATCATTGATTAAAAGCTTACTATTGCTAATATTGTCTTAGAAGTTAATAAAACAATCTTACAAGAAATTTGTGAGAAAAAGTTCCATTATAAAAAAAAATTGAGGCATAGTAATGAATTGAAGTAATTTAAACTTATTTTACAACAACTGATTTTTTCAATGATTCATTTCAGAAAACTGAGGAAAAAACATTTTTTAAAAATATTAAGATCAATTCCTGTGAGCTTGAAGCAGTTTAAATTTTGGTAATAATTGTCTCCTTAAATATTTCTAAAGAATAGTAATTCAGTGTACATAATTTGACTTTCTCTAACAAGAAATGCTCCTCTAAATAATTCTAAAAGAATTTAGCTATGTATTTTTAACAAGCTGTCAACTCTTTGAGTTTTCTTTGAACAAGTTTGTAAAATGAGGCACCAATCTCCACAGAATAAGCTCACTTAGGATTCCTAATAATTAACTTCTTCAGGCAAACCAGAAACCAAATTGAAATAGGTAAAGATTCATTATGAATGCATTAAATATGCAAGCAATATGCTCTTTATAAACTCAACACATAACAATGGATATCACATGTTAGTATTATTTCAACAACAAATTTCCAAAGAGGCCTGAGATTATCTTTGAGGAAAGACAGCCAATACTAGCAACTTAAAGAGAAAACAATGGGTTAAATTCACACAGATGAATACCATTACTGGGGCAACCATACACTTTTTCTTTCAATATTGAAGAGGTTATTCACACATCCAAACTTCAGATATATTCAGAAAAAATCATTTTAATGTATATTTTATTTTTTACTTTTGGGTACTGAAGATTGAATTCAGGGACACTCAACCACTGAGCCCCATATCCCCGGCTCTATTTTGTATTTTACTTAGGACAGGGTCTCACTGAGTTGCTTAGAGCCTTGCTATTGCTGAGGCTGGCTTTGAACTCACAATCCTCTTGCCTCAGTCTCCAGAACCACTGGGATTACAGGTATGTGCCCATACCTGCCCTCAAAGTATATTTTAATTTAAAAAATGGAATTAATGTTTTTTTAGAACTTATGCAAAAAGGAAAAAAATTCAAATTATCTTTTTACTCTCTCATGGAAAATTTCAAATTCACAAATCCTAAGTCATATATAAACACTATAAATTAATTTGCTTATTTAAAATGAGACAGTATTTCTCTTGGGAAATACATATAAAACATCCTTTCACTGTTAAGGGTTTAAAATTTTTCTTTTTCTTTCTTCTTTTTTTTCTTTTTGATAACTAGATATCATAAATTACTCATAAGCCCAAAATAGAGTAGTTTACATTTGATCTATATGTTATTTTGAGATGATTTTTTGAAAATAGGACAAATAACATTTTTATTTATAACATTATTGAGGTATGTTATACTTTAAAACAACAAAGTTCATAAAGAAACACAATTTGCCAAACTGTTAGACAATTAGTACAGTAATTTCAAACTGTCATAGGTCAAAACAGCCACATGGTTCTCTATTATCACATTTAGACAAAACTTATATGCTAGTAATTTTTATTAAAATCTAAAAATAAAAGTCAATTAAATTTAATTATCTTTAACTTTATTTCACAATCTTCATGATGTCAGTTTATTTACACCCTATATTAAAATGGTTATTGTTGATTGTGCCTAGTTTTGGGAATGAACATACACACTAGAGCTTGATTGCATAGGTTCAAGCTAACTTTGTGACTTCTGACTCTAATATCTTGGACAAGTTACCTTTCAGACATAACCCTTTCTTCAATTGTAAAATGGACACAATATCTGGACTAGCCCCATGAATCTATGAATAGGAAATAAACTGTTGTAGAATGAACAGTGTCTGGTCTTCTCTACGTGTTTTTATTATTACATTTATAATACTGATTATAAAATGATTATCAAGCCTGAAAAGAGTGTTTTAACCAACCATCTGAATAATTCCAATGAATTTTATTGTATCACCTGAGAAAGTATTCACTTACCTCATATTGCCACAAATGAAAGACAGTTAGGATGTTTCCATTTTAGAGCTGCACTTAAAGTCATCCCAGAGCCAAATAAGGAAATCAATCTCATTCAAGGTGCTACAAACAGTATTTCCCAGTTTGGGGATTCAATGTAGCTATTCAACTTGGTTTTTACATATTAATAATAGCAAAGCTCCAATTTACTGATATTTTATCACCAAGTACAATAGTAAATATTATATGGCTATAATCCTATTTCATTAACAATTTGAGAAAAAATGTTTTTTATCCTTAGTGAATAAATATGCATATAATTGGGACATTATACAGGATGTGATGAACACTTTAGAGATGATTTTAACAAAGAGACCATAGAAGTTTTCACATCATAATACAATTCATGTCATAACTACCAATGTGGCTAAGAAAGATACACATCCCTGCATATTATATATTTCAGTGTTTTGATTAAAATAGAATGTCACTTGATTTTATTAGTACCTTTAATTCACATGAATTTCATAAGTAATAATAAATCAAAAACTGAAATATTTATTTAGAATATATATTTTCCTTTTGTTCAATGGCTTTAGGGTTAGAAGAGAATGTAGAATTACATAATTTTGCTATCAATGATTAATAAAGGACCAGAATAGAATAAAATATCTATCCACTATAACTTTGATTAATCATCCCAAAGTAGAAATTCTAAGTCTCTGTTGCTGATTGATAAATTGGGTAAATATTCACTAAAAAATGAGTAACTAAATAAATAAATAAGCAGCACATGATTCATTGTCTGCTACAGAGTAAATGCACAATAAATAATAGCTGTTATTAATAAATACTGATTATTAACTTGCACAAAATTTGTATTGGAAAAGGAACATCAAATCATAGATAAAAGTGTGTTTTCTTACCTCACTGAAATTCTTCTTGGTCATTATCAATTGATTACCTTTAAAGGAAAATGGAGGGAATCTGGTAGTTTGTCTCAAAGGAAAAAAAATATTTTCATATACAAACATGTCTGACATTGCTACCAAGGCAGAATCTGATGAGGGGAAATTCATCGTTGCAGAGGGAACAGCAATCATAAGAAAGAATCAGAAATCTCATTATGATTGGATATGACTATAAACTAAAAAGAAGGGCTGAATGTATAATTTTCTTTCATCTCACTAATGTTTCCTTGTACAGTATGATGGCTGTTATTTATTCTGTGGTCACTTAAACAAGACCAAACTTATTCACATATGGCATAGCTACAATTTTTATGCAGTTTCCGTTTTGTTCTTGAAAAAATAAAAATCTCTGAAAACGTAAAAGTCAAATGCAATATACAGTTAAATTACAATACTATTCTTAAGGTAATCATAATATAGCAAACAATAGTTCATAGAAAAGTCTGTGGTCATAGCACAAAATCTATCAAATGCCCTGATGGATCTCCTTCTTATAGTTACATAGACCAAGTTTAAGGAAGATTATAACATTTTAGTAAACATAGCAGCTACAAAAGTTTATTGTAAAGAATAAAAGCACTAAAATGACTAAGGTAATCAGTTTTCTCCATCTCTTTGAGTAATTATTAATTTAATAAACTTCACTAAGAGGCCAGTTTAAGACTACCACCTGTTAGTGATGTGAAATGGGTGCACCCACAACACTGCAGGCTGGACAGTCCAGGAGTCAGTGAATGCCCAGTGGATTAGTCAAGGGACCAAGGAGCTATACTTGTGTGAATCATCTTTGAGTAGAAATCATGGTAGATTTCAAGGGTGTCAAAACCAGTAAATACCCAAATTCAAACAGATATTCTGAGTGTCAGGACAGACTCACAAATTTAAAGGAAAAACACAGCCTTGGGTCTAGTTTTATTCTTTGGTAACTGGGGGGGGGAGGAAGAAAGGAAGGGAGGAAGGGAGGGAGGGGAGGGAGGGAAGAAGGAAGGAATGAATGAAAGAAGGAAGGAAGAAAGAAAGTAAGAGAGGAAAAGGAGGAAAAAAACAAACAGATATCTGAGGTTATGTATCTAAGGTTGCCAAAGAATCTCAAAGAGAAGTGAAAACCAAGATGTACATGTTCTAACTTTCAGTTTAGTGTCCTTCTGGCTGCTAAACCTGATAATATTTGCATAAGAGTTACGATATTGGATCTTTATGGCCTATTCTTTGTGCCAGCAGTAATAAAAATAGTACTCTGAAGAAGCAAGGAAAACATTCCCACAGCAACAGAACATAATCATAATGAAGTCAGCCTTGCTCTCCACCTCCTAATCACCAACCTTCATTAGGCAATAAAAATGGTTTTCAATAAATGAGGCCATCTACTGAGATTTTAAAATACATGACAATTTGGAACTTTGCAAACATTTTCATATTCTGTAATATTAGAGCTGAGGTTAATGCTGGACTTTGAAGCATCTAATCTAAAGAAATTCATTAATTTAATCCCTTGAGGTCCTCCCCACCCTCTTGTTTCTTGCTAGCACAGACTTAAGTTCTATAATGATTTACATAAAAGAAGCCTTTTAAAAATTAAAACCAGATCTTTACCTAATAAATGTTTATTTATTAGTATTTACCTAAAATTTACCCTGTATGATTTTTTAATTGACAAAAGTACACACATGCCAACTACATGTATCTGAAATCTAGAAATAGAAGAATAACTAAATGATTTAACTCAAAGAGAATTAAGTGTTATTATACTTAAGATCTTATCACTGGTTTTGTTAAACTTTTTCTCAGACTACCTAAACATAGGTTTTGTTCTATTTATCCATCCAGTTACTTATATAAAAAGATAATTCACACTACAAAGGTGCTAAACCTTCCAGATAAAGGCTAGAATCAATATCTAAAGTTGTCATATTCATCTGCAGTAATAGTTTTATAATGGTATAGATATGCTCCAGGGACTAATTCCACATCTATAAAGCTAAGATAAATGGGAAAACAAAAGTTGAACTCTTTCTTGTGGGCTCATAGCATAAAATAATGATATTTTACCTTAAATTTCAAACTCAAAGTTTTTTTTTTATGTTAGGTTGGTACCTAGATACATGCAAGTTTTGAGAATAAGCATCTTTCAGTGAAAGCATTTATAATAATAAGTGGTATTGTTTGTTTGGAAAAATGTTATAATGATATGATAGAGATAATATATTTACATGCTCTAAAATGTGAAATTACTAAACTGAGTATTTGAGGAGAAGCTTGGCATTTTGGAAAGAATATTTGGTTGATGAATTTAGGAATTTTTAATCCTAATTTTATTTTCCCCACCCTAAAATTCAATATCTTATCAATCAAATCATGTAGATCTCCAAGGTCCATTTTAACTCTCAAATTCTGATGCTCTGCTTAATGCCATATGCCAATACTTTCTGAACCTCCAAAGTATCATAAAAAGGCAATCTGAACTCTGACTGAAAGTCTTGAATTCAGGAGGGCTAAATTATATTTTTAATATTTCCAGTACCAGTTATATTACTTTGAACAAGTTTCTAAACCTCTCCAAATTTCAGTTTTCTCATCTATAAAATAGAGATGATCATCTATGTACTGTCTACTTTAAGCACTCTTTCTGATCAAGATTTTGAAATCAGGAAAGTATGCAAAACCTTTTTTTTTCTTTTTTTGTGGTGCTGAGGATCAAATCCAGGACCTCATGCATGAAACGTTTTAAAAATATTAAGATGCTATTATAATCATGATGTCAGAATTTATTCTACCATTTAAACATAATGAGAATATAAAAAAATTTTGAAATGTCTACTTTCTATAAACCCTTCTATGCATTAGGACTTAAAAAAATTAGGTAAATGATAAATTAGGTAATTTATAATTCTATGAAGTCAAAATCTTTAATAGTTTCCTTCTAATTTGATTCACATCTTTTATGTTTGAAAATTTTTACATCTGAAATCCATAAGGAGTTGTTTTGGATCCACAGTGCAAAAGAATATATTTAAAAGGATATCTATTTTCAGCCTTACTTGAACATTTAGATGTTGACAAATA
Source organism: Ictidomys tridecemlineatus (assembly GCF_052094955.1). Lineage (NCBI taxonomy): Eukaryota > Metazoa > Chordata > Mammalia > Rodentia > Sciuridae > Ictidomys > Ictidomys tridecemlineatus. The sequence continues at coordinate 182,447 of NW_027520962.1, forward strand.
ATTGTATTAAATTATGGCCTTGGACCAGGTTGCTTTATGTCACCTTGCATATATAATCTTGATTACACCAATCTCATTTTCTTATTGTAAGTTTCAAATCCCACTGAGCTTACATCATGAACTTTGATGGATGAGCTAGACTGTTGTGTCTGTCTGGGCAGGTGTGAAATAAATTGCTGGGCAGGCTATGATCTTTGGGCAAATTACTCTCCTTGACTACAATATATATCGATGAGATGTGTCAGTGTTCATACACACACTTGTCAGTTGCATTACCCAGGTGATGAAAATACAAGTTAAGGGACCATTAAAATGAAGAGGGAGAAATTCAGTGTGTCATAGGAAATTAGTAAAAGAACTGTCACCTTAAGCTGGAAATATGATGAGTTACAACCTTTGGTAGGTTTAGATAGAGGAGAATAATTCAACCCATTTACTCAAATATAAGTAATTATATTTTTTCCTCTTCATCTAAGATTAGTTTTTCTTAATACAAATGAGAGTGAACATGAGAATAATTTAAGGTTTTTAGGTGGAAAAGAGCAGATAAAAGGCTTATAAATTAATTTCAATAAGGTTTGACCACTCATTCAAATTAAACATTGTTTTTTTTTCTTTGCTTTAAGAAAAAAAAAAGATCCCTCTATGGAAGGGATATTTAGAATATACGAATATCTAATTTAGAGTCTTTTCAGCAGATGTCCAATCTATGGGCACAGGATTATGGCACCATTTCAGGTCTTACAAATAGAAAAGATGGAAAAAAAAAACAGAAGTCAAAAATGACTTCCTTATTGGGTGGGGCTATGGCTCTGTAGAGCACTTGCCTGGCCCATGTAAGGCACTGAGTTCAATCCTCAGCACCACATAAAAATGAATAAATAAAATAAATGTATTGTATCCATCTACAATTAAAATATTTTAAAAAAACGACTTCCCTAAAGAAGCCTGTTTTTTATAAAATAGTCCTTGTATTTTTCTGATTCTTAATGAAAATATGAATTAATCTTGGGTTAAAGCATTAGATATCTCATGCACAAAAATCCAGCTCTATCCAATAATGAAGAAAATTTCAGGAGGAAGTCAGATGATTCCAAATAATTTTGTGCCTTACCAAATTGCCCCCAAAATAATATTGTACTCTCTACAACCTAAAATGGTGCTCCCAAGGATTCACTAAACCAGGTTATTTAAGACTAGAGAATTGATGTAATACCCATGCTGTTTGCAAGCATGGGTATTTAGAAAAAGGAATCAGAATCTACTATAAAATATTATAACTGGCTAAAGATGGAAAACTATTCTAAATTGTCTAATGCCTGTTCTTACATCTCCCACTGTTATTGTTCAACAAATTGTACTATTCTATATCCTCCACTGTGTTTCTCTCTGAAAGTGTTTACACTGGCAAACAACTAATTCAAAAGGAGGCTCGCCATGTCACAAAATTACATCATATTAATATCAGTTAACATGTATCTATATATATCCTTCAGGCCCAAGTTTCAGGTTATTTTTTTCCTGTTTCCTGGAAATTGGGTATTCTCCAATATTACAAACAGTACCAACTCAATTAACAAATTTTGTATTTCTCTCTAAATAAAAATTAAAAGTTTCAAATAGTGTGACAATTGCGATTAAAAAGAGGAGTTGGATCCTGTCATACTTATGCCAAGTTTCTGAAGTATTGGATGCTTCATAAAACTCTGAAAATATTTTATACAATTTACTTTAATCATATTCGTTTTCAACAAATTATGGAATAATAATTTTGTGTAATCACTAAAATTTTCAAAAAGTAAGAATTTTAAATTATGAGAGAACATATCACACAATAAAAACAATACTTTGGGAATAGTAACTCATGTCTCTGTCTTTAAGATAGAGATAAAGGTAAAATGAAATATATTTTTTTTAAATTCTGATCCTCCTTACATATCACAAAGTTTATAGAAACTTATATTATTTGCTATTTTTGTGTTGATAATAACCAAGAGTAATGTAGTCAAACAAACAACCCAAAATGAAGAAACAATGTCTTTTGGGAGAGGGTAAAGGGTCTATCCTAGTATCATGGTGGATGGTGGATTTTTTTTTTAAGAGAGTGAGAGAGGAGAGAGAGAGAGAGAATTTTTTTTCTTAATATTTTTTTTTTAGTTCTCGGCGGACACAACATCTTTGTTGGTATGTGGTGCTGAGGATCGAACCTGGGCCGCACGCATGCCAGGCGAGCGCGCTACCGCTTGAGCCACATCCCCAGCCCATGGTAGATTTTTTTAAAGTCTTTAAATTGTTACTATTGTATGTTGCCTTGATTCAAAAAATCATGAGATACACCATATATTTCCCCTGGGCAGTGCTACAGTCTCCATAATTGTGTTCCTCCAAAACTGACACACTAAACCTAAACTCCAATGTGGTAGTATTAAAAGCTGAGGTTTTTAACGTCTTCATGAGGATGCAGCCTTCATGAGTAGGACTAGTTCCCTTATAGAAGAGGCAAGAGAGAACTTGTTTATTCCTTCAAGAGAGAAAGCAGCAAGGAGACTCCATCTTCAAAGCAGAATGGAAGCCCCTGTAGGACACTAAATCTGCTGGTTGGCTTGATCTTGAATTTGCCAGACTCCAGGACCATATGCAATACATTTCTGTTATTTATAAATTCCCAATTGAAGGTATTTTGTGATAGCAACCACAACAGTACCCAATTGAAAAAAAATGAATTCAGTTTCCTTAGTATCGTTTTTTACTAACTATTAAAAGACAAAGAACAGAAATGATACATATAGAAATCTAGACTCATCTTCAGCTAGGTAGCTGGGTGTGTACCAATGTTAAGATCAAATTCAATTTTATAAAATGATGAGTTCATATAATTTATTTTTGAGAACAAGTCTAAAGTTTCTAAGAAATAAGTTTCTTTAAATCAAATACTGAATGCAATCAATTCAATTGTATAAAGTGGAATGTTTAAATGCTTTTAAATTGAAAAATGTCAAATTTAACAGTGGGACTTACTGATGTTCATACTATGTGCTCTTCAGCAATTCAATGTTCTAATAACTGGAAAAAAACAATGGAAGTCATAGAAATTTGAATAAATAAAGATAGACTGCAATGTAACTGCTAATATTAAGAAATAATGCACACTTTACAGGATGTATAATAATGACACCCAGGGATGAGATGACCTAGTTCAAAAATCTAAACAAAATCTTAATTTTCCTTAAAATCTGAGAATCCATTAAAAGCATCATGCTATAATCACTGGGAAGTGGTAATGTTTCTATTGGGCTCATAGTATTTATAATCAAAATTTGGGTGGTAATGTTAAAAACTTAATCAAGAAATATTAATAAATATATAACACCAACATTGATTTTGCTTTTACTATATATGACACATAAAATCTTCAAAACAACCCTATTTGCACATAATATTATCACTGATTTATAGTGCAAGGACCAGAGAGTTTGAGAGTTTACCTAAATTTTTCAAAGTGATATGCTTAATAAACAGACTACCTAGAATTCAAGATCACATCTGTGTACAGATCTTTAACATCAACACACATCAGCCATAGAACTGTAAATCCAGTAGGCAGCAAATGTGTGTGTGTGTGTGTGTGTGTGTGTGTGTGTGTTTATTATCTTTGAGTAAATAGTGGAAATTATGAGACCTAGTAAAATAATTATCTATGGGATACTCAGAAATATTGCTTTGACAATTTTGATGTAAATAACAGCAGAAGTACAACTTTAAATAATGATCTTATTGAATAATAATCAATTAACTTGAATGAATAATAAATTGATTATTATTCAATAAGGTCAAGGTACAATGAACTTGAATGAATGAATAATAAGTTACAATGGCCTTTCAAAATTAGATTGGATGTATCAAAACATTTTCTAGTCGCTATGTACTTTTTTGATTTTTGCATCCTGAGAATAATATGTAATTCAATCAGTTATGAAACCTTAAAAAGCATTTCTGAATTCTGACACCTTCTGATTGTACATTGTTCCTTGTTTTACAAGGAAAAAGCAAAGCTATCATAGTCAACTTCTACTCTGCTGCATATTTTATACTTTAAAGAACTAACTCTTTCTGTATTCCTAAATACCAGCTAACCATAATCACTACTTGAACAGAAGAAAGAAGTCCAGTCAAGTGAACATCAGAGATTCACTCCAAAAAAAAAAAATCATTCTTAATGACTTGTAAATAAGTGTATTAGATCATATATTCTTTGCTCAGACATTTTCCCCAGAGAGTAATTAACTAATTTTGAGGAAGTCTTCAAAAAATCCTAAGAGATTATATTTCGGTCCCTGTCACTTAGGTTTCAAAACCCATAGCAACCACTTCATTTGTATTACATAATCCATAGCAACCACATCAAGTGAGGAATGCATACATGAGAAATATCTCTGAGGTTATAATGACATGATAAAATGTTAATTTCATCCAATGTAGCAGTCCAATTACAGAGAGTAATTTCAGAATCTACAATGCTGAAATGTTTGTGATCATGTTCCGACAAAGAACCACAATATTTGCCTTTAGAGAACGAGTAAAATTTTCATCTCACATACCTATTAGATTGAGTCCTTTGGCAGAGATTGTAACCTGGCAACACTGAAAGGGACAGAAATTCTAAAGTCCTAATTAGAAACAGTAAAAGCACTCTTCCTTTCTGACTTGCACCCAGGGATGAGATGACATGGTTCAAAAAGTTGTGAGGTTCTCTTCTCATCCAAACCTCCAAGAGTCAACAATTAGAAACTACTCTGTTTAGAGGAAGTCCTGTCAATTCAATCTCTTCATTCTGAAACCTATGTAAATATGCTAACAAATGAAACACGAGAGCACTATGACTTATAAAAATGGAATTCTACTTTTGCCTTTAATTTCTCTGATATTTATCCTACATTTGCAGTCCTATTGTGGATTTTAGAACACAATTTACAGTGACTAAGCCTTTGAATTAGATAGCTTTTTCAGACTCCATTATTATATACTCACTTAAACAATTGCATAAATAGTACATCCACCCAGACAAAAGTTCTTAACAAATAGTTAGAATGCTGAAATTATAGTGGAACTTAGAATGCAGAAATAAGAACTGGTATAACTCTCATAAGGGGAAAAAAATACTGAGATTCTAAAACTAATTTTCTAAAGTCACTTTGAAACATTGTTGGCATGACCATGACTTAATGAATCTTCTTTTTCTAGATGTGAGATGATAAATCAACCCTCATTTTTCAAGGTGAGTGGAAGAGTCAAAGACAAAGGAAAAATGAAGGTTCCTAGTCTCATATCTGGAACATAGTAGATACTCAATTATGGTGGCCATTTTTATGGTTAAGATACATTCACTTTGAATTTTAATTCTATTTATCTGATATAAAACAAGGTGATAGGCATGTTGCAGCTAAATGTTTGCTTTTAAGAAGACAATTCTGATTAAGAGTTGTAGTGGGTTTGGTTATGGTTGCCCCCAGACAACAAAATTTTGATTTCCTCTGGAGTATTTTAGGAAAAGAGTTTATATTTCTGATCAGACAATATTCTACCTATTCTAAGGAACTTAATGTTTAAAAATGATTTCCCAAGTATGGTATTATATGTCTGCTAAAATTGGATATAAGACAAAATGTTCTTGGTTGGTTGAAGTTTTGTCTAAATATAAAAATAGATTTTGAGACAGTAGGCAAAATTTTTGACTGTAAATTCCCAAGAAGGACATTCCCTTTTATGGGGCTGTTTATTCTCAGAAGGGCGAAAGCATAAATGAATTATAACTTAATTAAGTGTAAATCTGTGTTTTCCAGAAAATCTTTATTCAGTTAAACTGAGAAGTAATTTTATATGGAATTAGACAGCAAACAACTTTGTAGATTTTTTCCCCATCTCAAATAATTCTGGGGTGAATGTTCTTGAATATCCACTTATATACTTTTGTACTGTTCTCTGTCAAACCCACATATGGTATTATCACTGAACAAAACTCTCATCTAAAATGTAGGTTGAGAGGAAGGTACAGCAAACTGAACAGTTAATAGTAGACTAAACATCAGCATTTTAAGAGTTGCAACTCAGCTATAGGATTAACTAGCTTTGAGACTTTAGCCAAATGACTTTAGACAACCATTTCAAACTCTTATACTTCAGCCACCTATATGTAAAATTAAGGGGTCAGAATGGACAATTTCTTAAGCTCCTTTCAATGCACAATAATAATGCCAGTAGCAAGTGACTTTAGACATACAAAGAACATACTATTTGCTTTCTTTTTTATATTAATTTTCCTTTCACGGGGAACCAGCTGCAAATTCCAGCATCTATAGCAGGCATCAGTCAAACCTTGAAAATAGCAAATAGGAAAATAATGGTAGTCGAAAGCAATATGGTAACCTTATCTGTCACTTAAACATACTTTAAGGGGGCTTTTTAGAAGCACAACTCCAGTGCCCTTTGTTTCCTAATACTTAACTCTGAAGTAGTGCTCCATATTGTTGGGATAGGAGAAAATCACTCGCTCTTGCTGATGAATGTTTTTTTGGTGATTTTCAAAAGTGATTTTCTAGTGATTCTCAAAAGCACTTTCTTTTAGCAATCACAAGGTACATACCATGCAATCCAAGACTGTAATAGCATTTGTGTTCTTCACTACTTAGGAAAAAATATACATAAACATAATAATAGTAATAATTTTGCATTGTTTGATATATACATATATACAATATGTGTGTATATATAAATGAAATAACTCTAATGAAACACACTAAAATGACATTTTTTTATTCACTTTCTTTCCATTGCCCAAAAGTAAGAAGGACATGAGTTTGACCGTGCTCTTCAGCACCAGTTATGATACTAATGATTATGGTATTTAAAGAAAGAGTCCTTTTGAGCTAATAATAAAGTTCTGATATTCTGAAGCAAAACAATTTTCACATCTATTGCTGACAGATATTCTAGGAAAAAAAATACACACACACACACACACACACACACACACACACACACACACTGGAGATTGAACCCAGGATGCTCTATCAGTGAGCCACATCTCCACTCTTTTCATTTTCTTTTATTTAGAGACAGAGTCTCAATAAGTTATGGAGGTTTGAATCAAACTTCCACTTCAGGCTCCCAAGTTAGCCAGGATTATAGGCATCACTACCCCTAGAAAATACTCACATTTTAAAGTATATAACATCATGAAAAAAAAACCCCACATATTCCATATAACGTATATATAGTACCATTTGAATCATACGTAAAAATCATTGTCTAGAAATGATTTTCTTTCTAATTGAAAGATGAAAAATGTGAGCATGATATATTATTACTGTGCTATGTTTTCATTGTGAAGCCCGAGGATCTCATATGAGATCCATTTTGGGGTAGTGATGAATCCTCCTTCATTCAAGTATATAAGAAAATATAAAATTCATTCATTCTAACATCTGCTTTGTCCTCATGGCCTCTCCCATAATAAATAATTAAAGTTTCTTCTGATGTATGCAAGGGGGATATTACAGAAACAAGGATTTATTGCTGATGATAGTGGGAAATTACTGAAAATAGTTAACTTTTTCAAAGTGTATAGGTACAAAGAGAGTCATATAATACTTTTCTTTTTATTACAGAATAGTTATTATTTTAAAGAAAGACTAATAAGCTAACATCCACATTGAACTTTTAGGTATGGTTTCCATCTCACCATTTCTGCTCATGAACCATAAACCATTGAAAGAAATAATTCTTTTATTCCATAAGCAAACACAGTAGGCAAAATCCAAAAAACTTTGCTTATGAGCAAGTTTCTCCTTAGTTTCTATTTTGCTTTGCTTTGTTCCAGGCATTTTAAAAGTCTATTGAATAGAAAATAGTTGCCCGTGTTGGTTGTCAGAGTCATATGGTCTCTCACTTGTTGAAGGATTTATATTTAATAGCTGATAAAAAGTTAAATCTGCTGTAAACAAAACCTGCACATATTACAAAGCTTTTGCAGAATGCTAAGAAATGGACTGGAAACATTTCAAATGTATGTCTTATGTCAAGGTTAGTCTCTATTATTGAAGGTAGAAAACAAATTTATACCTGAAAAGATCAAGTGGGTTGTGCTGAAGAACTTGCATAAACTCTTGATAACATTTGAATCCCCATTTTTATTATGTTGTTCCTATAAATCCCAAGTGACTTCTGCTGTCCTATCTTTAAATAATAGGAATCCTCTAAACTATTTTTTCCTCTGGATTAGCTTTGATAAAAACCTTTCTGAAATGAATTAGAGTGTAGCCAACCAGTCACTTCCCACAAAGGCTCATGCTAGTAGATCGTATCACTTAATCATTAAATGCAATATGTCCGTTCATACTCATAAGCTTCAGCTAAAAAGACTTAAATCATCCACAAATATTTGACATGAATTTCCTACTTATATTGTCCTTGAAAAAGTTATATTCATGCACTCATTATACTCAAATAATTATTTTGTTGTTGTCTCCACATCCTTTGACATTGATTTAATAGTTTTCTTCAATTATGGAAATTCCATTAAGCTAAAGACAATGTGAAGTTGAATTAGAGAAATATATGAATTATACAACATACTAAAGAAAATAATAAAATATTAAGGGGCTGAAGTTGTAGCTTAGCAGTAGAGTGCTCACCTAGCTCGTGCAGGGTGCTGGGTTAGATCCACAGCACCACATAAAAATAAAATAAAGGTATTGGGTCCAACTACAACTAAAACAAATATATATATTTTAATTTTTTGGTAGTTGTAGATAGACATAATGTCTTTGTCTATTTTTATGTGGTGCTGAGAATCGAACCCAGTGCATCATATGCATGCAAGTCAAGCACTCTGCCACTGAGCTACAGCCCAAGCCCTCCAAAATATTTTTAAAATAATACATTAAGAGATTTTTTTCAGGGCTGGGGATGTGGCTCAAACAGTAATGCGCTCGCCTGGCATGTACGAGGTGCTGGGTTCGATCCTCAGCACCACATAAAAATAAAATAAAGATGTTGTGTCCACCGAAACTAAAAAATAAATATTAAAAAATTCTCTCTCTCTCTCTCTCTCTCTCTCTCTCTCTCTCTCTCTCTCTCTCTCTCTCTCTCAAAGAAAAAATATTTTTTCAGGAAAGAAACAAGAAAACATTTAAGGCCCATTCAATATTATACCAGCAATACTAGAGACATTACAATTTATTAGTATATATATACTAGTGATCCTCCTGATGTCATCCATATTATTGAGATGAGGAGCTAAGCTCAGAGAAGTTATGTTACTCAACATGAAGCAGAGCAAAGATCTGAACCCACATTTTCTGATTCAAATGAATGGTCCAGGCAATTTGAGCTACATCATATGGCAGCACCCAGACTCACAGAGATGTTTCCCTTTCTAATGCATCTTTCAGGAGATGTGAATGCCAGTGATCCTTAATAGAAGACAAAATATTTCATATAAGGAAATACTGAGAAATTTAATTTTGGAAGAAGAAGAAAATATCCTCTAAGGGACATTAATACTCAGACTGGGAACTTCTTCCTGGAAAACAGAAGGGTTAGGGACAACACTGATACAGGCTCCCGGAATTAAAGATCACTTCAGAGGAAGAATAAAGCTGAATCTTAGTGAACACTGACAAAAATTTAATTTGAAAGTACTGAAATGAGTTAGGGACACATCTTTTATGTGAGGGAACTTTAATTTGAACAGTTTTTTGAAGTATAATTTATATAACATAAATTTCACCCATTCCAAGCATATAATTCCATGCTTTTAAGTAAATTTATAGGGCAATACATCCATCTCCACAATCCAGTTCTAGAATATTTCCACCACTTCCTCAAAATTCCCTCAAGTCCCATATGTAAGCCATCCAATGGGATCTCACAGGCTCCCAAATCCAGCCTTAGACAAACTATCTATGTTGTCTTTCTCTACAAGTTGTCTTTTCTAGATGGCTCATACCAATGCAATCATACAATAAGTAGTCTTTTGCATCTAGTTTCTTTTACTTAGAACAATGTTTTGGAAGTTCATCCACACAGATGCATGTAGTAGTACTTCATTCTTTTTACTATTGACTGATAGAAATCTTGATTGTTTGGAGTTTGGGGATTTCTAAATAGTGCTGCTTTGAACATTTGTTTTCATGTATTTCTGCAAACATAGAATGCCAAAAAAAAAATCAACATTCGCATTTTTCATAGATTCCTACGATTGGAATTGTTGAATCACAGAGTACTTACATTCAACTTTTTAAGACACTGCCAAACGGACTCACAAGCTGTATATTAAGACAGCTTTAATTTTTATTTTGGAATTAAATATCATAAAACACAAGTGTTCATATAAATAGTAAACTTCTCTAAAATTTGGGTGCTAAGCAGAATATTATAAACTGAAATTTTATGTTTCCCCTAATTCATATGTCTATATCCTTACTTCCAGGGTGTTTATATTTGTAGATGGGCCCTCTAGGAAAGTAGTTAAGGTCAAATGATGTCATAAGGGTGGGTCTTTGATTTGATATAATTAGTGTCTTGATAAGAAAAGGTATTGGAATATATGCTCTCTTTCTATGTCTACAGGTGCATACAAAGGAGAGCCTCACCAGAAACCAGTCCTGCCTGCACCTTCATCTTGGATGTCCAGCCTTCACAAGAGAAACTAAATTTCTGTTGTTTAAGTCACTGAGTCTTTGCTATTTTTGTTAAAGTAGCAGAAGCAGACTAATACACACACCAAGTATATTCAGTTGATAGCATGGAGAACTTGGCATGTATAATACAGCCAGAAAAGGATCTTTCTTCACCAAATGTTTGATAGAGCCAGTAGAAGTTTAGAGTCTGGAATTCCTCTAAAATGTAACTAGATAATATCATGTTTTTTATTTTTGTCATATTTTATGCAAAACTATCTTTACTACAAATAATAACAAGCAATCAGACTGAAAAGGTTATGCAGGAATATCGAGAGCTAAAATACTATAAAATTGTTGATGCCATATCTGCTATGGTGGTCCATCTGTAGATTCCTTTTTTTTTATAAGTTATCTTGTTCTCACAGGCATCTAACTCACTAATTATATGCAAACAATAAGAATTAAGCTTCTGCCAAAAGAATTAGCTCTGTAGCCAATAGCAACTGCCTTTGGCAGGACAAATGTATTCACCAACATTAAAAACACTTAATATTTTATTCCTGAATTAAATATTTGGAACTAATTTCTAAAAGGGGCACTAAAGATATGAAGAGAGGAGACAATTGACCCTAGGCAGATTGTTTGATTCTTCTTATTGGAAAAATAGGCTTAACCTTATTATTTTTAGAGTTGGAATTTATAAAGAAAAAAGAACACTTTTTATTTTCTCACTTTTATTTTTTTATTTTTAGTTGTACAGCTTTCATGAGATGCAATAAGCCTTAGTAATGATGTTTTTAAAATAGAAAGTATTTAGATCTAAGGAAAGTTCTCTGGAGTGCACATGGATTGGACTAGATATATGAGAGTATAATTAAAAGAGCTAGTTAAAGCAAACACTGTGTTTGGAAGCAATTGCTGGCAAAGTATAACAATCTAAAATATATGTGATATGGGCACATATTCAAAAGTAATGTGTTCTTTGTAATTCAACAAAAATTAAAATATGGAAGAAAGTAAAGAAAATTATATGAATTTCAGATGCTTCATTTGTTGCCAGCAAGAGTAGTATAGTTCTAACGTTTCATTTAGTTTATGTATTTTAAGTAAGAATCATACCCAGACTTTAAAAATATTTTTTTATATATTGGGCACAATCATGGAATGAACTTTTACATACTATGCATTTTCTTATATAATTATCTAGTAAATATTCCCCCAAAGAATCTTTTTATGTCTGCATTTTGTGCCCATTTCTTACGGAGGAGAAAACCAGGGAGAAATAGTGAAAAGAGAGAAACTGTCACCCATTCTCCAGTTATGCCACAGTGAAATTGAAGTCAATATAAAGTGGAACTTATTTTTCTTTTGTACCAAGTATTGAACCCAGGGGCACTTAACCACTGAGCCACAGACCCAGATCTTTTTATTATTTATATTGAGACAGGTCTCCTGAAGTTGCTTAGGGCCTTGGTAATTTGTTGAGGCCGACGGCTTTGAACTTGCAATCCTCCTTCCCAGCCTCCCAAACCACTGGAATTACAGGCCTGTTCCACCTTACCTGGTTTAAAGTAGAATTTAGTATAAGTGCTCATAGTCTATTAATCCTTTTACCCCCTCCCTGTGGTTCAATTGTGCTTTTAGAAAAGTACCTAAGTGAAAGTACTAGATCTCTAGTCCGGTGAACCTGGCTGCAAGGAGCTAGCAAGAGGCAGAATGGAAAGACAAAACATGGCTTTAGTGTGCACTACTCAGTGCTGAACGTTATTACAAAGCTCTACTGGGGGCACACCCGATCTTGCCCAAATCAACGTTGTAAAGTAATTGCTTTGCCTCTGATTGCTCTCAGGGAAATCCATAGACAATAAATACCGAGAGTTAACAAGCACAAGAAATGAGAGCTGCTGGCGAGAGACTTTCTTTTTGCCATGATGCCATAGTAACTGTCAAGGAAGTCCTCTGTGGACACACATTTAAGTGCTACAGAGGCGCGTCTTTCTCAGAGAGCTCTTGCATTTACACAGGACTCCAGGTGCAAAGCGCTGCACAAACATTACCTGGAATCACTGTGCTTTCCAGTGAATTATGCTTCCTTTTTGAAGTTTAAATAAAAAATATATCACACAAAACTGCCCATTAGATCTTAATCCTCAGAAACTATTCCCAGTTATATTTCCCAGTCATATTAAGACACTCTTGAAAATTTTAATATTTAAAATTCTGAAATCAAATATTTAAAGATAATTCAATTGTCATCAAGACAAATAAATGGAAAAATATTTTGAATGTAGTAGTGAGAGTCTGAAAAAAAGTTGCAGGCATCTGTATCTTAATTTAGAAGAACTTCAAATGGTGAATTACATCAACATATATTTCTGTCTTTTTGAATAAAGTTTAATTTTGAGAGTTTAGATAATACCCCAAAGAAAAGCTCCTCCTTTTTATTACATCACTCATGACAGACATGGAGGAAACATTTCAAGGTGCACATGCTGTATCGTCACATTTAGTCATTAACACATATGTGTGGTTTTGTGTTTGAATCTCAATAATTCATAGGGAAACTAACATACTTATTCAAAATAACCATAAGTGTTAATTGCCTTAAAAAGCATAACATTTTAGCACAAAATTTTTGATGAATTTAATTTACATTTTTGTAGAACTAAATGCTTAATATTTTATAAACTATTACGTACTTTCATAATATATTATATGATAGAGCTATGGTTAATATATCGTACTTTGTGAAGACTCTATATGGAGTCTAATTACTCATTTTATATGGCTGTATGTTTATTTTTAAAAACATAAGTCTCCTTCCAAAAATATTTCTTTAGTAAAAACAGTAGAATCATATACTATTGTCAATACAAGAGACCAAAGGTTTCATATAACATTAGTCTAAAACTATAGAAGTTTATTACACTGTAAGAATTTTTCTATAGATGGGTTTACAAAATTATTTACCTTCAGCTATTATTTTAGAAGTCTGTTCAAAGACACAGAAAACAATATTAAGAACTATTTATAGTGTCTAACCACAGAATTTGAGAAGGCTTATTTTAAATCAGTTCTTTAAATCTAGCAGAATTTGTATTGCTTTTTTAGCTGGAATTGAAAAATTTCCTGAAAATCATTAACATAGAGGATTTCACATGTATGTATTTGAAAGACATCTTAGATTGTGCATAACAATAGAAGATCTTTACTATATACATAGACTGAACTATGAAGGTGCCCACGCAGTCTGTCTGGGCACAATTCAGGAGCCACTTGTCAAAAGAAACTAACTTTATTTTTAGAACTACAAACCCAAACAAAACAGCTCCTCAGGAAAAAAACCCTCGGAGCCCAACTGCCACCACCGGCTTCCACAAGCCTCTCACCCACACAAACCTTACCACCTCCCACAATCCTCCTTCTCCTGAGGCCGATTGGCTGGGTCGCGTGGGCGGAGCCAAAGAAGTCCCCCAATGAGCAGCTCCGTGGTCTGAAAGGGCAGGGAAACAGCCCAATGAGCAGCTCCATGGAGGAGCCAATCAGCTAGTTGTTGCTGGGGCCGCTGTGAGCCAATCATCAGCCGGTAGCTGGAAGTTTGCTGGCAGCTGGAAGTTTGCTGGGGCCCCTTTGGCTGTGGCTCTTATCATGAAGGAAAGCCTAGTCCTTAACTTTAATTTACACTAGTGGTTTCCCAAATTAAAAACCAGCTCCATTTGAGAAATGTTGCTCTAAACAAAGTTAAACAGGTGAGTTTGCTTCACAGTTTTTAGTCTCTGATTTAATAATGTGCTTCATAATCATCCAGTAGCATGGTGTATACATAAAACCTTTCCAAAAATTATTTGATTGGAGATTCTCCTTTTTCCCCCCAGATAATCTGATGTAATTGCTGTGTATAGTCTTCACATTGAGAATGTAAATATAGGCTTTCATAATTGGGAGTTTTAATATATAAAACTTAAAAGACATAAAAGTAAGAAAACCAGAAACATTTGTTTTCTTACCATTCATAGCAGCTAGTAAATCAAATCCATGAAAATCAATTATTCAAGAAAGGCATTAAAAATGTAGCCTGCATTTCCATAATAACTATATTTCAGTGTCTCCAAATAGAGATTTTACAGAAGAATACCACTACTAATGACAGAATAAATAATAGAATTAGAAAATCAGCAATTTATAATATTTAATGAAGCTAGTCATTCTGGCAAGAATTAAGAATTGGCATGAAAACTACCAGGTAGGGCAAAGGGGAAGGAAAGAAAAGGATGGGGAATGAAGGTAGGAAAGACAGTGGAATGAGATGGACATCATTACCCTAAGTACATGTATGAAGACAAAAATGATGGGACTCTACTTTCTGTACAGAGAAATAAAAAATTATGGTATATGTGTGTAATATGAATTGAAATGCATTCTGCTGTCATGTATAACAAATTAGAATAAATAAATAATATTTTTTAAAAACTACCAAGTAAATTGTTAAAAGGTGTGATTTATGCTGATCACCATTATTCTACTTCTCTGTCAAGAAGGCATAGTAATAATTCATTTTCCTGTGGTTTGAACTTGAGCATAGCTACATAATTTGTTTTGTTCCAAAATATATGAATAGAATCAAGATGTATGATTTGGGGGCAGAAACATTTAGGGAGATTGCATATTTGTAGATTTTGCCCTTTCTCTACCTTGGTGATTATAAAGGGTGTTGGTGTAGAGACATATTTAACAGTCATCATATGTTGAAAAGTGTAGATTTGTAATGTGAAAAAATATATTTTTGGTCATTTTAAGTCACCTAGATTTTGGAATTATTTTATCTTCCAGGATAACCCAATCTTTTATTATAATTGTAATGGGGAATCGAACCCTTGACTGTGATCAAGATAACATATAATTTTCTGACAACAAGGAGAAGAATAACTGTACAATAGATGAGAATGTTGTCACCCTCATCACATGCTCAATCTTAGGTAAACTGATGAGAGGGTGACCAGCAAAGAAGTGTCTCTAATGGAATGCAATGGGATATAAAATTATCTACAGTAAAAAAAAAAATTGCTTCATGCAAATGTAATCAGAACCAAACTTCAGGTTTACAGGAGGCTAGAAGGATACATGAAATATATGTTAAATGGTACCCCAAAACCCGTTGGAAAACCCAATGTTAGGACAAGTAGCCTGGTCTCTTCAACAGATGAGTTTTGTAAATTATAATAATGATGATGAAAACATTAAACTACACAAAGAACTTACCCCAAATGCAAAGTAAAGTTGTAAATTGCATCTGGTTATGAACAAGCCAGCTAAGAAAATTATATGGAAGACAACTAAAAAAAAAATCCCAAAATGAATTAAATATTAGATAATATTTGGGGAATTGTTAGTATTATTTTGAGTATTTAGGAACATATTGTTCAAGTATTTTAAATGTGAAATGCTACTTTTAAATATGTCAACTTATTAAAGCTAAGGTTTTAAAATACTGTTTTATACTTGCTAGAACAAATGTCACTTTAAAGTTTTTGAACATAAAGTGCATGAAATGAACTAAAAGAATAGTGAAAAAGACAAAAAAATAGTGATTTAAACAATTTATGTTCATAATTACATCTAAATTAATTCGAAGCTAGAAATCAAGTTTAAGGTTTTACATGTCAACAGATACTAATTATTTTATACTGGATTTTCTTTCTCTCCATCCCTCTCCTACATTTAAAATTTAATCATTGTCAGACCATTGAATCAATTACTGCTCAGCCATGTCAGCTCTACTGACTGGAGCTATTTACTGCCAAATGAAAATCAATAGAATCAGTCATCATTATCTATTCTAAAGAATGTGAGTATCGATTTTGCAAACCCCCATTTCATTCATTTTTGGAACCTTTTTCATATTGTCTTGGGAACTTCCTTTATCTCAGGAACAATGTGAAGCACAGTGAAGTCCTGTTTTATCAACTGACCCCAGCCTCCCTCTGTAGTCGGGAGTCACACTACCTCACTTTGGCTCTGGTTTCCAGTGACATGAACTACTTTCACTTCCTAGAATGAACTGTGCTTTCTAACTCAACTTTAGTCATACAGGTTTCTTTGCCTGACTCTTTTCCTTTTCTTCTCTCTGTTTAATTATAAAATTATTTCATTCTCTTTGTTTCAAAATTAAACAATCACATCTCTAGCAAAAATTTCCAGGTACCCCAGACTAGGTAGGACTCCCCGTAGCCCTACTTTCATCCCAGTGATATTGTATACTTTCCTTCAAGCAAGATTTGTATTGAATTTATTTTTGTTATATTAATTTCACATAGACTTTTAGCTTTATGAAGACAATTAAACTTTTTTTTTTTTAAGCACCGGGGATTGAACCCAGGAGTGCCTAACCACTGGGGCATATCCACAGCCTTTCTTTGAGAAAGGACCTCACTAAATTGCTTAGGGCCTCACTAATTTGCTGAGGCTGGCCTTGAATCTGTGATCCTCCTGCCTTAGCCTCCTAAATTGCTGGGATTACAAATGTCTGCCATTGTACCCAGTTTGTTTTTTTGTTTATTTCTATATCCTGTGAAACGAAGTCACTTAGAAGGTTGTTAGTAAAGATAAGTCTACTGGGTTTATTGAATTGGGGCTATGAAGTATTATATAGTGAGATACCTGGAAAGTGCAGTTTCTTATCTTGTTCATTTTATATCCCTGCACATACAGAAGTGCTAAATGTCTTTTTTGTTTGAATGAATAGGAATGGAGATAAAACAATTTTAAGTCTCACTTCAGCTACCTACATTCTGTATTTTTTACCTCCAGTTAAGTATCTTAAAAATTGATTGTTAAAATGATGATTTTGAAGGATACTTTCAACACTAATCATCTTTAAATCTAGAATTTTCAATTATTTACCTTGCTGTTGCAATCACTGCATTTGCACGGTAAATGAGAACAATCAAAATCAATAGCATTAGAGCAAGAAAGTATTTATTAGAAAGTTATATATTGACTTTAACTCAAATAAGTACCTTAACAGGACATTTTAGAAATTGGCAAGCTGATTTTTGCATTTTTATGGAAGTGCAAAGAG
Source organism: Ictidomys tridecemlineatus (assembly GCF_052094955.1). Classification (NCBI taxonomy): domain Eukaryota; kingdom Metazoa; phylum Chordata; class Mammalia; order Rodentia; family Sciuridae; genus Ictidomys; species Ictidomys tridecemlineatus. Next base: position 200,207 of record NW_027520962.1, read on the forward strand.
CAAGAACAGTCAATATATTCCTAAGGAAGAATTAAATAGGGAACCATGATCTATCAGATAGAACAGCTTATTTTAGAAGTATGAGACTAAACAGCATTGAGCTTATACAGATGGACAATAAAATGAAGAAAGGATTCAAGAGTCCAGAAACAATCTTTTATATGTAAACTTCATATATGCTACAGTTTCATAGTATAACCTTTGAAGTAGGATGTAATTCACAAAGTTGAGGTTGAAAATGGAAATTACACTCCTACTTAAATTATCACAGCCATCATCATCTTCATTACCATCATAATAACCATCATAATAACTGAAATAAAAAAGAAAATTTATAAATATTTATAAGATAATATGTTATTATTCCCTCATAGTAGGTAAGAATTTAAGACCTTACAAACATTAAAGATAAAGAAAGACATGGTAAGCTAAGTAAAACTGAAGTGAATAATTAACTGTTCATAAAAAAAAATGTGTAAGTTAAGGTCAAAATCTGGGGGAAAATATTTGCAACACATCTAGCTAATAAAAATCTCATTGCTGGAATATATAGACATTATGAGTAAACAAGAAAAACAATCCAATAAGTGTTATAGTTGTTTTCATAGTTACTTAGAAAACATGCATGCAAACAATAAGAATACCAGAATTGCCAGTACAAATATATAAAGGTCCTCAACTTCACCACCAATAAGAGAAAAATAACTTAAGCCACAATTCAGCGGCCTTGATACATTTCAGATTGGCAAAAATGAAAGAGCAAACTAAAACAAAATCAAATTTAGTAGAGGATTTTATCAAAGATAATTGTCAAACATAGTTTCAAGGATTAAGATTACCTGTAACCACTAAGTTTGATGATCAACACTAAAAAACAAGACTACTTGTGTTCATAGCTATTTATTTCAGGATATTCTTGCTTATGAAGATAAGGTTTTAAAAAACAACTTCACTGTTTGATTTGAGAAATTTTTTTAAGCTTAATTTTAAATTTTATTTTATTTTATTGTATTGGTTGTTCAAAACATTACAAAGATTGCAGAATCACATTGGTTACACATCCACATTTTTACATAATGCCATATTAGTAACTGTTGTATTCTGTTGCCTTTCCTATCCTCTACTATTCCCCCTCCCCTCCCCTCCCATCTTCTCTCTCTACCCCATCTACTGTAATTCATTTCTCTCTTTGTTCTTTTCCCCCATTCCCCTCACAACCTCTTATGTGTAATTTTATATAACATTGAGGGTCTCCTTCCATTTCCATGAAATTTCCCTTTTCTCTCCCTTTCCCTCCCACATCATGTCTCTGTTTAAGGTTAATCTTTTCCTCCTGCTCTTCCTCCCTGCTCTGTTCTTAGTTTCTCTCATTATATCAAAGAAGATATTTGGCATTTGTTTTTTAGGGTTTGGCTAGCTTCACTTAGCATAATCTGCTCTAGTGCCATCCATTTCCCTGCAAATTCCATGATTTTGTCATTTCTTAGTGCTGCTTAATACTCCATTGTGTGGAGCTGCCACATTTTTTTTATCCACTCGTCTATTGAAGGGCATCTAGGTTGGTTCCACAGTCTAGCTATTGTGAATTGTGCTACTATGAACATCGATGTGACAGTATCCCTGTAGTGTGCTCTTTTAAGGTCTTCAGGGAATAGTCAGAGAAGGGCAATAGCTGGGTCAAATGGTGGTTCCATTCCCAGCTTTCCCAGGAATCTCCATACTACTTTCCAAATTGGCCGCACCAATTTGCAGTCCCACCAGCAATGTACAAGTGTACCCTTTTCCCCACATCCTTGCCAGCACTTGTTGTTGTTTGACTTCAGAATGGCTGCTTCGAGAAATTTCTGTCAACAAATATATCCAAACAAATAACTTGCTATTCTGAGCAAACACCTCTTCTCACAGGACAACACATCTTTTATTGCTCACCTGAAAGAAGAGTTTTCTTATAAAATAATCCTCTTTTACCATACTTCTCAATCCACAAATATTTTTCTGACTTAAGACATTCACCTTAAAACTTTAGCTCAAATACCCAAGTACTCAATAAATCCTGAGATACTACTAAGTTTTCATCATTGGTGCCTGTGTTATTCATCTTTTTCTCCCTGTGACTCAAATACTTGACAAAAGCAACTTAGAGGATTAAAAGTTGGTCATGTCCCATAGTTTCAGAAGTTTCAATCTATTGTTGGCCAACTCAATTTCTCTGAGTCTGAGGTGAAGCAGAACAGTGACCAACTTCCTCTAACCATGCCCATTCACCTACAATTACCACCCAGTAGTCCATTTAAACTATTAATCCATCAAATGGATTAATCCACTGAAGTAACAGCTCTCATCATCCAATCTTTTCCTAAAAGCCCCATCTCTGAACTCTGCTATGCTGGGGACTATGCTTCTAAAACATGAGCTTTTGGGGAGGATATTAAAGATCCAAACCATAAACAGCCTCCCTTTGTGAAGTAATTGTAGTAAATTCCACTTGATCAATAGACTATTCAGTTGCTCTTTGGGGGTGTTGGCGCTTAACTGTTCTACCAGCTTGGCATTCCCCAGTAAAATTAAAGATATCCATTTCTTATAAAGCAGTAAATCCATTCCAGTGTACATATCCTAGAGAAACTCTTATACTGGAGATATTTATTTACGAGAATATTCTTAATAATTGTTGGAAAGAGTCCTAATACCCATCAACAGTAGAGCAATAGACAAACAAAATTTGATATATTTATGCAACAGAATGTTTTATAGTAATGAAAATAAACAAATTATTGTCAAACATATCAACATGTATAAGATAAGGGAATAAGTCTTCTTTTTATTATCAAAGTTTATGTGCACTAAATAAAATACAAAATAGGGTGGGGATGTGGCTCAGTGGTTGAGTGTCCCTGAGTTTAATTCCCAGTATAAAAAAAAAAGTTTATGCTTTTGTTCAAAAACTTAAAACATAGCCAATACACATCTCCAGTGCTGATTCTTCAAAATCAAATGCACCTTTATTCTGAACTGATACTGACTCATTTTCCTTCGAAACAACTATTTGGATTTCCTTTTAGAAATGTGCATTAACTTTAGTTCTTTAGTTTCTGTGCTTCTCTCGGGTTCAAGACGTATATTTTAATATAATTTCTTCTCACATGTGTATCTGATCATATTATCACTCCCTCTGCTTCTAAAATATGTTTGAATCACTTTTCAAATGTGCTGCAGTCCGGCTGACGGGGGATGACAAGCAACTTGTATCAACTAATACAGAAGGAGTGAGAGCCGTTTATTGTAGAACAACAGAGGTATTTATACATTCCACACAGCTTATCTTAATTAACATAAACTAGATACAGCAGCAGTCAACCAATAGGAAATCTCTCCACACTTAATGGCTCGCTGGCACCACCTCACAAACCACTCCCCCTGGCAAAATGCCAGGCGCCATCCAGACTTGTTTACAGACTCTAACATTTGCCAGGCGCCATCCTGACTTGTTTACAGACCCTAACACAAATGTATAATTGTAGCCATTTAATGCTTGTACATCTTGGAATAGGGCTGCTCTACTCTGTTGGTCTTTCCTAGAACGGTTTTGGGTGATGAATATCATGGGTATATTTATCTATTAAAAAAAAAAAACTTGTAAAACTTAAGTGTTACATTTTGAGATATTTACAGGCTCCAGGTTCTTCCTGATTGTCAATCTCCCTCATTTTATTTTGAGTAAAAATTAAGGGAAACAACATTATTTTTAATTTTTAGTTCTTCTGTCTATAGTTTTCTGTAGAAAAAAAGTTTCAGAGAATAAAGAAGCAAATCACAAAAAAATCTATAATTCTCTTTTTAGAAATTTGAAAATAGATAAACAATATATTTATTTAAGGATGCATATTAAGGAGATGAATGTATAAAGAAAAGCAAAGATAGGATAATTTAAAATACAACTTAGTAGTTATCTCTGGTAAAAATATTTGGATTTGTAATGGAGAAGGGACACTTCAGCAGTAGTCTTTTAGGAAACTGGCATTGTTTCCTAACCTGGATTATGGTTGTATATGAGGTCATTTCATGAAAATTCTCTAAGGTGCACATATGTTATATAATTGCTTTTGTGCATATGATCCACTTTATGATAAAAAAGAAATATAAATTTGTTTCATTTTCAATGGCATGTACTGATAATTAGTAAATCTGACATTGGAATCATGAACATAAATAAATTTTAAATATTAATATTTATTTTCACATTTTCTTGAATAAATTTAATTTATTATAATTTTTAAAACTCTACAAAATGGCTATAAGTAGAAAAGTTCCTCCTCAGAGGGACAGCCTTGTTGGTATGACTACTGTTACTGACAATAAATCTCTTGTGTGACATTCTGGTATGTGGCATGGTCCTTGGACTTTGCATGGACTCTGAGAGTGTCCTTTCACTGATACGTATGGTATATAAGGCTGCCTTATAGGGTATGGAATCAGTATGTATATGTATTAAAATTGAAAGACACGTGAAGTTGACATGGAAATAACATGCTGCCTTGTGTCCTTGTGTCATGTGCTAGGTCAAGTCAATCACCACTGGAATGAATAAGACGTGTACAGAAACAAAGAATCACACTATTTTAGTTTATTTCCATGCTATGCTGTCAATTGTTTTTTAGTCATTTATTCAACAAACAATTTTTGAGCATCAACTATGGGTCAGCTTCTGTAGGTAAAGCAGGGAAGAAAACAGACCTAGTCTCTGCCCTTAAGGAATTTATATTTTAGTGGATGACAGGACAATAATGTAAAAAGGGTGAGAGAAGGAGACAAGAGGAGAGAGGGAGGGAGAGAGAGAGAGAGAGAGAGAGAGAGAGAGAGAGAGAGAAGAAGAAGAAGAAGAAGGAGGAGGAGGAGGAGGAGGAGAAGGAGGGGGAAGAGGAGGGGGAGGAGGAGAGTAGAATGGAAAGAAGAAAAGGAAGGAAGGAAAGCAGGAAGGACTGGGGAAATAGGGGAGGGAGAAAAGAAAGAGAAAGAAAAAAATTATGTCAGAGAAGGTAAGGGCTTTTAAAATAAAAAAGCTGATGAGGAAATGGGTGCTACTATATAGGGTTCCCAAGAACTGCCTCAGAGGCAAGGTAACATTTGAAAGGAAACATAAAACAAGCTTTGGAGTGAGCCACTGGGATATTCAAAAGTAGACTATTGTGGAGAAAGCAGAAGGGAACTTTTTGCATTTGAAGAACAATGAAGAGTTCAATGAGGCTAGAGGAGAGTGAGAAGAGAAGTGGGAGATGAAGTCAGATAGGGCTTGCTTACTTTGAACCTTTCACAATGAGGTATGGGGGCCAGTGGATAAATACATTCTTACCCTTCCTTTCCTGGAAATTCTCTGTCAATTTTATGGGATTGAGAAAGCAGTTTTCTGCTAAAATAATCAACCCAAGGATGCATGTGTCTTGTGGCTCTCTGTTCCCTCTTAAGAGTTTTTGCAATACCAAAGTCTCTTACACTTCCTTATCATGACAGCAAAGAAACCACACTCCATATTTCCTGGTTCTCTATTTCTATTAGATTTCAAAACCTATCGTACCAAAACCCATATACATTTTGAGTATCACTTTATTATCAATAGAACATGGTAGCATGACAATATTTTATTTATAGACCTATTATGAAAATAATATGAGAACACGTACATAATCAACAAAGTTAGTCCTTTCCACCTGGTTTGACTTTTTTTTTTATTGATTGTTCAAAACATTACAGAGCTCATGATATATCATCTTTCATACATTTGACTCAATTGGGTTTTGAACTCCCGTTTTTACCCCAACTACAAATTGCAAAATCACATCTGTTACATACTCACAATTTTACATAATGGCATATTAGTGACTGTTGTATTCTGCTACCTTTCCTATCCCCTACTATCCCACCTCCCCTCCCCTCCCCTCCCATCTTCCCTCTCTACCTCCTCTGCTGTTGTTCAATTCTCTCCCTTTTTTTCCCCTTCCCCCTTGCCCCTCATAACCTCTTATAATTTTGTGTATCATTGAAGGTCTCCTACCATTTCCATATGCTTTCCCTTCTCTCTCCCTTTCTCTCCCCCCATTCGTCTTTGTTTACTGTTAGTCTTTTCCTCATGCTCTTCCTTCCTGTTCTATTCTTAGTGGCTCTCTTTATATCAAAGAAGCCATTTGGCATTTGTTTTTTAGGGCTTGGCTAGCTTCACTTAGCATAATCTGCTCTAATGCCATCCATTTTCCTGCAAATTCTATGATTTTGTCATTTCTTAGTGCTGCTTAATACTCCATTGTGTGGAGCTGCCACATTTTTTTTATCCACTCGTCTATTGAAGGGCATCTAGGTTGGTTCCACAGTCTAGCTATTGTGAATTGTGCTGCTATAATCATTGATGTGGCCGTATCCCTATAGTGCGCTCTTTTCAGGTCCTCATTGAATAGTCCGAGAAGGGCGATAGCTGGGTCAAATGGTGGATCCATTCCCAGCTTTCCCAGAAATCTCTGTACTGCTTTCCAAATTGGCCAGTAAACAGATAACACTAAATGGTTGCATTTCTTCACAATGAACGGTGCTAACAAATATAATTAGCATTGTCTCTAATTAAATATTTTTTCTACATTACTTGTGATCCATCACTTCTTCACAATTCTATATTTATTGCTCTTTACTGTACATCTATGGGTGATCTAGATGAAGAGTGCTTTCTACTATTTGACTGAAGCAGTAAATGTGACCTAGAGGGGTTCAATAAAGTCCGTATTGTTACAAACAAAGCAATAACTTTTCTCTCTTTTTATTTTAGAGTGTTTTTATTATTTCCTCAAGCCTTCCAACATGAAAATTACATTTTTTTTTCTAATCTGAAGTATCTGTGCTTTCTATGACTCTTGTCAAACTGTTTTCTATACATTCACTACATGGACCCCTGTACCCAGACATTTAGTGCATCCATTCTGGCATATCTATTTTGCCCACAACCATCCTCCCTCCAGGTAATCCGCACTCTGGATTAGCCAGGCTATGAATCACTACAAGCAGAAACAATGAACCATAATTACTTGATATTCCTTAGTCTCATTCTTCCAAACCAGGGGATTTTAAGACATCCACATGAGCCTCGGAAAATGTTTAGATTCAAGACATTCAATAAATAGAACTTAAAAATATCCAAGCAGTGAAATCTTATTTCAAAAAGGAAAAAAAAAAGAGTAAGTAAGGGTGTGGAGAAAACAATTCAGTTTATCAACTATAGAAATGTCTGCTATGCTCTATATATTTAAAAATAGATCACATTTAAGGATAACACTTTTGGAAAAACTGCTGTGAGCAGAAGCCAGTTTGATAGCTAAGCCACTTTGAACAGGTGAAGTAGTTACCCACCAGGTCAGACTGTTTGCTACAGAAGCTTCATGCAGGGCATAATTCTTATTACTTAACTGTGACTCCCGACTGCATCTGTGCCAGTGTAAACATGATGCTTTATGCTGTAGCTGAAATAGGGACAAAGTGCCAGCTAATGCAGAGGGTTTCAGAGCAAAGAGACTCTAGTTATTTAATAAAAGATGTAACTAGTGGTTAATATAACCAACCAGTGACAAACGTTATAGGATATAAAGCGATGGACTAGAAGAGATAAATTTTGGTCCAAATCTTATAACTTGTTAGAAGATATAAGGTATATACAAGAACAACTTCAATTCCCAATAAAGCTGGCTAAATGTTGGAGACTGGTATATGAAATATTTTATCATCAGTGTCACACAGGGGATTTGTATAGATTTCTTTCTTTCTTTCTTTTTTCCCCAGTGCTGCAGATAAAACCAAGGGCCTTGCATATACTAGGCAATGGATTTTTCAGAAAAGCTACTATATGCATTAAAATATCTAGATTCTTAAGTTTGTTCAAATTCTCCAAATGGTATATATTAATCTGTGTAGGTTTCTTGAAAATAATCTTGTGATTTATTTTTAAATAAAAATATTTTGAATTTAATTGTAAAGGTAGCTTTATAAAAAGCTCATGCACTTGATCTCATATGTACTACCTAGAGAGGCTATACCTATGTAACACATGCTGCCAAACTGAGGGAATAAGCCATCTGTGACAACTATTAAAATTTTAAAGCTCAAGTTCTAGGCACAGTGACCATATTTCCTAGAGGCAACTTGGAGTAAAATAGCTTGACTTCATAATTAACTCACTGGTATCAGAAAAAATCTGGATGGGAATCAACTATTTCAGTAAAGACACCTGAGTCTTCTCCTTGAATCTTTCCTAGGATAGAAATTGATATGGAAAAATGAAAAGGAATCACAGAATCTATGTTTTCTTTCCACTGCCCTGAAAATTGGTCAAATACTTGGATCAGATAAATGTCTAATTAACATTCGGGACTTGTGGATAATGTTTAATTTGTTGTATTTAAGTGAAATTTATTAGTATGGTGCTGCATGCTTGTAATCTCAGCAATTCCGGAGGCTAAGGCAGGAGGATCACAATTTCAAGTCCAGCCTCAGCATCTTAGGAGGACCCTATTTCAAAATAAAGAATAAAAAAAGGGGCTGGGGATTAAGTTCACTGTTAAAATGTCCCTAGGGTCAATTTCCAGTAATACCCCTATAAAAAAACTTATGATTTAGGTAATAATCTTGTTTTGCTCATTTATTTATTTTGAAAATCTTTCTTTTCATGTTTGCCACGACTTTTTAAATAGTTTGATATGTATTGCCTTCTCAACTATTTTAAATTCCACAAATTTCTCCTATCCCTTCCTTCATTTTTTACATATTAAGCTATTATTAAAATTAAATATAAATTTTGACTAGTGTAATATTTCTATAGGTTCCTAAATATGGACTCTGATCTTTTAACTCCTAAATCTATGAAATATACTGTTACTAATGTTCAAAAACAAAACTGAAAATATACATGTAACTACTAAATTGAATTTCAGTATCTTTGAACTATATGGCCAGGAAAAATTGTGGGCTTTATAGAGTGCTATAGTTTGGGTCTAGAATGATCCCCAAAACCCAAGTGTTTATAAATAAAGGATTGGTCCCCAGGCCACAACACTATTAGGAGGTACTGAAATTTTAAGATGTGGGACCTAAGTGATCATCTTCTGGTTATTGGGGGTTTACCCTCAAAGACAATTATGGGACCCCCCCAGTAATTTCTTTCTCTCTTTTCTTATTCCCTGCCAAAAATAAGTGGGTTTTCCCTAGCACACCCTTTGGCATTTTCCAAATACTGGTTCTTACTCCTGTGTGGACAACAGCATTTGTTACAATTATTGGTTGGAGCCCCCAAAGCAATGGGTAAAACTGGCCATGCATTCAAAACTCCCAAACTGACAGCCAAAATAAACCCTTCTTATTTATAAGACAATAATTTCAGGTATCTTATTATAGTAGCAGAAAGCTAGTACATAGAACCTCTTATAAACTATAGCTAAATCAGAAATATGAGGAATTAATTTGGTAGACCAATAACTGACAGCCATATCATATATAAAATACTCATACAAATTTCTCAAATGGGAACTTCAGAATCCAAATTTGGGCATGAATAAATGATGATAGCTAAATTGGAAGATATTTAGAGTGTAAAGCATTTCAACATCTGTATGCTTATTTCATTGAATTGGCAATTATGGCTAATTGGTTAAATTCTGGATCAAGGTTAAAATTTTAAAATAGTGAAAAGTGTAAGTACATTATCATTTGATCTATAATCAAAGTCTTTTAAGTGTGAAGTCTTTGAGTAAGCAATAGAATAAAACACTTAGATATGTGTTACACATAGTGGCATGCTCTTAAACATTTCTAACATTGACAAGATGTCTCCTTTTGAAGAGCAGAAAGATACTGTGTCTTTAAACAGTTTTAATTTTTAAAAATGTCTCATATTTTGAATGTAAGTTACTATAAAAAAATATTTATTAGTTCCTTCAATTACTACATGGGCTTGCAGAGTCCCTGTCCGTAGCTGGGGTACTCAATCAGAGTTCTTTAAGGTTCTGAGAGTCACCCACCTCTGTAAGAGCATAGTGTTATAAGAGATGATTATCTCAGATCCAGATTGGCAAACAGGTGTTGCTCATCTGTCAAATCCAATCAATTCATTGTTGCATCAGTCTAAGCTGTTATATTTGAGAATGACTTTGAGTCTCAGGGTGAATATGGGGATTATCCTCAGATGTCTATGAAGAGGGCAGGAAAAGACATTTTCTTGGTAAATGCAGTGAGCTTTATTTATTTAAAAAAAAAACTCTTGTTAGTTTCATTTAATTCTACAGAAAAAGCAGTGAAGCTATGGGAATAAATGCAGTTAGCCAAATTCATTTTATGAATAATTTTCATATCATATTTTACCCTTTTTTAAAAACTTTTATATACCTCTCCTGTTCCATTTCTGGTGATTATGATGATTAAATATACCAAAGCGTACAGCATCCCATCATCAGAAAATGTCTCCATTATTGAGAACTGATTTTGCATTTTCCAAATACTGGTTCTTACTCCTGTGTGGACAACAGCATTTGTTACAATCAGTAGTGGATTTTGGTAGTTGCCTGTACAACATTTTTGCTGCTCTGCAACTCATACTGTTTTGCATCCACATATTAAACCCAAAATGATCCCCCTTGCACCAGAGTGACTCTCCTAAATTCATCAGGGTAACCTTAATCTGCTTTCTACAGTGATTGGTTTATGCAAACCAGGCTTTATTCAGTTAACAATATATCCCTGTTCATAAAGACTGGTTCAAAAAATGAAGCCAGAAACCAATTCAGAACACTAAGATGAAAGCTAATTTTTCTGGGGCTTTCTAGAAATTGGCATAGTCGCTGTTTTGAGAAAGTCACCAGAACAAAGGTTCTCACCTGATTTGACAGAATCATGTGCAAATAGAAGCCCACAAATTACTAACAGTATTTTTTAATATGAAGAAATTCCAATGATAAAATGTTCAATATAGAAGACAGAACTGAGATTAAAACAGATAGTGGGTCTGGCACTGAATTTGATCCACACCTCATAAATGTCTATTCTAGAACTTTCATTTACATTAGTCAATAGAATTTCATTATTTTTATTAAACAAGATTGCTTATGAGTGTTTAACAAAAAGCAAACAAAAACATTCTATCTGATATGTATCTTTTTATCATTAAAGAAAATGTTTGAACTGGATACCATTTTCTTTACCTTTTTAAAAGTCTGGAATTATTAGGAATCATAACACTTTTTCTTAAAGACTTAAGAATATAGCTATTATTTGTTATAATTTTATTTTTAAATGCAGAAATTTTACTATTTGAATCTTTATTAAATTACCTTAAGCCACTGTAATTTCAAAATTTAAGCCTTAATTTTTAAAAATGAAATGAACCTATTAATAAGTAAATATAATTACACCAAAATAGTTATCTCTTATGCTTTTTAAAACATAAATTTGCTTGATTTATCCAAATATAATTCTTATTTAGTGGTAAGAATTGTAATTCTATAATAAAATAGTCCTGCTTGGGGGATATATTCATTTCACACTAGAAGATTGCATCAGGGCTCGGGAAATGACTCAATGATAAAGTGCTTGCCTGGCATGCATTAAAAACAAACAAAAAAAAAGAACAAAAACCATTGCATCATTCAAATGGTGACATACTATAAGAAATCTGCAATTTGAATATTTTATGTATCACACCAAAAGCAGCAGAATATACAGAACCAAGGGTCAGTAAACAAACAGAAACAATAGTAAGACATTTATTCATGCCCAAATTTGGATTCTTCCTAGAAAAGAAGAAAGACATAGATACACATAGAAACTGATAGAGATAGAGACTTATAAATATAAACTTTTTCTTAATGTGTGTGTTATGTATGTGTGTGTGTGTCTTAGGGTTTTCCAAGGAAGAATATCAAGAGTGATTTCACTGAAAATATGTACCATTTTTAGTCTATGCTATATAAGTTTGTGTACATTTGTATGTGTTTGCATCTTTTATTATAGCCATACATAGGGATAAGAGGCACTATTCCCAGGATACCTCAGTATCAGTCTCAAGATTAAAATCTACTATAATAATAGACTTCAAGATGGCTCAGATTCTTCTGATATGCTGTGTTATATTCAATGTGCTTTTATTAAGTAGATAGTGTCTGGAGGCTTTAAATAGTTTTGTTATACAGGAGTTTGTTTCAACAACACTTTTTGAAAAGACACTCAACCTGCCTACCTTGGATTAGTTCATTGATTATTCTGCCCTTTGCCTTTGTATTTCTGTAGTACTTTGAGAATAGTATTATCTAAGAATAGTTTGAAAAGATAGTCTCCTCTTCAAAGTGAGGGGAAAATGCAGAACTTAACATAAAAAAACTCACTTTCAACTTCTTAACCGGTTCTTAAAATAAAAATTTATGTTTAGAATATACAAAATTCATTTATCACTAAAAATGTTACTTTATAGAATAAACCTACTTCTTTCCAATTAGATGTGACTGTTTCCTGAAAGATTGTGCCTTTAAAATATTGCACATTATTTTTAGTGATCATATAACTCATCTTCTGATTTATATGAATAACATATTAATATTATAATACAAATACATGTGAAAATTAGTTTTTATGTAAATGTATACTCGGTCACAGCCTTCCTACTTGTTCCTAACTTAATATGCAGTACTAGCTCTTTTAATATACTATAGCATTGGGTAAAATATTCACTTTGATAACTAACTTCTGGTTAAAAAGAGAGTCAAATTTTAACAATTTCTTATTATGTGATAATTCACCTTTGAGTAATGAAAACATAAAGAAAAAAAAGAAATGATAGTATAAGGGTATAAGGCATGCCTTTAGAAACTATAATGTTCATGCAGCATAATGAAAAACAATAAACCAAACCTCTCTGGGCAAGAGAAAATAGTCATAACACAGTCTCCAATTTCAATAAATGAAGATATTGAGTTTAATTATACATTTATGAAGAAAATGCACACCTATAATATTTTCTCTTCAAAGCAAAAGGGGTTGGTTTTAATATACCATTATCTCCCTCGAGTATTTCCAACCAACATTTTTTTATTACAACATGCAATCTCTGGATTGAAAGTACATATTTGGGATGTTTTCTGGTTTAGCTCAATGTCATGAAAATATAGAGTGTAGATCTCTATGGAAACATTTTGAATATAGTACCAATAATTTAATATAGCAGGGGAAAATTACAAATTTTTTTAAAACAAAAGCTTTACATCCTCATTTTTTTAGAATAACCTCAAATGTATACATACACAACATTATAGAATATCCTTGAACTTGCTTTCCTAAACAGAAAATATATTTTCATATTTTATCCAAACAATATATCAACATTAGAGAACTAGGAAATCACTTATATTTGGGCATTTAGATTAGAAACCACAACCAGGTCTTCTAAGCATTTTAAAGTATTATATCAGAAATTATAGTAGTCTAATGAATACAACATGCCTTTGAAACTTAAAAAACTAAATAAAGGATGTGGTCTCTTTTTTTTCTTTGTTTATATAAGGCAACTCAACTCTTTTTGCAAAGCTATGATTAAGAGAATTTAAATCACTGTGTATTTTAGTCTGTCTAGTTTACAATTATAAAATCATTAGATTTTCTTAAGTTTTCAGTTAACATGCTCTAAGAATATTAACAATATTGTAGCAACTGGTATAAACATGTTTTCAAAATGATATTTTTTAAAAATAGAAAATTTATCTTTCAAAAGCCACATAATGTTAACAAATATGATTCCATTAATCAAAATAATTACAGTTTTATAACTCTAAAGGATGATTTATAGCTGAATGCAATTATTATTAGCTGAAATCATTAAAACTTAGAATCATTTAAATGTTTTTCATCACTAAAGACATCACCATTAACCTTTGCTTATATCTTTATTTACATCACTATAAAACTGAGTTTAAATTATATCCAAAAAAAAGAAAATATAAATGTATTATAGGATACAAACTATATAAGGATTACTAACCATAATTTCTAGGCTTTGATCAACACTGCCTTACTCTAAAGTTTAATCTTACTTTAATATTTCTACACATACATAATGAGAAAAAAACACTATTCCTACTATATTTTCTTTGTAATATTGTAATACCCAATAGTTCTTTTTGTTGTTGTTAAATAGAGAGTACATTTAGGATTAATGCTATAGATTCCCTGAAAAATAGAGATTTTAAAAAAACAGATTATATGCATGCACTGCAGATTGAATACACTGCCTACTCTTAATATTCAATATTAATTAATGACAACTGTCCTGCAAGGCTATTTATCATGACTAGCAAAATATCTGGAATTCCTGAAATACTAAGGTAAAATTGATCTGAAGCAGTGTGTCTTGCAAACTTACAAGGTGCAAATTGGAGCAGGTGCAAAACTTGCTAATGTTTTCTTGTTACTAAGTTGAACCACTGATACTTGTCACTATTCTATTCTGCTGGGTACATAGATATACTTAAATAACATACAAAGTTATGCACAGCCAGTGCTATCTTTACGTTTTTAAAAAACATTTAGTTTTTAGTTTTAAGTAGATACAATATCTTTAGTTTGCATTTATGTGGTGCTGAGGATCAAACTCAGTGCCTCAAGCATGCTAGGTGAGTGCTCTACCCCTGAGCCACAACCCCAGCCCCCCCGCACCCCTGCTATCTTTACTTTTTAAATATTATTACTCCTTGCCACTCCTTTCCACTCAAATATCAGATGTTTACTAATGTATTCTTTTACTTCTGAGAATTTTTATTAGTTCATTATAGTTATACATAATATTGGGGTTTATTTTGACATAATTATATAAGCATGGAATATAATTTACTCCAATTCTGTTCCCTTTACTTCTGTTTCCCTTCCCTCCTCTCTCCTCCTGTTTTCTTTCCTCTACTCTATTGATCTTTCTTCTACTTATTTATAATTTTTTTTTAAATTAATGCATTATGAATATATATAAAGGTGAATTTCACTTTGGTATATTCATATATGTACATAGAAATGTTTGGTCAGATTCATTCCACTGATCTCCCATTTGTCATCCCTGCTCCCACCCTTAATACCCCCAAATAATTTGGGGGATACTGAGGATTGAACTCAGGGGCACTTGGCCACTAACCCACATCCCCAGCCCTATTTTTGTATTTTATTTTGAGACAGGGTCTCACTGAGTTGCTTAGCACTTCACTTTTGCCAAGGCTGGCTTTGAACTCAGGATCCTCCTGCCTCAGCCTCCCAAGGCACTGGGATTACAGGCATGTACCACCACACCTGGCCACCCCTAAATACTTTTAGTAAAAGATCATAGTTGGACATTATATAAAGGAAAAGGAAATATGTAATTCTTCTTAAGGAAGTATTATTGAAAGCCTTATACTATTACTGCATATCTAATATTAAAGAAAAACAATGACATTCTTTTCTAAAATAGGGTTAGAAAGACAATAAAAAGTCAAACTAATATTTCTTGAAAAACTTGCAAAAATAATTAGATAATTTGTTGGTTTTCATGATACCACATATATTTTTGCTTCACTGGATGTACCGTTCATATTCAGAGATTTTTACTTATAATATAGAGTATTTGAAGTGCCAAATAAAATGTAATGTCAACCCAATAACATAATAGATGATACCTTTCCTCTGGTACCCCAAATAACCTATATTCACATTTGTTTGTAAAGTCTTCTAAATACAGATAAACTATTTTTTGCTTTGTTTAAATATAAGTTTATGCCCATCATTAATTAGATATCTGTTATGAACAAAATTTTAGGAATAAAGTGCTAATAAAATAACTTAAATAAAAAATAAATATTAAATACAGGACATTACATCTACTAAAATAGTCTAAGGAATGAATAACAAGCAATGTGAACCTGTTTACTGAATATAGCAATGATCTGAAGGTCAGGCATAAATGAGGAAGAAAACCATAAAAGAAATCCAAATAATTGGCTTAAAAGTTATATGAGTAAAAAGTTGATTGAATGGATGTAGTTTTCAAAATTTTCCCCTTTAAAAATTATTCTTTTTTTGCATATTACAAGTGCCATTTTATCCTAGGACTTTTCCATCTCATTTTGTTCTTCCTCCTCTGCTTGATTGTCAGGGTAACATCACCTGCATTGTCAATGATGCTATAATTTTTTTGTAATCTGCTGAGACACAGTAGCTACTGGCATACCTAGACACCCGTCATGAGTTGTGGCTAATGTCACTGAGGAATTGAAACTCTGATTGAAATTCTAATTTAATCAAAATTAATTTTTAGTTTAAATTGATTTGTGAGTAGTGGACACTATATATATTCTACAGTGCATTGTAGGCCAGGATTTCCCAAGGAAACTCATATGTGTCCCGCTACCTCCTGAATACATCTGCCTGGATGTACCATAGCATGTCAAATATCCACATGTCCAATGTCAAAGTCATCACTTTCTCCAAACCAATTCCTGATTTAGTTAATAATTAACTAATAATGTCAACTTGGCTTAAGATAGAACTATTAAAATTACTCTTGACTCCTCACTCTTCTTTGTGTTTCATATATTATGCAACATATTATTTGATTTTAAAATTGTCCCACAAACCTGTCATTTTTTTCTAAAATGCACATCATTATTTTTCACACACTATCACCAACAGCCCAATCTTTAAATCACTCTCAGGGGAAGCTCAATGACATTAAGACAAAGTTTAAAACTACTAAATTTCTCAAATGTCACTTCTCTGGTGAATTCTTCAAATCTTCTAATAGTAATCTCAGGTTCCATCTTCTTCCTTCCATCCTTTCCTCACAGATTACATAAATAATTCTATCCTTAGTCTTTTCTTTCCCCTTCCATATTTTGACCACATTACGATCACCTCCTGTAACGCACTATGAAATAATTTACTTGCCTTACTAATTACCTGGGACCAATTCCTGTGTACTAATTGTTTTGGAATATCAAGTGTTTTTACTCCCTGTGTCATTTACAGTAGACTACTAGAATGCTTAGATAACTAATAGCAGCTTACGAGTGAAATGCTGAAGATTTGAAAACATAGCTAGAAAATTCCTAGGTGTAAAAGGAGAGTGTAAATAAGCCTACTTCAAAACATGAATCCATGTTGGTTTTTATTCAGTTATTGAAAGATTAAGCAGCTAAGATTTATACTGATATTTAATTTCATGTTTGACTTCTGTGATAATTTTAAGAATAAATACTACCTTTAAGGTAATTACAGAGGATAAGAAAAACAGCCTCAACATTGCTGCAGCATGGGTCGCCCTTCAGCAACTGTATATGGACCCATCTGACAGTCACTGGAGCCATGATGGATTACACCTTTTGGTATCAATATTGAGCTTCACTCATTACTTTATAAGGTTCCATGCTTTACATCAAAAAGACAAATGCCAAGACAAATTAAAACTTCATAAAAAAAACAACAACAACACTACAGGACATTGAATACCCACCTTCAAGGACTCACAACTCACATACTATATGACATTTATTTAAAAATATTATTTAAATCCAGCACAGCACAAATAATACATTCTTATATGCAGAAATTATTTATATTCACATAAAAGCATATATAATGTAAGAGAAAGTCTAGAATGCAAATTGTTACTCACTTGGAAAGGATACAAGATGATATCACTATCATCACTGATGATACTAAATGCATGTATTTATTATGTTATTTAAACAGATAACTAAGAATATGTGACTTACAATGTTATGTCAAATACAAACTTTTATTGGAAGAAACAAGGAATATATCTCTAATATTTCACTTACTCTAGCTTCTTGAAAATGTTTTAATATTTATTAATATTATACTACTGGTTATTCCTTAGTACTAAATATTAATATTTAGTACTAAATATGTGTCACAATTTTACCAAATATTTCTTATATTTTATATCAGTTTGGCATAATTGATAGACAAGAATTGATCCTAGTGTGTCTTTTAATATAGGTCAAATGTTGTTTTTATCATATTGTGCTATTATGTGGAACAGGAATGTCATAAATATGTGACATGCTGTGAAAACACCAGCATTACCCCTAGTGAAATGAGACATTCTAAAGACTTCAATTCTTCACAAGTCCATTTGGGTCACTTCCTGTATTCTCAGCATTGAATTAATTACTTTAGCTCTCTGTTTTCATACTTTGGAGATAAATACATACATATTTTCACATCTTTGAGAAAAAGCAAGAAAGCATGAATTAGACAGATTTTTGCCTTAAAGTAAAAACAAAACTCAGAAAATGCAGGTAACAATCTATTTAAAGATTTTAGCCCTAGAATTTTTTAATGTTAATAATGGTAATGAATCACACACATGCAACATTTCTAGAGAAAACACAATAAATAGTGTCTTCTGACTTCAGAGACTGCAAGTGAGGAAGAACACTGGGAGTATATGACTTATTGGTGTAAAAAATAACATTGTACAAATGAGATGGCAATTTGGTAGCTAAAACAGAACTAAAATCTAAGCTCCATATTTTCTCATCATGTATTTTGTTCAGTTATTCTATACTTAATAGGCGCTTTTATTTTGTTGTTTTTCCAAAAAATTCACATTGAAATAAATTCAGACACTATTAAACAGTTCTTTGTACAGGTCCTCAGTTCTGTTATTTGTAAAATGATTACACTGTAAAGATCCTTTTCTTCCCTTTGTCCATGTCTACAATATCAATGAAAGTATCCACTATAATTGGGAAGAGAAAATTAAATCTGGATCATACATGTGGTCATAAAAAAAATTCCTAGAACTCTTGTTTCTGCCTTTAAATGGGTTCTATTTTTTTTCACAGACATGGATTTTTCACAATATTCATTGGTTTAATGAAATATCCATTTACACATCAAATATTTTTGAAAATATATAAAAACATTTATACCTTCTCTTTTAATAATCTCTTATCTTCTGTCTAGTTCACATTAAATACTGACCTCTTAAAAATGTCAAGGCTCCCCTTCTCCCTTCCTATTTCTCAACATGCCTATTTCTCAACATGTTCTCAGCACTGTTCTTAAATACAGCTAAGATCTGAGAATTAGCATGTGTGTGTATACCTTTATAATAAAAGAGCCAACGGTTTCTTTGCTAAAAATACTCTCATCTCATTATATATCTGATGTTAATATGGTCTCAAATCACCCCTACCACCAAAATCCTTGATATTTCTGATCATCAGAAAAACAAGAAAAATGGAGAAAATATCATTATTCCATTACCTTTAAATCTTCAAATTATTTGCTTAAAAATAAATAAAAAACCTATATTCTAAGTAGCCAGAATATCTGAAAATATACATTTATTTGTCATAAAGTATATGCATATGTTCACCCAAATATATGTATATATTGATTCAAATATATATACATATTTATATTTATTTATACTTGTGTGAAATAATATGTAGGTATATACACACACATATATAATCAGTAAGTTTTAAGATTGTGGATACTAAGGAAGTAGTTAAACTCATTTCTATTCTTCTTATATCCAAATAATAATACAAAATCAAATGATGGAGATATTAAAAAGTAAAATATGGAACTGGGATAGACTAGAAATAAAACTATGATAAACATTTAGCTAAGATCCAGATATTTCAAGCTTAGAACAATTTTAAATAAAATATAACTCACACTTCTCTTATTTTAAAGGTTTAGAAATAAAATAAATTCTAGCTCTTAAATGTCAGAGATGACCTTAGACTCCTGTTTCTCTCCTGAGCTCACTCCATCACCAAAGCTTGGTTCATTTTGCCACACTTCCTTTTTTTGAAGGAGAAAAAAAAAACCTTGTAAAATTTCACTAAGATTTAAAGATGATTAAATCTTTCAAGTAAGCACATATAAATATGGATTATTCTTAAAGTACTGAAATGCCAATATCCTTTATAAAATCTATCCCAAAAGGCAGGTTTTGACAGTTCAGATAAATAATTGGCAAATGTAAAAATGTGTATGATGTCATGTGATGCCAGAAACATTAAATTTATTTATTTCACACTGTAAAACTTAATTTTCTTCACAATAAACTTATGGTTAAGGAAATGCACTAAAGTTATAAATACACCTACCATAGAATAAAAACAAGTTTTATTTTTAAAGCAGACTAACCTCTTCCTTCAAAAAAAGAATCACTTCTTACTATAACCAGTAAGTACCACAAAGAAATATCTTGAATATTGAAAGCAACTTTGGACAGAGAAATTCAAAGACCCATTTTGCATTGATGTAAATGTCTAAAGTGATGAAGAGCATTAGGAATATAACACAAACCTATCTTCAGATTATAAATGAAAAGTTAATTGTTATATTAAGGACATATTTTAGTATAAAATACCAGTTATAGATTTGTATGACCTTGAATGAATTTTTTTGGATATTTGCTTATTAATTTTACTCCTTAGAAAAACAATATGATACATTAAAATTCTTTCTAGCATGCTTTACAAATTATTTCTCACGATTATTTTTCTTTCTTGCATCTGCCAACATAAACAATAAGTCACAAAAAAACCTTTCCAATTCCATTTATGAGTTCAGGATGGACTCTTCCCCTACCTTGCTTATGGTTTCATGAAGGTTGAAAAAAGGATCCATTTCTTCAATTTTTGTTGCATGTTTAGGAAAAACGGCCTCAGAGAGAAAATTTGGACCCTGTGGCAAATCAAAAAGGAAACATTTAAAACTCACCATTGATTTTGTTTTTCAAGTGCTTATTGGATTTTCTTTAAAGATTCAAAGTGACTCTAAATTGCTTTAAGGTTCCTGTTGATTGTTGAACTTCATTGTACTGATCTAATTATCCATCACTGAATATTTGTAAATTAAAATGAGTAGAATTCTATAAACCTTGACATTGTTTGTATTTACAAAATAATGTTTTCTTAGCAAGAGAGATTAATCTTAACATCTGTCACCCCTTTCCCCTGAAATGCAGATATTTATGTATCTGCTTTGATTACAAAAGACCTATTTGAAATTCTGTTTTAAATTTAGAATTTTCTGTTTTAAGACAGGTGGAACAGAATAGTTTTGACAAATATGATCACCTATAATATCTTAGACAAAGTGTATATAGTATTTCAAATATTTTCAAATTAACTTCAAAATAATAGGAAGATGAATTTGGGGTAGAAATCCCATATGGTTATTTGTGCTGCCATTAAAATGGTAACACTTAGTGTTAGAAGTTTAGTGTTAAGATGATTGAAATGAATCAGACAAACTCTAATTCATTTTGTGGTTACATGTGTAACCAGGTTTTAGGAAGCAAAAATATATGTAATGATGATGATATTACTACCCAAATCAATGCTATTAGACATATCAACAAAATCATCATCCTATAAAATTATTATTATTTACAGTAATAGCTTTTACTTGAAAACCTGAAGGAACTAGATTATTTGGCTAGAAAATAGAATACATGGGACTTGATAAATTAAGCTAGATAGACAAACAGATTTAGAGACCAATGAATTAATAATCTTTCTGGAGACAATCATGGAGGAGAAAGATTCAAAGCAATCTACAACAACAGTTACAGCAGAGTTACAAATTTAGGCTAAATTTTATTATTCATGGAGCTTTCCAGCATCAGAACAGATTACTTTGGGTTATACCAATCAATGGTGGGAAGTTAGGATTATGTAATTGAAGTTAATATAGATGAGGACTGAAATCAACTGAATCCCAAGTTCTTATGTATTAATCAATTCTGTGACAAGATATATGCTTTAGTCCCTATTTACAAAAACACTGAAATCAGGCAAAATTAATCTGACTGGTCCAACATATTCCCAATTTTAAATAAAACCATGAATCAACCAATGGTGTTAGTACCTATCAGGATTAACAGTTTGTTTAACAAAAACATGTTTCATGTTCCTCTTTTCATTTGCCCACTAATCTAAAAACTGTCAGAACATCTGCTCAGTCCCAACCAGTACTCCACTTTGTAAAGACTTACCATAAAATTCATATGATCCATGCCTAAAATTTAATAAATAATCTTTCCTAATTTCCTCATTCAGAAAGCGTGCTAAGACACAGTATTATGGGTTGAATTGAATCCATTAAAAATGTACATTTTAAAGTCCGACTAAGAACATGACCACACTTAGAAAATAGCTCACTGCAGATGTAACTGTAACCTGTTAAGTTACAGTAGGTCATATAAAAATGGTAATTGTCCCTGATGCAATATGACTATTGTCTTTTTAAAAAATAGATATTTGGGGGCAGAATTACACACAGAGAGAATGTAATGTGTACATGAAGTCAGAGACTGGGATCATGTATCTACATGTCAAGGAATACCAAAGGTGTTGCAAGAAAACTCACAAAATCCATGCAGGAGGCAGGGGAACTGGTTCTCTCTCACATCTCTTAGAAGGAATCAACCCTGACAACAGCCACAACAGTAGACAATGAATTTCTATTAATTTACCCTGTTTGTGGGATTTTGTTACAGTAGACCTATCAAACTACCACGTCACATTCATTCTTCAATAAGCGATAGGCCTAATAAACTTAATTTTGCTTATCAACATATTTTTAGAGATATTCTGGGTAGTCAACCTAAACGTTGGATAAAAGTTTAATTTTTCTACTTCATTAGTTTGGTGTCTTATTCTCTAAAGGATAAGTTACCTCATATAAGAAACATGGAAAATATTATATAGTTCAGAAATATGTAAGTTCTTGGGTGCCTGGCCCATGGAAACACCACATTTGTGGCATTGTTGATGTGCTAAAACCCATAGACACCACAATAAGGAAAGGGAGGTGGAGATTGATGGCAATATGAGCATTACTAGCTTGTCAAGGACATTATACAGAGGATTTCTTATTATGGTAGGATGGTTGAATTAGAGGGAATCCATGATCTTATGAGGGACAGTAAGCAACTCGCGTTTAATTATATTTATTTTCTAAATGGAGATCAT
This sequence comes from Ictidomys tridecemlineatus, assembly GCF_052094955.1. Classification (NCBI taxonomy): domain Eukaryota; kingdom Metazoa; phylum Chordata; class Mammalia; order Rodentia; family Sciuridae; genus Ictidomys; species Ictidomys tridecemlineatus. The sequence goes on from NW_027520962.1 coordinate 223,258, forward strand.
TTTGAAACTAGATTAGTGTATGCATAACATGGATAATCTGTTGCATTCATTTTCACTTTATAATTCATCTTTGATATCTTTAAAAGTTTGCCACACAAATAGTTTTAAATGAACTTCTTGAAGTGTTTTTATCTTATTAGCTTACTTAAAAAATAACACTTCATAAATATTACATAGGTAAAATATCAGCCAGCCTCAAATTGAATGATCCCATAAAGATGTACGCTGGGAATTATAATTACCGCCATTTTTATTGAACTTTCAATTATTCAGTGGCAAACCCTATTAATTTAAATTATAAATATGGTTCTTATTCTCTAATGCAGTTCCTTTATTTGTCTTGCTCCTTCATTTATCTTTTAATAGATTACTCTTCTTTGTATTTACTACCTCACTTATATAATCATTTAAAAAAATATTCATTTAACACTTACTATGTGCCAGGGACTGTGCTAAATGCAGTCCATAGTCCTTAATCTTATGATGTTTAATCTACTGAGATCTGTACATAAAAAAGATCAAACTTTACTTTGTTCAAAACAATAAGACAAAACCACTACTTCATACACATGTGAAGATAACAATTCTGTTTAGTAAATAAGTATTTATATAGCCTTACAAAAATAATGCAATGATTTAAAAGAAAAAAATACACTTTATGAAAATTTTCTACTGCTATTATATTAACTGTACATGATTACTATTTAAATAGTATTTTATATTCACAGAGACAGGGCAGTAAAGCAATACTAACCACTAAGAAAGTGTTTTGTTTAGAATAATTCCTTCATGGACTGAACTTAAGCAATTCTTGAACAAATATGGACTGAATGCCACTTGAAGATCATATTAGAAATACTGCACAAGAATAAACATTGACAATAAAACTTTTTCTGAGATGTGGGGTAAAATCCAATTTGCCTCCCATATCCCCTAATTATGTCTCCTTTCTGTAACATTTATCAGTATTTACCAATTCTCTTGCCTGTACTCTATGATTTGACTTTCCTGATTCTTCTTTTGCATATTGTTACCTTCCTATAACTACATTTTCTTTGTTCTTTTGAGTCTTTATGTTGTTCTTAGTATTACTCAATCATTTTGTTTACATAAACTCCCTGGGTGGAACTGTCTGCTTGTCTGGATTCACCTATCAACTTCAAGTTGATAACTCCCATATCTTTATCTCTATGCCTGATCCCTGTTCTCAGTTTATCATTTCTGTTTATCCACAAGACCCTTCAAATGCATAAATATATAATGTTCTGAACCATGATCATGTGTTCCTTCATTGTAGCCTTCATTTCTTATCTTGAATGAGCACACATATTTTTCAAAATATGAAAATCTATATCATTCTTGACTCCAATTTCCTTTACCATCAGAACCATAGAATTACACTACGGTTGAACAATCATTTACAAGTTCTTACCTCTGGTCATAACCCAGTTATATGTAACTTACAGCCAACTATGCTTCCTGTTATCTAGATGTGTACCAAATTCATCAGTATGTCATTTCACAACCAAGTCCCAACCCTATTTTTCTTCTTTAGACTTTAATCATTTCTTTTTCTCAAAACTCTTTTTGTACCATTTTTATATTGTTTCTGCTTCTTCTGCAACAGGGTATTCACCAGCTCTACCCATACTTTTAATATCTCTGCTTTTTTATTTATGCTATTTCTTATTCTGCCTAGAATAGTCTTTCATCTCTCATCTGTTTACCAGACTTCACCAGATTTTTTTCCCTGATCCTCAAGATCAAGCAAACAAACAAAAAACCCATACAAAATTATTCTGTAAGGAGGAAGAAGTGACTCTAATGGTGAATGTGTTTGATATTTACCATTCTGATCAAGAATTACTTTTCTATGTAGCCAAGAATTATAGTTGGTTAAAAAATTTCAATTACTAAAAATAAGCCTCTACATATTGCATTCTATGTGAAATTTTGCTTTTTAATTGTGGCAGGTGACAGGAATTAAGGGTAAAGTATTTGTTGAGTGAAACAGTGATTTTTTTTTTCAGGTTGCATTGACAATAGCATTTACCAATGCATATGTGGTGGATAAATTTAAGATATATGCTGGGAAACAAAAAATTTAGAAAGAAGGATATTGCATTAATATAGTGAGAAATAACATGAGACTAAAACCAAAGAGTGATGTTAGAGGAAAGAGATGAGGAGATGGGTTTGGTAAATGTTTAATAACTGAAATTAGCAATATTGGAAAATAATTGGATGCAGAAATCTTAAAAATAAGACAAAATTTCAAGTGTTTCTAGATTTGATAGTTTGAGTAGTTAGAAATTTGTTTATTTAGAAATTATAGAAATGCCTGAGGGGTTGGGGTAGAAAAGTCATCTAATTTTAAACATTGAAGGTAAGATGTTTGTGAGATATTCCAAAGAAGTCATCTAAATGTGAATAACAATATTGGTCTGAAGTTCAGACCAAATTCTGGATTTGAGACATAAAGATAACTTTTGAAATATGTACATGGTAGCTAAAATGTAACAGCGTAGAACACGTTTTGAGTGATTAGAAAAAATACTCTGAATAACACCAATGTTTAAGAGGTAGGAGGATAAAGTATAATTTGTTGAAAATATTATGGATGAAATATCAGAGAAGTGTATAGAGAACATGCATATTTGATGTCATGGAAGGTAGACAAGTAGATAATGTCTCTGAATGAAAAACTGATACAGTAGAGGAAGTAAATTAAGATGAAGAAGAAAAATATGTGTTGGAGGTGGAATTTCAGAGGTCCCTGAACTTCTGTCAGAGAGGTCTCTGAGGAGTTCTAATAGGTGAAAGAGACAGAAGGCAATTTGTTGCAGACAAAATGTAAGGAGAAGTAGACATCAACACCAAATCACATTTCTCTAAAAAAAAAAAAAAACAGATCATCTTGAGAAGTTAGAAAAATAAATCATTGGCTAAATTAAAAGAGTTAAAGAATCAAGGTAGGAAAAGTGTATTCATTGTATTTTAGATAGAACCGGCATGGGTGTATTTGTAATGTAATAGAAAGTACCCAAAAGACAAGTAGAGATTTTTTTAAAGAAGAAAATTTGAGGGAATTCATAGATAATGAACTTGAGGAAAGAAAATAATGTTACCTAGAAAACAGAATTGTAAGTATATGATGAATGGAGAACAAATACATTGTAGGATTTAAATATAATAGGAGACAGTATTAGTACATACACAGAAGAAAAGAATAGAAAAACTTGAAGTTATTTTTAATTAAGTTTTAGCCTCAATTGAGACAGATAAACATCAACTCGCCATTAAAAAATAAATATATTATTTTGCATATTTTTCAGAAATAATCACTTAACATTGTTTGTTCACATAGGCTGAGTCGAGACACTAGGCAAAACCATTCTAAACATCCCTAGTCTTTGGTCAACCCTCAGTAGGTACAGCTTGAGATGAACAGGATAATTGTATTGCTTCTATATCACAGCCCCAGGTCATGTGTTCCACATGCATCACCTAATTTAATCTACATGCATACTTTTAGGTAGAAGCTATTATTACCCCCCCCCAACACACACACTTTTACAAATGAGAACAAACATGTTTCAGGCACTTGCCCAAGATGATACCATAAATCAGTAACAAAGCCAGTTTATCTGACCTCATAGCTCACCCTTACATCCCCACACCAACACCCTCCCTACTGCCCAAGTTTCTCATAGACAATGATTCTGTGTATTTAGTTAACAGAGAAGATTTGCCTACCTTCTGTTCTAATTTCCTTAAAACCTTCATCTATTCTCCATAAGCAGCATAAGCAGAAGGTACAATTTAAAGGATATGATCAAAGACTCCCTGCTTATTCTAAATAAAATTGTTATCCAAAAAGCCCCAAGTGTGGGTCCCTCATTGCAATAGTCTTCTCTCTGAAGTCAGAGAACATACGCATCAATACTTAAATTTAATATGTGAAATTAAAGCACTTGCAGCCTTTGAATGGCACTGACAGTCATAATGTGCTAGACTGAGAGGAAGGTAATTACAGTCATAATTTTTGAAACATAACGTTCTCATCACTATTAAAAGTAAAAAAAAAAAAAAGACCTGAGATAATGTGGAATTTAAATAGAAGTGTAACCATCCAAGGGTCAAATGAGGAACAATATTAGCACATTATTTTCTGAACACACTCATTTTTATATTTCAATTATTTTTTTCAGGTTCTAAGAAACTCTGTTCTATAGGCTTTATGGAAAATAGTCAAAGTACCTTTATAGTTCTATTCATATTGATTTAGTGTCCTAATTTCAGACCTAGAAAGACATTAAAACTTTTAATTCGACCAAATATACACAGTAAAGCATGGAATATTCAAATAATTGAATGATTTTATGAAGTCATGAAACTGTTGTAGGAAAGTGAACACTAAAATTTGGCTAAAGTATATGTGTGTGTGTGTGTGTGTGTGTGTGTGTGTGTGTGTGTGTGTGTTGGTATGTTTATGCTTTTCTAAAATATTTTGCCACTTCTTTTAAGGTAACTTGAGATGGGGAAAACAAATGTAAGCCTTACAATGTGAATCATTCCAATGAACCCACATGTATTTTTGGTATTAAAGTCCCATATGCTTACCAAATATTTCCTTAGGATACAGTCTTCTTATTTTAGACTACTTTCAAACTAATATCCCTTATATTTATTGCCTTGTTTCATATCTTAATCATTATCTTAGCCATTACACATATCATGTGTTGTTATTATAATATTTTTTAACAGTATACTTTCTAGGCAGATGAGATGTTGGGAAAGCTAAGGGATAACTACAAGGAAAACATTAAAGATGCTCTCAGAAACATTTTCTAATAAATACCTTCAGGTTAGTATTTTAATGGTAAATAATTTAAGATTGAGCAGATATTGTCAAACCATTATGTTTTCTTAACAAGTATTTATTATTTCATATACATTAAAAAAACAAATTGTCTGATATTTTTTAATGTTGCCATGTCTGTTCTGCTTTTATAAATGGAAGACTGGACCTGGCATAAAGATAAGGCAGATGAGGAGACACTCTGGAAAAGTGAACCCATAATAACAAAAGAACAGATGTAGAATATGTTCAAAGTCCTCTTTACCAGACTCACAACTTCGAAGATCTCATAATATTAACTCAATGAAGAATTATTAGCTCTATAAATCAATCCTAAAGGGATAACTCATCTCTTCCAATATCCTAACCTGGAAACTTTCTTGAGAACACTCCTGTAATTTTTATTTTCTTGTTTCAGCCAAAGTGGGCACTTGACACTGTGTATGTGTTCACATCAGGAAAAAAGAAAATTATGTTAATATTCATTGTTGTTTTTTTCCTATTTTTGGTATTAATGTCCTATATGACTTTACTAAGGATTCTTTGGAGCTATATTCTTTAGTTTATGCCTCGAAAACAAACAAAATCTCCACCAGTGTATAAGATAGAATAAAGTTTGAGAAATCAGCAGGCTTTTTCTACTGTCAATCACTCCTTGACTGCCTGTAATATCCTTGCTGTCTACCTACCACCAAGGGCCCCACATTCCTGCATTCAACACCTGAAGGTTTGAGAAGACAAACTTTTCTGGCCCTTCCAGATTCTGATGGCTTCAAGCATTCCTTCTTTGTGCTTGAATAACTCATGGTTCTGCCTTGGTGATCATGTTTCCTTTTCCACCATCTGTCTTCTCTTCTAATAGAACACTTGTCACTGGATAGGGGCCCACTCAAGTAGTTCAAGATTATCTTATCTCAAGATCCCTAATTTAATTTCACCTGCTCAGAGTCTTTTAACAAATACGGTCACATTCACAGGTTTCTGGGTACAGATTCTTGGGATCAGCAGTACAATCCCACATCTTCAATGTATTAGAGCATGGGAAAGTTCTTTCTAACAGCAAACTGCAAGATTTCAATTCCAATCCAGACATTTTCTTGCTTCTCTTTTTGGGAATAGATATAAAATAGAAGACTTGTAAATTTCTAAAAATCCTGGAGATAAGGCGAAATTAATTTGTATTTTCTTGTTTCAGCCAAAGAAGAGGTAATCTTCTTTGAGGTAATTCCGATCTACTGTTCCAAGTAGTTATGGAATATCTACAAATTTTTTTAAAATTCTAGATTTGAATGATGGTCACATGAGTATACAATGTCAAAGCATATTTAAGATTTGTGCATTTTATTATGTATAAATTATATCTCAAAGGAAAATAATCTTTCTATGGAGCTATCATGTCAAAAAATCTTTCTTACCCTTTCATATAAATTATCTAATATGTTGTTATATTTTGTTATAAAATTGTCCTTAATATCCTCTTACTACCCATTTCATAAGATCTAGTTTGCATCCCCATTTCATTCTACTATGGGTAATTTTTTCCCTCTCTCCTATCAACTATTTAAGTTAACTGAAATCTTGGCTGTTCTTCTGTTAATCCTATAATTTCTTATGAATGCGTTCAGTGTTTTAAAGCCTTCCATGTTCCTTTAATATTTACTTTTTGATAGCACAACCATTTAAGATTAGTAAAGTTCTGTGACTACTGTCATTTTCTAGGTGAATAGACTGAGATTCAGAGATATTTTTTTCCCAGATTTTGCTGGTCATTGGTGGATTCTGAATCTTCAACTCTCATCTGATGCTACTCAAATTTCACATCCCTGTATCTCAAATGCCTAAATGAAGCCAAATTGGCAATGATTACTAGATAATCCTGATGATATTACAGAAATCAAAAGAAAAATAAAGAGCTCAGGCTTGTTAAACTAAGCTAGACGCAACAAAGTTCCTTTTAAGATGTAAAGATCCATGATAAAGTTCTCCACATCAATGAGAGATTTTTGGGCTATGTTCTCTGAATGATCAGAGTTGGAGACAAAGTATTAAAGTCCCTTTAAGGATTTCTTGATATTTTTAAGACTTAGCTAAGTGGGCATTAGATTTAAATGATGTTTTACTATTGAAATCACTGCCATCTTACTATCCACAAGAATGGGGTGGCGGGGGGGGGGGTTCAGTCCAAATAAATAACATGTTCTTAATTTGTACAAGTATTAACATGTAATATCAAAAAATTTCAAGCATCTATAAAAACTCATATATTCATATATAATACATTTATTAATTCTCTTGAAACAACAAATTAAAATGAAAGCCTTAAAGTTTGGCATCTACCATTAATAGTAGGAGACTATAGCAACATCAAGAAGTTTCTTTTAAGAGAATGAGATCAAAAATAGTGATTATACAGCTCTCACTTACTAAATGTCTAATATGAACTGCACTGTCAGGCAGTGAATACTTCTATATTCTGCATGGTAAGGATTTTCTGAGAAAACTTTATTAAAACCTGGATTAAAGGATAAGCTTTAGAAGTTAAATGATGACTGAATACTGATAGAAAACCAGAGAGATTTACCTCCCTGTAGGTATGTGTTTCCACTTCAAAGGGGCTAAAACCCAGAACAAACACAGCATTCCATCCCATACATAACACTCATGACTTCCAGTATATCCAGAGGGTAAGAAGTTTAGAACTTTTCCTTCTTTCCCTTGTTCATCTCCTTCTTTCAGGAAGGGAGAAGGTGACGTGCATAAAAATTCTCATTTTCATATTTTCAGGGTTCCTATACTGTGTTACATACAGCATGCAAATTTGTCTGTCTCTTACTGCCTCATCCCAGAATGGGGAAAAGAATGGGAAAAAAAGAAACCAATATGGTTGCTATAAGTAATAATTTTAAATATTGTTGTATAGAATTCATGTTAAAATTTGGGATAATATATATAGAGAGATTATAACCCACATCAGCACTAAATGTTTTAATAACAATAACAATAAAGTGAATGTTAATGAACATGAACAAATAAATAAGTATATAAATATTGAGTAAATATGAGACTTTAAAATACAAGTTTAATCAAATGTTTGTTTTAAATTTATATTTGCTTATAATGAAATATTATTATTTAAGCAATAAATGTACAATGCATCATATTTATAATAAATATACAATAACCCTTCCATGATAAATTAATAACAATATATAATATGATATATTATACTATATATACTGTATGTTATATACTATAATAAATAACAAATATTTAATATTAATGAATATTATTGAATGTTTACCAATACTTATTGAATATTTGGCATGTGGCAAGTGACTTAAATTCTCTGTGCCTCAGTTCTCTCATCTGTAGAATTAATAAAATAATTTTACCTCCCAGGATATCATCATACAAACTTAATGTGCTAATACACATAAAACTTTTAAAATCATGTCTAGAACTGTCAATCTATATAATAGCTTTAACATTAAGGTACTATTTTCTCCAATTTGCAAAGGAAGGTAACAGGCTAAGAAGGATGTCGGTGTTTGCTTAAGGAACTACATTTATTGATCCATCAGGATTCACTCACTCTCATTTAAGTCAAATGCTAGTGGAAAAAGTTAGTGTTGTAGTCTAGTCCAAGACAAAACAAGAAATGCAGAAAATTAATTTTTTTCATAAAACTAAATATATTAAATCAAAGAGCTGCCATTTTCCTGAAGTTGTATTTTCATCTTTTGATATTAAAATATTTATTTTTTCTCTCCTAAAAAAAACTTGAGAGTAGATTGCAGTCTTTGTTTTTTATTTGTTTTCTCTTAATGTCTTTACATGGTAAATTTAGATTTAATACTTTAGGTCAGTCTGAGCATTTTGATTTTCTAATTCAATTTTCCTGAAAGATGAAAATCTGAGAAGCACTTTTAAATCCTTTAGTATCTTGCATCATGCCAGTTTTACAGGTTAAAAAATTGCTTTTTGGTGAATTTATTCAATATTTTCATGGTTGCATACCTTGGGTCAGGACTGAAACTTTAACCTTGGTCATTTGAGTCTTACAGAGGTCCTTACACTTACAACCCTACATCCAACTACACAATTCTACACCTTCAGTAGGAGATGGCTTTAGAAGGTTAGTAGGCAATTTCATGACTCCATAACATTAAAAATAAACAAAACACTTAACGGGAACACTTTTCTACAGAAGTAATAGCTACATGGCAAAATGTCAAGATAATATAGACTTTCTGATTGGTAGGAAGGCTTAACAGAGTTTTCAATATATATGCTAAATACTACTTAGCAGGAGGTCATAAGCACTCCCAATGTTTAAATATAATTTATTGTGAAAGATGTCTTATAATTTAAGCTTGAGTTTATAAACATATGTAAGCCAAGTACCATTTTAAAATAAGTATTAATTGTCTTGATTGTTTCAGAGATTCTGCAAGCCAATTTTGTGTTAGTAGAATATTGGGGGGAAGGTAGGGGTATTATATGCCAATTGAAAATCACTGATGTGCAAAAGAAATATACCTGTCTATAGATGAAATAAGGAACTATCTATAGATAAAACATACTTTATGCATCATGAATAGTATCTAATATTAATGAAACACATTGAAAATATAGCTCAATCTGTATAAAATCCTTAATAAGTAAATACATTATTATACTCACTTTATGAATAAAGAATTTGAGGCACATTCATTTTATATATCTTGCCTAAGCATTAAATATGGAGAAAGAATCCAGATAGTATCGGTGCTATTAACCATTATAAAATACATTGTCTAGAAAATGCAGCATATAGATCATAATACTGTAAATATTTACTTATATGCTTTCAAGAATGATGGTAGGTGAGAAAAAAATGAAATCTACATTCACTTCCTATAATTTTCTTATATGAATAAAAATCACAACTGTATAATACTGTCATTTAAAAATCTTTTCTTGCCCTTGTTTTATCTTAGCCTTGAAACTTATCTCTTCTTTCCTAACTTTAAATCCATGCAGTATTTTATCATATTTCAGTTTGAAAAACAGAATGTATGAAACTAAAATTCCTCAAAATATTGCAGACCCTTGCATTAAAGGCTGAGTTAAAGCAATAATGATTCTATCTCTATTTTCACATGAAGTTTCAATGACTGTGAAGTGAAGGAGGTAGTCCCATAACTCCAAGTCATTAAATGGTTAGTCGAGTACTCTTTTCTTCAACTTGTCTCCTTTTGGGAGGGAGAAAGATGTTCTCCTAAGTATCAGATACACTAATAGATGATTCTAGGATTATTTAACCATCAATCAGCTGGTTCCTGGAGGATCCTGGAGGTCAGACCCAGAGTAGATGAGAGAAAGGCCTGTAGGGTCTCAGAGCAACAGCTACTTACCATTTTTAGTAATGCATTTTATTATAATGGGTTCAACTCTACTGCTAGATATTTGTTACATACAGGTTCGAGGCACTGCACCCCATGGCATAGTGACACAATTAGCATTTTATGTTGTTGAGGGCCATAGCCAAGTTGGGATGACACATGACATTTTTGCCAGAAGTAGGGGTTGAGAGGTGATGCCAGCGAGTTCTCCCTGAGTTCCCCTTGAGTTCCAGTTGAGCTCAACGGGGATTCCTGAAGAGTTCGCATTGGCTGGGGAAGGGCTGGAGGAGGGATTTCCGATGTGTGGTTCCAGGAGGAGCCACGTGGCGTTGGGGAGAGTTCCCCGGAGCGTGTGTGGAGTGTGCTGGTGAAGTTCAGAAATAAAGTTTGTTCCTGCTTCAGTGGCTTGTGATTTGTGCCCAGCCAGACTGCAGCATTATGTATCACTTAAAATGTAGAAGTTACACAAATAAGTTGCAAGGTAGGAAAAGAAAAACTGTTGTTCTCAGATCTTATGGGGGGCAGAAGTTTTCTCAATAATGAAGACTCCATACTTATTGTGGTCTTTTGAACAATCTGGTCTCTGGTAAGGTCTCAAGTCAATTTAACTGCAGCATTTCTCTGAGGTCAGAGCCTGTTAGCCTCCTGAAAAGCTTTCTATAGAACAGTCAGGCAGTGCTTTTCTCAGGGCTGTACATAATCAACTGTGAAAAAATTGAGGGATTTGAAGGTCTTAAAGTTAAGGGCAAAAGAATCTAAACATCAGTTTAAGAAGAAACAAATGCATTATTCAAATCCTGGAAGACATATTTAGCTTTTCAAAGTCCTTTGGCTAGAAATAGGAAGACATTAGCTTTATAGGATTGACCTCCTTTTACATAATCTGGGTGAAAACAACCAGGGAAATTAAAGCTGAAACAGTAATCTATCAAAATTTTACCATTCATCCTATTATTATTAGCATCATCTTAAAATTTTTTGTCAAATACTAAATTCAGTATAGATACTAGCTGTGGGGAATTCAGAGAAATGATTCTGGAAATGACTGGTTACTGAAATCCCTCTTAACCCTCCTTCCCCTTCTCATGGAGCTGACCCTGACTGTTATTTCATTTAGCTACCTATGAATGACTTCATATTAATGCTGTCAGATATCCCTGGGCAAATTATGTATTTCTATTATAGCTATTACTAATTAAAAGCTAAGTGAAAGTCTTTATTTTTCTTTGTATCTCAGGGATGACAGGTAGATTTAATTTTAAAGACTAAGAATGATTTCTTGAATATCTTGAGTTTGGGGCAATGTTTTCCTTTGGCTAAATGCATTCATTTTAGTCATTCATTCCATTTACTTGTTTGGAAATCAATGAAGACACCAAATTAATTCTGCAATTCACTAAAGCAAAAATCCCACTTAATTGAATAAATAGGTATTAAAGAAACGCACTGCTATCTTCGTCCCCGTAGATAAAGCACATGTGGTTACATTTGTCTCTAAGGACTCTATGTAGCTCCACTTGGAAGAGCAAGCCAACCTCCAATAGAACAGACTATTTCCTCTGTGAATTAAAATATAAAGAAAGAAAATATGTTTTTAGTTGACTTCTGATACTATCTTTCCTTAATTTTCACTTGAAAATAATCAGTTATCTCCATGTTCCCGAATGTCCTCATTTAATGACAGTGAAATTAAAAAGACATTGACGTTCTCCTTTTCTAACAATGGGTCACTTCTGATTAAACTTCGATTGAACATTAAACTTTCAGACTTAAAACAAATTGCCTTCTTTTTCTTTTTAATTTGGACCCGATTTTCTGCTGCCCTCGGGTCTCTCAATGGTAATTAATTGATTTATGAATCAATTGAAGGGAAATTTCAGGTTGGAAAAAGAAAAGCCATTGTTTTAAAAAAAATTATGACCAACATTTTACAAATGACTCATTTCTCTTTCAAGTAATGCAGTTATAATTCAGAAAATTTTACATTTTTAAAGTATTTTCAGAAAAGTTGAGTGTTTGCATTTAATTTCATTTGAGATTATTTATTTGCCTTTGGAGTAGATTCTTGATCAAGATTCTCATCTCATTATAAAATGACTAAATTATCCTGGTATAATTGGATAGATGGAGGGCAGTGAAGCCCATCAAACTGCTCAATGCAGGCAGGATGGGATGCTAAGTTCAATGGGAATTTGGGACCGGGAGTTTAATAATGCTATTTGACTATTATTATTGTTTGTGGAGTATATACAAAATTAGACTTTGTTCTTACCACTGAAGTATATCCTCATCCCTTTTTATTTTGAGATGGGACTTCATCAAACATAAAATAAATCAGAGAGTGTGTCTACAACCACAATGTAATCAACTAAAATTTAATAACAGATAACAGAAAAGTCTTAAAAGAAACACTTCCAAATAATGCATGAATCAAAGATGAAGTATTTAGGGAAATCAAAAGACAATTGAATTGATTGAAAATTAAAGTACAACATATCAAACTGTAGTATACATCTAAGCATATCCCTCATTAGAATAGATGCAAAAATTCTTAACATAATATTGGCAAATAAAATTAAGTAGTATATAAAAGGAATTATATACCATGACCAAATGAGGGATACAAGGCTATTTCAATATTCAAAGTCAATCAGTGTAATCCACTACAGTATCAAGTTAAAGAAGAAAAATCACATGATCATATTAATCAGTGCAAATCCAATACCCACTCATGAATTAAAAGAAAAACACTCAGTTTCACTTCTTATGCTTTAGGAGTCTTACTGAGGAAGTCAGTTTCTGAGCCAGTATAATGGAAAGTTGGGCCTACTTTTTCTTCTAGTAGGTGCAGAGTCTCTGGTCTAACATCTGGGTCCTTGATCCACTTTGAGTTAAGTTTTGTGCAAGGTGAGAAATAGGGTTCAATTTCAATCTAGGGTTCAATTTAAATTTCCACTACATATGAATTTCCAGTTTTACCAGCACCATTTGTTGAAGAGACTGTCTTTTCCTCCCGTGTATTAAACATACACTTGTATGAGATAACTGTATTTATGTGAGTGTGTCTCTGTGTCTTCTATTCCATTCATCTTCATGTCTGTTTTGCTGCCAACACCAAGCAGTTTTGTTACTATAACTCTGTACTAGGAGTTTAGATCTGATATTGTGATGCTACCTACATCAGTCTTTTCTCACTAAGGATTATTTTGGCTATTCTGGGCCTCTTATTTTTCCAAATGAATTTCATGACAGCATTTTCTATTTTTATGAAGAACATCATTGGGATTTTAGTAGGAATTGCATTAAATCTGTATAGCACTTTTGACAGTATGGCTATTTTGATAATATTAATTCTGCCTATCCCAGAATGGGAGATATTTCCATTTTCTAAGGTCTTCGATTTTTTTTTTAGTGTTCTATAGTTTACAAATGTAGAGGTCTTTCACTGCTTTTGTTAAATTGATTCTCAAGTTTTTTGTTTGTCTGACTAAAGCATAAACAGTGGAATATTACTCAGCTATAAAGAATTAACAAGAATTTTAAATTGTATAGTTTTTCTGATTTCTCTTTTGGCTAATTCGTCATTAGTATATAGGAGTGTGCAATAAGTAAAATCAAGAACTGTTAAATGAGATGGTATCAAAGCTTCTTCACAGCAAAGGAAATAATCAAGACTATAAAGAAAGAACCTACAGAATGGGAGAAAACCTTTTCCACCTGCATCTCAGGTAGAGCATTAATCTCCAGGATATACAAAAAACTCAAAATACTTAACACCAAAAAATTAAATAACCCAATCAATAAATGGGCAAAGGCACTGAACTGGAACTTTACAGAAGAAGAAATATGAATGGTCAATAAATATATAAAAAAATGTCCAAATCTCTAGCAATTAGATAAATGCAAATTAAAACTATACTTAGATTTTATCACACTATAGTCAGAATGGCAATTATCAAGAATACAAGTAACGGGAGGACTTCTGCCGAACCCTGGTGAGAAAGGCCTACCTGAGTCTTGGGTGAGGGTCTCCTGGGGTTCTTTGGGGCCAAAGGAATCCTGAAACCATGAATCACCCACATAAGCTTTGAGACATTTTCTAGATTTCTTCCTGGAAGCCCTGTAACTACCCTAAAATTGAATGGATTGCAGAACAGACCTATGTATTCTGGACCATCAATGGAGCCAACAATTCAAAATTCAGATATTTTCTTTGAAGAAAAGCTTAGCCAACATTTTTTGGTATCCAAAAAGGTGACATTGTGATTGCAAAAAGCCCAAGTGATCCAAAATCAAATATTTGTAAAAAAGTAATTGGTTTAGAAGGAGACAAAATCCTCACCACTAGTCCATCAGATTTCTTTAAAAGCCATATTTATGTGCCAACAGGTCATGTTTGGTTAGAAGGTGACAATTTACAGAATTCTACAGATTCCAGGTATTATGGACCGATTCCATATGGACTAATAAGAGGATGAATCTTCTTTAAGATCTGGCCTCTAAGTGATTTTGGATTTCTATGTGACAGCCCAAATGGCCACAGATTTTCTGATGATTAGCAAGCATTATTACTTTTAACTTGATTATTGTTTCCTGTTCAAGTGAATTTATTCCTGCAATTGAAACCATGTACTTACCAATAAACTATTTGCTGTTCAATTTTAGTTATTTGTTAAATGTAAAGAAATACTCATTCTGCAAACTCTTGAGTTCAAAATATTTGTGTAAAAATAAATATAACCCAAGATCAGTGTTCCATCTAAATTTTATGTTAGATATAAAATATTTGCAGAGGGACCTGAATGACTATATCTCACTTGCAAATTTTTGTCTTATATAAGTAAAATGAAAATAATCTATTCTTCTTGAAAGTGCCTTATACTTCAGCTATAGTCAGTAAGTCAGAATAGTAACTATTCTTATTTATATGTTCAATCTGACAACCTCAGGAGTTCATTCTAAGTGAAAAGCTGCTAAGTTATATGCTTGACTCACTCATTTGAAGTTAAGTAAAAAAGTTTCGGGCTGGGGATGTGGCTCAAGTGGTAGTGCGCTTGCCTGGCATGCGTGCGGCCCGGGTTTGATCCTCAGCACCACATACAAAGATGTTTTGTCCGCCGAAAACTAAAATATAAATATTAAAATTCTCTCTCTCTCTCTCTCTCTCTCTCTCTCTCTCTCTCTCTCTCTCTCTCTCTCTCTCTCTTAAAAAAAAAAGTTTTGGTGATCCCATAAATGATTCTATGAAGTTCTTTAAATGAGTTCTAATTTAGACTGTACACAGAATATTAAATACATAGGGGGAAAAAGGAATGCAAGCAACAATAAATGTTGGCGAGGATGTGGAGAAAAGGACTGCTGGTGGGAATACAAACTGGCTCAACCACTATGTAAAGCCATATGGAGATTCCTTAGAAAACTTGGAATGGAACCACCATTTGACCCAATTATCCCTCTCCTCGGTTTGTACCCAAAGGACTGAAAATCAGCATATTACAGTGATGCAGCCACATCAATGTTGATAGCAGCTCAATTCATAATAACCAAGCTATGGAACCAACCTAGATGCCCTTCAACAGATGAATGGATAAATAAAATGTGGTACATATACACGTTATGGTTTGGATGTGAGGTGCTCCTTCAAAACTCAAGTGTGAGACACTGCAAGAAGGATTGGAGGAGAAATCATTGGGTTATAGCATTAACCTAATCAGTGACTTGATCCCTGAGGAGATTAACTGAGAGGTAACTGGAGGCAGGTGGGGTTTGGCTGGAGGAAGTTGTTCACTGATGGCAGGGCTATGGGGTATATATTTTGTATCTGGACAGGGGAGTCTGTCTGTCTCTCTCTCCCACCTTCCTGATCATCACATGAGCTGCTTCCCCCTGCCACACTCTTCTACCATGGTGTTCTGCCTCACCACAAGCCCCAAAGAATGGAGCTGGCCTTCTATGGACTAAGACCTCTGAAACCTTGAGCCCCTAAAAAAACCTTTCCTCCTTTACAGTTGTTCTTGTTGGATCCTTTAGCAACAGCAGTGAAAAATCTGACTAAAGCATACACAGTGGAATATTACTCAGCCATAAAGAAATAAATTATGGCATTTGCCTGTAAATGGATGGAACTGGAGACTATCATACTAAGTGAAATAAGCCAGTCCCAAAAAACCAAAGACAGAATGTTCTCTCTGCTACATGAATGCTAACCCACAACAAGGTGGATAAGGAGGAGAATTATAGAAGTTTATTGGATTAAACAAAGGGGGAATGAAGGGAAGAAAGGGGGGATAGGAGTAGAAAAGACAGTAAAATGCATCAGACATAACTTTTCTTTGCTCATAAATGAATACATAACCAGTGTAACTCCACATTATGTACAACCACAAGAATGGGATCCTAATTGGAATGGGTTGTACTCCATGTATTATATGTCAAAATAACTTCTGTCATGTATGTCTAAAAACAACAAATTAAAAAAGGAAACAAGATACACTAAAAAAAAATAGTAATACAGGAGAACTTTCTAAACTTCATAAAGAACATACACTCCCGAAAACCTCCAGCTCACAGCACAGTTAATGGTAAGATACAAATGCTTTCCCCATAAAAGGAGTAACAGGGCACTGATTTCTGTTCTTTCCACTCTTAGTAAGCAGAATGATAAAAGTTCTATCCAGACCTATAAAGCAAGAAAACGGAGTAAAATACAAATAATTAGAAAAGAAGAAATAAATCTCTTCCTGTTTTCAGATGATATGATGATCTGCATAGAAAATACCAAGGAATCACAAAAAAATTTTTAAGAACTAATAAATGAGTTCCACAAGATTACACGATACGATAAACATAGAAAATTTTAATTGTACATTCTATATTCCACCAATGAATGTTTGGAACTCAAATTAAAAAATATAATACCATTTTTCTAGGTTTGATCCTCAGCACCACATAAAAATAAATAAATTGAATAAAGGTATTTTGAAATATATATATATATATATATATATATATATATATATAAAATACCATTTCTAATCTCTCAAGTAAATTAAATAGGTATAAATCTAAAGAAATATGAATAGGATTTATATACTGAAAACTCCACCAGGCAGACAAATGACATCAACGAAGATCTAAATAGATGGGGAAACATACCATGTTTAAGGATTGAGAAACTCAGTGTAGTAAATATGTCAATTCTCTCTAAATTTACCTATACTTTAATGCAATTCCTACCAAAGTTCCAATAAGAATTTATGCTAAAATTTATATAGAACACAAAGAAATTAAAATAACTAAAAATATTTGTAAGGAAAAAAAAGTGAGAGGAACTGGTCTAAGTTCAAAATTTATTACATAACTGCACTAATCAAGACTGTACCCAGAGAGAACATAAATGGCATTGTTCTTGGTATGGTGAATTAAAGAAGAAAGATCACACACATGATATTCTACTTGGAATTGGCCAACATTTTTAAATACTGTAAGTATAGAATCCCCAAAGGTGTTTCAACATTGTAATAAGCTTTAGGTAAGTCTATGTAATATGATAAACCTAAATAAAAATCAAAACACTGAGTCTCTCAGTGTTTTGAATCTGAAGTTGTCTTTTAATCTGAAGTCAACTGTCTGGTTTTGCATTTTCTCTTAATAAAATGATTCACTGTGTTTGGTTTTAGGGGAAAAAAATAGAACACATAAAATGCCATAGAAATGGAAAAGCTAGATGTTCTGAAAATATCCAAACGAATTAATGTGCTGATTTTAAGAGAAAAGACAAAAACAATTAGAATTAGAAATTTTGATTAGATTTACTAGATAGAACTGAAACTTCTACTCCTAATAAGATGGTAAACTACATAGTAAGCAAGAAACTGAGAATAAATTGTACTAGTCGTATTTTATATGTTTTTCCCTGACAACACTGGCAAAGATTTACAGTTTTTAAAAAAATGCAGAAGAAGCCAGGCGCGATGGCACAAGCTGTAATCCCAGCAGCTCGGAAAGCTGAGACAAGAGGATCATGAGTTCAAATCCAGCCTCAGCAATGACAAGGCACTAAGCAACTGAGTGAGACCCTGTCTCTAAATAAAATACAAAATAGGGCTGGGGATGTGGCTCAGTGGTTGAGTGTCCCTGAGTTCAATCCCTGGTATCTAATCAATCAATCAATAAAAATTTTTAAAAATATTTTAAAATAAGCAGAGCATTCATCTTTAATTACTACAAGTCTGAAGGTGAAAAGACCTCTGGTAGAATTTACCCTCCAAAAACAACCATCAACTTCCTAAAAACAAATGGGACTTGAATTTAACTGGTGGAAGACAATTCTGGCATCCCTATTGCAGAGTAATACAAGGACCAGAGGCCTAGGGAAAACCAAGAAATGGGTCACATGCATTCACAGGTTGCTGAAGAAGGCAGGTGGGCTTCAGTGCAATAAAAAGAACTTGGGCACAACCTGCAGAGCAGAGACGCTCACACGTGAGCATCCATCAGTCACCTGGTAGGCCTGAGGAAGCCGAGATGTCTGGGCCCCCTGCTCAGAGTATCAGATTCATAGGTTTGGGGAGGGGCTAAGAGTCTGCATTTCCAACAAGCTCCTGGATGCTGCTGATATTGCTGGTCCAGGCACCAAACTTAAGAAACCACTGAACTAGAGGAACTTAACACATTCGTTTAGCAATTACTTATAGAAATTATCACAAGATAGTATCTGTCTCCCAATGTGCTAATATGCTTCCCTTCATCAGAAACAATGTGTTTTCCGTCTTAGAACTCTATAACCAATTATACTGAATGTCAGCTGAGTTTTGGGGATACATCTATATTCCAATCCCTCGGTGGTTTCTACTCTTACTCAAGGAAGCGTCCATTTCCAAGAAGAAGACAGAGTGCAATGAATAAATAAATGACTGTAGGGCAGACCCCAGCTGAACAGTTAGGCTCCCTTGCAGAGACTTCCAGCCAGCTGTTTTCATGTGTAGCCACAGAATGAAAATCTAGAGGACAGTCTGCCCAAAGGAAGACAACGCAGAGAAAAAAATGTGCAGAAATAGAGAGAGACTGAGTTCACTGACATCTCTGAGCCCCTGAATCCAGCATACCTGAAGCTAACTACCCCCAGGCCTATCAGTTCTGTGAGATCATACACGGATGTTTGGTCCTGAGTCAAGTTGAGTTGGGTTTTCTGTCCCTTAAAACTGAATGAGCTCTTTGGGAACATTTATAAACCCCAGGTCTTAGCAGACAGCACTCACTGGTCTGGTCCTGATTCCCCCTGTTCTTGCTTTAATTAGTTTCTTTCAAAGAATTCAAATAAGTTAGGGGGCTGGGGGTTGAAAGGATGTATGTGGAGTGGTGAGGAAGAGGAAAGGACCAGGAGCCCAGGACCAGAGAGTCTGGTTGTTAGCACAAAAGACCAGGCCAAATGCAAACTTCATGGATCATCTTGGCCTTTTATTTAGGAATGGGATTGCACTCATGGGAATGGATCCACTCTCCTGTTGCAAAATAAGCCACTGAACAATAGAGGGGACTGGGCTTATATACCGAGAGGTGACTTAACTAATGAGCGTGTCAGCTTGCACACTCAGGAATTTGGGGTCTGCTTTACTGGGAAAAATGGGAGGGGGTCTGGGGTCACTGGTCAATATCTGGGATTTTTCTCACTGGACCAGATGGAGGGCCTGGGGTCAGTGGTTGGTATCTGGAAAGGATTTATTTAGGGAAGGATCAATGCTTTGGCCTCTTCTCAAAGACTGCCTTTCTAGATTTGATGGAAACCTCCTCCCCTGGGTTTGTCTTATCTCCAGCAAAGAATGTACTGGGAAAGGATCAGTGCCACCAAGGTGTGGCTTTCTTTCTCACTCCCCTTTTCCCAGGCCTCACATTTTTTTGGGGGGGGTGTCATTTTCCATATCTAATAACAGTCAAGTCAGGTCCCAACGGCATTAAGGGGGGACCACCGGAGAAAGTGTTTTCCACTCTGCCACTCCACAATCACAGCACTCGGCTCCGGTCAGGTAGCTTCTGTCTGTCACAGCAACCCCATGCCATCTCTCTGCCTCTGGTCCCTGCCTCCTCAGAACTTCACCAACCCAGGGCCCCTCTTGGCTCCCACTCTTCCTCGGGGTTCTTCTTTACACAGTTGTTCAGCTCCCCTCCTGGCTCCTCACAGCCTCTTTGTCTTGGTATTTCCTAGGCCAAGGTCCTGAGAGAGACTCTGATTGGCCCAGCTCCTTTTTGTGGGCAGGGCAACCTCCCAGGTTGCTGAGGATCCACCACTTGGCTGCCCTGAGATTAGTAAGCACTTTCTATTGAGTGAACTACAAGGAGAATTCTTGATTTTTTTTTTCCAAGAAGGGGCTGTGAGAAAAAAAAAAAAAAAAACTCTACATCTGGCTTGTTTCTTCCAGTACAAAAAAAAAAAAAAAATGCATGTTTTTCTTTCTGCCTAGAGATCCTTTTCTTTCCTCTCCCTTTCTCTGCTGAAAAGGGCCACCTCAAAAGTCATCTCTTCCAGGAAGAGAGTGTTACATTCCCCCTTCACAGTGCTTCCTCTGTCAAAGCACCAACCATCTGGTGTCATCACTGTGCAGATGGGGCAATGTTTCAGTATTTTAATTGATGCAATTTCTGCAGGATTTCCCAATACCTCAAAGCTCCCCCCATTTTGAGAAGCTATACTTTGAGAACATGGGAAATCCTAAGTGCCTTATTCTTGGCTCTTGTATTTCTAAAATCCATTTGGGGAAGACAAACCTAGATTTCAGAGTTTGCTTATATGTATGGAGAAAGAAAAACTGCCCCTGATGTTTGGAAATGAATGCTACCAGCCTGGCCCTGGTTTTGGAGGATGTGGCCTGGCACTTATAAGAAGGCAGCCTGTTAAACGTAACTAGTTTCACAGAACATAAACAGTAGATGATCTGTGATGGATCATGATGATCAGACAAACACGAGACCACTTCATAGGCACGTCTGAACAAAGAACATGATTGTTGCCAAAACCACAAAAATACCCAACATCTCCCTCTCCAAGGTAATACCAGTAACTGCTGCTTCTTTACCAGCTATTGCTTTAGCCTCTACCTACTCATTCCTCCTTCTAGATCAAAGATGCAAGATAATCACAGAATTACCCTACTTCCTGACAGTAACAATCTAGAGCAATACCCCATTTCCTTAAACCCTTTCCAAAACCTCTTAACACAAGCCCAAATCCTGTAGGTTCTTTCTAACTCTTACTAACAATATCCCAATTCCCTGTGGTATATGCTCCTACTCACTGCAATGAGTTACAAACCCAATTAGTTCAACTACAAATGCATTCCCCTTGGTCTTATCTGTGGGGGGTGGGGTGGATTGACATTCTGAACCGTGAAGATGTCAAGGCACAGTTTATGCTAAAAATAAAAAGATGTAAAGGAGGGTCAGTGGTGCACACCTGTAATCTCAGGCAGGCTTGGGAACATGAGGCAGGAGAATCATAAATTCAAGGCCAGCCTCAAAAATGTAGTGAGGCCCTCAGCAACTTAACAAGACCCTGTCTCAAAATATTTTTTTGAAAGAGAACTGAGGATGTGGTTCAGTGGTAAACTACCCCTGGGTTCAAACCCCAGAACAAAAAAAAAATTTAAAGAATTTATGTGGTCATGCAAAGTTAATTTTATTCCAATTCCCAGACACAGTAGATCATATAATATTTTGAATATTCTACAGTTCAGGAAATTGAGACAAAGGGAATAGGAGATAAAAGAAAAATACACTGGCATTATGCTACTGAAAAATAAGTACACCCTACAAGAATATTGGGTTGACAGGTTGATATAAGACAGTATTACAGTGAGTATGAAGGAAGAAATTTGAACCCTGATGGTTCCCTGAAAGAGTAGCCCTGCCATTTACATTCCCATCTACCCCATCTACCTCCACCCACCCTCATGCATTCAGAGTCTTTTGGAAGTAGGATATGTAAGAGAATTCCCGTATAGGTGTGAGGCTGAGAGGTAAAGAGCATCTGTAATCAACTCCTAGGTGGTGCTCAGCACTGGGCCAAACCATGGAATCTCCCTAAGCCCAGTAATGTGTAAGGAAGCAAAGTTGAGGGCTGGGGTTGTGGCTCAGTGGTAGAGCACTTTCCTAGCATGTGTGAGGCCCTGGGTTTGGTTTTCAGCACCGCATATAAAGAAATAAAAAAGGTCCATTGACAACTTTAAAAATATTCAAAGAAAATAAGTTATTTAAAAAGCAAAGTCAAAAATAGCCACCAGGAGTTCCCAGAGGAAGGCCCAAAGCTTCCTCCCAGAGTTCTCAAGCTTCTGAGCACAGTGCAAAGAACAGCCAACTGTCTGGGACAAGCCTTGTGGTTAGGACAGACACAGCTGCATTCTACATGGATCATCCCTTAGGGACCAGATGAACATGAAGTGCTCAGTGGAGGCCAGATGGAAGACAATCTCTCCATTCCCTGACGTCTTGGCATTTGGATACCCACCCCACCCCCAGAACTCAATTGCATTCCCATGGAAGGGGAGGGGGCAGGAAATCTGAACTGACCATCTATATTGTTTGAAAACATTCATTTTCCGTAAGAATAAGAGCTCAAAATAGAAATTTATTTCCATTCTAGAGACAAGAAATTGGTTTCACTTCTGGGCACCTGAATTTGTGTAATTTCTGTTGTCATTCACCCTAGGGTACAGATCTCTCAACTCTATTGACTGAGAGTTACGGCCACACCATCTGTCAGGCTTTTTCACTGTGCCCTAAGTTCCTGGAATATTGGAACCCTATATTATTTGCCACAGGTCAATAAGTGCCTACCACAGTGTGGGTTTTGCAAGGTGTCCTGAATCAGTCATTAACCAGCTGCACAGCCTTAGGCAATTTTTTTTAATTGCCTTGAGATTCCATTTTCTCATGTTAAAATAAGGGAATCTACTGATAAACATAAGGCATATTTTTGCACTAATTATAGCAAAGACTAGTATTACATTGGTAATATGTATGAATTGTAGACTATTTTTAAAAATGAAGGGTTTTTTTATGTTATAGCTATACACTAATCAGAACTAGGTTAACTACATTCAACTACTCCTTTAATCCAAAAGACTCAGAGTAGTCCTTAGGGAACCTAATTTAATGACTAGATAAGGCAAATTTGTAATTAGTGTATCAACTGCTTATATGGAATTAAGTCTTTCCAAAGTGCTGGAAGGTTCTTGAAACAGTTTATCTTAAGTAGACCAAGTATTCTCAAACGTGGCTCATCATCAGAAACATATGGAGAACTTTATAATCAGAGATACCTGGACTCACCATGGAGATTTCTGATTCCCTGAGTCCTGGTTGGCTCTGGGGTCTACATGTTTTAAAACCTCCCTGGGAAATTCCAGTGATTAGCCAGGTATGAGAATCAATGCATTAGAAAACAAAATTAAATAAACCATGGAAACTCCGACCCTATTGGAATTATCATGGATGCCAAATTAGTTTCTCTCTCTTTTTCATATTAGAACATTATTTTTCTTTTCTAATTTGATACATTAGTGGTAAAGGGCCATAGTGTTGGAGAGCTTCTTTAAAATAAACTGGAAGGTTGAGGGCGAACTGGGAGGAGGGATGTTCTGTTCAAATGAAACAAGTTTATCCATGAATTATCACTGTTGAACCTGGGACTAAGAATGTGTTCTATTTTGTTTCTATTATTTTATCCTACATTGGTATATGATTAGAAGTTTTTAAAAAATAAAACTGAGGCATGTAAATAATAACTAAAGCCTCCTGTTTCTCCCTTCCCACACTCTTGTTCCCCAGTTATAACTGTTATTGGGAGTTGGTTATATTACCTTCCAGATATTTTTCTGTATATTCCATTTAAATCTCCATTTATTTATTCCACATAGGTGCCAACCTCATGACAGATCCTGTAATGAAATTGGTTTAGAAAATGTGACTAGAAATTTTTCCTGGGGAAATCACTGTAAACCCCCTACCCACCTTCTTTCTGTTTCCTTCACACCCACAACTACTGTTTCACTCCAACCAAAAACAGAAGCTGGCGGCTGAACTCCCAATCCAACTGCCTGAGAGCCATTACGGCCCACAGGGCAATTTCTCTTCTGATTCTCCCCTCTTCAAGAACTCTGAAGGCTTTGAGAGCAGCCAGACAGAGTCCAAATCCCAGATTCACCATTTTGTAGTTGGGGATTTCACTCAGTCTCCCTGAGCGTCAGGATACTAACAATAGAGCCAACTCTTCAAGATGCAGTGATAAGTAACATCTTTGAAGTTTAAATTCTGGTCCAGAATCTTCTCATTAATGTTTTTGCTTCTCTGTGTTTTTGCCAGACTCAAGCGCAAAACCCAGTTCTAACCTTCTATGCACATGCACGCACGCATACACACACACACACACACACACACACACACACCACACAAATAAACTATAAAGTTTCAGGGGGTTTTTCACTAAAAAGTAGGATAACTGAAAGCCTCCTCCCAACACAAAGCTGTCTTTCCACTGAGGGGGGATGGGAATGGACACACACATGTTCATGTAGATATCCATGTGTCCCAAGCACAACCACCAGACAGTCACTTCCCAGGTTTTGGTCTTATTTCTGTTCTTAACTCTCATAATTTCACAAATTTATTTTCCAACTCTTCCTTTTGGTATGATGATGCAGTACCTCGAGCAATAGTTTTCTGAGACCATCTTAACCCACCAAAACTCCACTTGCAATACATGTTCCAGAACCTGCTTGGATTAGTGTTCCTTGACACTAGATTGCATTTTATCTAGGGATACATCTGCACAGTGGGTATACATCTAAAATTTATGCATGCATACACATATATGCATACTTACATGCATATACAGTGACAACGAGAGAGAGAGAGAGAGAGAGAGAGAGAGAGAGAGAGAGAGAGAGACAGCAAATGCCTCCAAATACCTAGGTCATTACCTGAATTTCTCATTTTTAATCCAGATATATTCGGCTCCATGTACTCACAGGCAGAGATACACTTCAATGTGTATTTCCTAGCATGAGCACACACACATATGCAAACACATATATAAATCTTTTTTTGACCCTATAGTATACGTAGTTTGAAAAGTTTGTTAGAAGAACCAGACTGGTAATAATTCACTGCACCTCATGTATAATAAGCAGCAATGCTCTGGCCTTTATGATGAATTGCCAGGGTAACACAGGGACATCTTGTTTGCATTTCAATGCACCAAGTGTCAGATTCTTATTTCATTACTAGCTGGCACATTAGTGGATGTTTTTTAATTTCTTTCTCCCCCCCCTTTTAGCAAAGCTCCATGGAGACCTCTCACTCTTGCCACTTGCATTGGGAGCAAGGTTGCATTATTTTTAAATACTATAGTGTCTGGGTCTCACTCGAAATGTTGCTGAATTAACAAAATAAATGATAGCCTACCACCGGCAATTTTATCTGGTTTTTTCTCAAAACACAAAATTCTCACTTGCTTTTATTGAATTCATTCTATAAAAAGGAGATTATGAGAAGATTTGTGGCATCTTCTTTGTATTTTAACTTGGAGACCATTCTCTGTTTTTAATGTTTTGTTTTTCTTTTACTCAGATTCATATTGTTCCTTTTGTAGAACAATATGTGAAACTACAAGGAAATATTCTCAGAGAAAATTTGGTTCCTAATTACCAACTGGAATCTGCAGAATTGCAGCCAGCTGAAGGGCTGCAGGATGCTTAGACCTGCCATGAAGCCCCCTAGGCTGCCCCACACTAGAAGGCATCAGACCAAGATGCTGATTCCACACAAGTGAGAGCACATCTTTTTTTTTTTCTAATTTCTCTAAAAATTTGAAGGGAAAAAAAAACACACACACAGATTTCTGGTCCCACATCCCAGACCTTCTAATTCAGTAGATCTATAATGAGGTCTGAGAATCTGCATCTAACAAGATCCCAGGTGATAGTGATGGTGACACTCAGGGGAAAAACACACGCCAGGGTGGGAGTCTAAGCCAACCTCTGTCACTTATCTTCTGTGTGGTGCTAGAAAAGTTATTTTACCTTTCTGAGTTTTAGATTCCTCAATCAAATGGAGATCATAATAGCACCTTCCTGTAGGTTAATTGTAAGGTAAAATGAATATATGTATGTGTGTGTGCATGTGTGTGTTTGTGTGTGTGTTTGTGTGTGTGTGTGGCACAATTCTAGGCATGTAATAGATATTCAAGAAATATTAGCTCCTAGACAGGTGTAGTGGTGCACACCTGACATCCCAGCCACTCAGGAGTCTGAGGCAGGAAGATAGCAAGTTGGAGGCCAACCTGGCAACTTAGCAAGACCCTGTCTCAAAATAAAAAATAAAAAGGGCTGGGGACGTAGCTCAGTGGTAGAGCACTTACCCAGCACACACAAGGCTCTCGGTTCAACCCCCAGTACTGCTAAATAAATAAATATTATTTCCCCTTCTCACGGAAAGGAGATGAGGTAATAAAGTCCCACACCTCACAAAGTGCAGGAGTTCCTCTTCCATCCTGCCTGCCATGGTCATTAGGCACCTACCTGTTTAGTCACCTCCAAATGTGAGCTTTCTACTGTAGGGAAATCCATCCCTGTGTGGTAAGTTCTCCTTGTTAGAAAGTTGTGCTGAGTTGGATCCTATATCCCTGAAATTCCTTGTTCCTGCCCTCCAGAGTCACAAAGAATAAAATTTTCTCTGGTTTCAATTTTTTTGATTCAGAATATCCTATAGACCTATCAACCTGATGAGTGGGCTTCTACAGGGGCAGATCTTGACCTGCTTGGTACACTTGTTGTGTTTATTAGTGACTTTAATGATGGATTCTTTCACTTATTCATTCTGTCACTGAGCATCGTATGTTCATAGAACTCTCCTAAAGATGAGGCTGGAAAGATGAATAGACGCTGGATTATAGCAGCTCAGGTGGGTCAGTCTAAGAAGCCTAGGTTTTTCCTCTAGGTGGTGAGAAGACTCACTAGTTTTAAAACAGAGAGTGAATGGTCAGATTTGTATAAGCAATGATCAAATGTGTATAAAGATCACATTGATAAGAGTTTGACGAATACATGGATGATAGGTGTGGTGGCATGCACCTGTAATCCCAGCAGCTCGGGAGGCTGAGACAGGAAGATAGCAAGCTCAAAGCCAGCCTCAGTAAATTAGCAAGGAACTAGGCAACTCAGTGGCACCCTGTCTCTAAATAAAATATTAAAAGGGACTGGGGATGGGTTCGATGGTAAAACGCCCCTGGGTTCAATTCCTGGCACCAAGGGGGAAAAAAATGAAGAATACATGGACTGTGGTGAGACTCACTCCAAAGAGAACAATGAAAAGATTATAGAGAAGAGGAAACAAACAGGAGAGATATCAAGCAGTCAGAAAGAATAGAATGTGGTCATCGCTGTGTGTGAAAAATAGGAAAGCAAGGGGTCTTGGATGATGTCCAGGGCCTTGGCAACTGAATACACAGGATCAACATTTACTGAGAAAGGTAGTACTTGATGCAGACCAGGCTTCCTAGGAAAAAAAAAGGGTCCAATTTGGGCACCTTGAGTTTCAAGCACTTCTGGTACTCTGTAGGTAATGTGATACATGGGTATGAATTCTCAGAAGTGAGATGGATGCAGACTTAGATGTGAGTGTCAATGGCTGATAGATTTCAGTCAAAATTATAGGAATGATCAAAAACATTCAGGGTAAAGGAGGAAAGAAGAGGTCAGGACCAACGTTTAAGGAACAACAACATCTGAGGGACAAACAAAATTAAAGGAACCCACCAAGGACAGTCAGAGATAGAGGGGACACAGCCGTAGTAAAGAAAGCAAAGAAGAAAACCAAGAAGAGATTCATGGCTGACAGTATCCAATACCACCAAATGAGCACTTCCAGAAAGATGCTCTTTGGATATAGTGATGCAGTGAGGATCTTGGTAGAAAAGGATCTGTGGGGTGATTGTGGAGAAGACCAGGTGATTGCACCCTTGTAAAAAACAGGTAGAAAGAAATAAAGTGGAAATGATAAAATTACACTCTCTCCAAAGAACTTGGAAGGAATAAAAAGAAAGGTAAATGGGATGAGGTCAGGGAAGGATATTTTGTCAATATCAGAGAAAAAATTGTATATGCCTTACTGTGGGTGGCAACAAGTAGTCATGGCCAACACTTCTTACATGAATCACCTATGTGTTTATGGGTGAAATTCTGTGACTGACAGATGTGAATGTAAAGAGGGTCACGGCTGAATACTTGATGTCAGTCACAGCAAAGTCAAGAATAATAAAAAGTTGATCTGAAGCAGTGGAGGGTAGAAATTTGGCTTGATTCCCAAACTATGCTGATATTTTAGTAAAATGAAGAGTAGTCATTTTAAGGCTACTTCCAAACTCAGCCCCACTGTGCCCCCACGAAATGTCCTCATGCCTCCTCAAGAATACTTAAGCCTAGAGAAGGAAGAAGGAAGATGATTGCTATATTAGGTGATGGGCACC
The DNA here is from genome assembly GCF_052094955.1 of Ictidomys tridecemlineatus. NCBI lineage: Eukaryota > Metazoa > Chordata > Mammalia > Rodentia > Sciuridae > Ictidomys > Ictidomys tridecemlineatus. Next base: position 252,020 of record NW_027520962.1, read on the forward strand.
TGCCTCATTACTTCACCATAGGCACGCCATGAAGGTAGAAGCAGGGCCTGGGGAGCAGCTTCTCTCCAAAGTATTCAGCCATGACCCTCTTCACATTTATTCTCTCTCCCCCCATCCCCTCTTCACCTCCACTAATAACCTTCTCCCTGGATCCAGTATTGGTCTCCTTTACAGTTGAGGGGTAGAAGGTTCTGGCCCACCACCCCCCATAGGACACCACAGCAGCAAGAGCAGGCACAGCCCTACAAGAGATCGTAAGGATGTCCACTGCCTTAACTACACCTCTGTCCTTACGTCCTCTACAGCTCAATGCATCCTACACTGTGTTCCTTAATGATTATTTATTGAATTAAAATGCACTTAGAAGTACTCTCCTTTAACATACAGTATTTTTATCCAGTTCTCCAGGACAGAGGAATTCTTACCATCCTGGGATTCCCAGAATATCCACCTCATGAGAGAAGGCCATAATCAGACCTTCAGTAAAGCAGACCCAGCTCCCAACAATACGGGGTGGCAGGCTTTGCCCACTGTGAACAGATAAATTCTCACGTAGATGCATGAGGTCTTGTGAGTGATAGAGCCAGGATTTGAGCTCAGCCACTCTGGCTCTAAAACCTGTGCTCTTTGAGACTCATCGACTATGCTGTCTTTATCTGCCCACATAAATGGCACAAGGAAGAGAACATCCTGTCCCCAAAGCTCTCCTCTACCTGGCAAACATTGTGCCCTGTTCTTGAACAAGCTTTTGAAATGATAGTCATCAAAAGACCCACTGAATTTCTTAGGGCTGTGACTAGGTGAGACGAGAGGCTGACCCTGCACCTACCTATATGACACCAGGAATGAGTGGCACCTTAATTTTTGCACCCTCCAAGTCCTGTTACCTCATCCTAGTCCCAGACCTGGCTTTTTTTAAGGATTGCCTTTTGACATTCTAAAAAAAATACTATTCAGGGATATATAAAATATCTATAAACTTATTTCAACTCTCTACAGTTCTGTGTATGAACATAGATTCTGGAAGGGTTTTCATATTGAAGAAGATTATTTCTGGGTTGAGTGATTGAAATGCATCTTGGGACAAAGATGATAAACAGATAATTAATTCCAGAAGTTATTTCTAGAAACCAAGAAGAATGGAACAGGGAAGGAGAAAAAGTCAATAGGAGGACGCTATCAAGTTGAGCATCACCATGAGCAAATGGTGGTCCATCGAGCCAGTTTCTCCTGAGGAAATGAACAGAAGTTTTCTCAGAATTATTCCCCTCTCCCAATGATTACCATGGAGTTTTATGTATCTGCTGGCTTCCATCCCCACTGATTGAGTTGTCAGTGTTGGGCTGTGTGAGTGCCAAGCAGGCTTCCACTGGCATCCCATGTCATGGTGTCACAGAAGGCCTAGGTCAAGTAACTTAAGTCAATGTGCTATTAACGTAAGAAGGTCAAATCCTGTAAAAAGTCATTTGCCATAGCTGAGGCTGGGATAAGGCTCAAACAGAATATAAAGTGTCCAGTATGGAGTAATTTTCACTTTTATCATACTCTTTAATTTGCTGGAATGTTTTGTAATCAGCATGTGTCACATTTATAAAGATACTATATAACCTTCATTTTAAATAAACACCTATTTGCAATAAAAGATTCCTTTGCCAAAAACTCCACAATTCTTGCCAAGCCAATGTCTACTAGTAACTGACCTTACTGTCACATTTGCAGGACCAACTGTGTGGCATGCTGGAAATTAGGGGTCCTTTGTAGGTAGAAGAACCATCTGTGGACTTATGTTGCAAAAAAACTTGAATCCCCTTCCTGGTGTACAAGTGCCCTTCCCCCCACATATACACATGGGGGCAACGTCCATGGCTTTACATAAAATTTAAGTCCACCAACATTCCTAAGTTTGTTTCTCCAATCCAGACTTCACCTCAGAGCTCTAGACTCTGTATCCACAACTGCTAGCCTGACATTGTCCTTATATATCTGAAAGTTATTTCGAAATTGATATGTTAAATACTAAACAACTCAGTTTCTTCACAAAACTATTCCCCCTCTTGGTCATCTCCATTGTTCTAAGTTGATCTGTGCTCCTCCAAAAACTCACGTGCTGAATTCCTAACCCTCGAAACCTCAAAATGTGACCTTATTTGTAGATAGAATCTTTAAAGACAAACTTAAGTAAGACCCTTTCAGTAGACCCTAATCTGTTAAGAGTAGTGTCTTACAAGAAGAAAAAATTGGACATTGACATGTACAGAAGAAAGACAATGAGAAGACCCCGGGAGAAGCTGCTCATCGGCAAGGCAAGGAGAGAGAGACAAGGAACACATTCTTCCATTATATCCCTCATGGGGAATACACCCATTCCAACACATTGATCTTCAACTTCTGGTGTGCAGAACTATGAGAAAAAATAACATGTTTTATAAGCCACCTACTTTTTCACTGCATCTCTAGAAAATGAATACACCATATAAACAACTCATAGAACCCCACCAACATCTAGTAGCTAAAAGCCAGAAAACTGGGAGTCATTCCTGAGACATCTTACCCATCCCACCGCCAACTCATAGCCAAGTGTGTGTGTCAATCCACAAAGTACATCTCAATCTGTCCACCTCTCTCCTCCTCCATTGCTACCTCATGGCCATTATCTGTTGACTAGAACCACTTCAGCTATCTGATAATCAGGCATGTTGTTATTAGTTCCCTGCAGCACAGCAGATGTGGACTTGCTAGTGGAACTTTGTCATTGCCTGACATTGGGTAGTCAGGGGAGGAGTGGTTAGGGGAAGGTGATGAATTGGCTGGGGTCACAATTCCTGCAGGTCCTTCCTATTCCAACTGCTGAGCTGGCCTCTGACTTCTGACCTCTTCTGCCCTCCTCAGGCTTGCTCTGACTCAATCCCTTCCTCCACCTTTAAACTTAATCTCACAGTGCTGACTTTAGATGCAGGATTTCAAGGCCTTGTTCCCAATTGGGATCTTCCTTGCCTATCTGTGCACCTATGGCTCCCTCCTGCTCTAGACTGTTCAGACTCTTAACACCTGAGGGGCCTAAGTCTCCCCTCCTCAGGCTCCCCCTGCAGCATAGCTCCCCAGTCTATGCAAGACCCACCCTTGCTTTTGGTCATTCCCCAAAACCTACAAGAGAAAGTCCAAACCCTCTACCGTGCAACATGGCACCCAACTGCCTGGCCCCCTTGCCTCTGCAGCCCTCCTCTCCTGAACACTCTAGCAGCCTACTGACCTACAAGACCACTCCATCTCATACCTCCATGGTTTGTCCATGCTGTTCCCTCTGCCATGATTGCCTCTCCCCCATCTTTAGTCCTGGATACTCTAGCAGGCTCTTTGAGACTCAAATCAGATAGTCACCTCCCTCCAGAACCTATTTCTCACCCTTCCACACCTACCAGTCTCCAATAACTCTCCTCCTGCTCCTGTAATACTTTCTCTCCCTGAACTCCACCCATTATATATGCTTTATTTCTCTATTTCATCAGTAAACTGTGAGTTCTTGGAGGGCATGCACCACCTTTTATTGACTTCTGTATCTTTAGACCTAGCATCATTGCTCACACACAGAAGATGTCAATTAAGTGTTGAGCCAAACTGTTCTGATTCCCAGACCCACTGCACCCTAGGTCCCAGGCACAAGCTCACAGCGGGGTGCCATATTTCACCCTCTCCACAGCAGGGGATCTGGCTGCTACTTTTCCTGAACTGAGTCACATGGTCAAAGCTCTAAATGAAGTACACAGGTGGTAGAGCCTAGATGGCTTTTTTAAGTTTCTCAGGAAAAGGAAATTGTGAAATGTCCCACTGGGGCCATGAAGCAATCTCTCCCAGTCCAGACTTGTGCCCAAAGCCAGCTGCTTGGGCCGGGAGATAACGGGGGCCCCATGCTGAGCTGCTACCAGCAGACTCAGGAAAAAGTAACAAATTGACAACATTCAGGAAGAAGATTCATCATTTCCAGTAGTATCATCTATACCCTGTGGCATAAAAGCACCTCCTGCCTTATTAACATCTTTTACATTTTTTAGTGCTGAATCCAAGGTGAAAGGGAGGAGGGGGAGAGGGAACGCCTGTACCAGAGTCCTTTAGGAACCAGGAAAATGCCGTGGCAGAGATGAATTGTAGACCCAGAAATAGCTTTTTGGGGATGAAATGTATAATGTTCACTCTTTAAAAAAAATGTTTAATACAGCCCAAATGACATCACATCAGGTCAGAAAGAGCAGGAGGAAGGAAGAAAAATACTGAGCATGAGAAGAAATTAATACAGACAGGCACTTCCTAAAAATGGATTCCATACTGCATACACTGAAGACCAGAAAGAAAGATCTTCATCATAAAAAAAGCATCTCCTCCCACCACAGCTAAATACCAGCTGGGCTCATTTAGGCTTTTGAGCACTTCAAATACTGATGTCAAAACTTGAAGGAAAAATGACATTGATTGAGTCTAGTTAGGCTCTCTTCCTGATCATATTCACTAAATCCAGTCCAATTCATCCTCACAGAACCATGCCAAGTACCCTGCAAAGCTCCTTGCCCAGAACTGCCAGTTCCCTCGCTCCCCACCTCCCCAAAACATCAGCAGTCCTGTATGTCACCAAATTCTAGAAATCTAGAGGTTAACATGTGCCCATTAGAATTCTCAGAACTGCAAGTAACAGAAGCCCACTCCATCGAGCCTAAGCAGAGAAAGGGAATTATGTTTATTTATTTCAAGACCACTAAGCTGTATCACAAAGCCCAAGAGGAAAAATGCAGCCTTTCTCAAGAAAGAATTCAAAACGTGGAACTAGAAAATCACCATGATTTTGATTCCAGCTATCCTCTCTGACCCACTTTGCATATCTGCTTCACTGTCCTGTCACTGCAGACTGGCATTTCTTGATCTTCAGTCCACAGGACAGGGGGCATTACCCAGAGTTCCTGAGACACCATGTTGCTACGCAAATAAATGAAATAATTGAGGTACACTGGCATTTATTTCAGAATTCCCAGAGCAGGGAATCTGACCTTCCCAGCCTGTGAAAGTTTATCGTCTCTGTTCCACCCAGCTGCAGCTAAGGGAACACACTCGTTGCAGTGTCAACGGCGCTGCTCAGGGCCTCCCTGGAGCACCCAGAAGCAGTTCCCAGGATAGCAGGTGTTCCTGTGCTGTCCGAGGTCCTGAACCAACACTGTATAGAGCACCATTATGCCTCTCCCAGCCCTAGCAGTGCTGAGTCCTGTTCAACCTCTCCCAGGAAATCTGAACCAAGTGAGGAAGGAGAAGGTGAAAAGAATGCAAGAGGTGAAGATAGACAGACAGACAGATAGGTAGATGGAGAGATAACATGCAGGGACATCAAGGGATTGCCAAGGAATTACTTTTAAATAATGATTTATCAAGAAGGAAGCCACAACCATGGAAGAAATTGTAAAGGGAACTGCAACATTATAATGGAAAAACAATTAACACACCTGACCTGAAGGACAAAGATGACGGAAATGCAGTGTTCTCATTCACCGGTTTATAATTCCTTTTATTTTCCTTTTTCTATCTTGATGGGAAATTCTTGACTTTTATAATTCCATGTAACAAACCTATCTTAATATGTATAGCATTGCTCGGTTTATTCTTTAGGCCCTTTATATTTTTATTTCATTAACATATTTTTGTAGATTTGTGGCATAAAACATGATGTCTTAAAATACATACATGTTGTGGGATGGCTAAATTGAGATAATTAACATGCATTGCTTCATATACTAATCATTTTGTGGTAAGAACACATAAAAATCTACTCTTGGCAATTTCAAAGATACATTATTCTTAAATTTAGTTGCAATGTTGTACAATAGCTCTCTTGAGTTCATTCCTCCTATTGAAATTTTCTATCCTTTTACTAATATCTCCACAATCCCTTCTACCCAGCCTCTAGCAACCATTATTCTACTCTCTCTAAATTTGGATTTTCTAGATTCCACATATAAGTGAGGTCAAGCAGTATTTGTCTTTCCGTTGCTTTACACCTAAGGACTCCTCACACTTTTATTTAATTTTATTGTTAAACCATAGAAGAATGCAATTTTCATAGATTAAAACTGCCAAATATTAGAAAATTTCAAAATAATGCATATACATATTTTTAAATAGATCTATAGACTTAAAACATCGGTTCTTGGAACCCTGACCTCTGTACCCCTGAATCACACTCCACTGAGGGAAACATTTTCATTGTTTAAACCATTTCTTCTGATTCCTTATTTCTAAATAATAATAATAATATGTTCTTATTTCTTGAGATTTCTGTTTTATACTTTATATATGAACTTGCTTCTGGGGCGGGGGGACATGAACCATCTCAATGTCACCAAGCACGCTGGATATTGTCTGTGTTTCAGACAATATCTCAACTGGGGCTCTCTAGACCTGCTAACTTTTCTATCCAGGAACCTCTATTCCTTCCATCCTGGGAATTCCCATTCTTTCCTGTTTCCCTTTCCTCACATTGTCTTCATGCTCTCTTTCTTGGTTTGCAATCTCATTTGTGGAACACACACTCCGTAGCTTTCTGAATATCAGGCAAAAGAAATATTTGTTTAAAAACACATATGTTTTCAAAAGTCATTCTACCTTCACACTTGATCAATGGTTTGGTAGAACATAAAATTCTAGGTCAATATTAACTTCTCCTAGGATTATGAAGGCATTACTCATTGTCTTCCAGCTCCTGAGGCTGTGCATTAGCTCCATGGCCATTCTGATATCTGATTATCTACATGTACAGGCTTATTCTCTGTAGAAGGTTTAGGACTCTCCTCCACATCCCTGGTGTTCTAAAATTACATGAAGATGATGAATGAGAGAGAGCCAAACCCCATTAATTCATTGTTGGGGCTTAAATTCAGAAATTCCTGTCCTGTATTTCTGAAAATTTCTCTTGTATTATTTCTGTGATACTTTTCTATCCTCAGTGTTCTCTCTTCTGAGCTTCTATCAGTCAACTGTTGACATTTTGGACTCATTCTTCAGTTTTCTTATCTTTTTTTCCACTATTTTCTATCTCTAGCTTTTTTGTTCTACTTCTTAGGGATTATATTCCACATTTTCTTCCTCAATGCTATCTCCCATCACATTTATTGGATATATCATTTTATCATATTTTAAATTCTCAGAAGCACTTCTGTACTGTATCATCTTTTATCTCCGCAAAGGTACCTTATATAATATTATCTCTCTGAGGCTATGTAGTTTTAGGGTTGTTTGTTTTGTTTTGAAGTTCTCTTATATATTTCCTGTTGGCATTTCCTTGGAGTTACTTTGTATTATTTGCTTGTTCTGATCACTATCTTTTCAATAGGAGACTTTTCTCAAGTGCCTGATGATCTTTGGTTCTTTGGTTTTCTATCTAAAAGTGAAGTCCAAAATGTTCTTGTGCCAGGTTAGAGTTTTTTGGTTGATGGGTTTCACAGCAGAGGATCATATGGTGACACAGCCACTTTGTGCGTGGGGTTTCCAATAGCAGTACCTGAAGGTCTGTTCTTTCTTGTACTCTTGTCCTTGAGGTGTTACACCTTTTTATTCCTTCTATGATTTTAGTGAAATATGAGTAGGAAAAAGAAATAAGTGTATGGATTTAATCCACCTCACTGAGCAGCAGGTCTTCTATTATATTTATGATAATTCATGGTTTTTTTTCTGGGAAATTGGGGGGTTGTGTGCTGTCTATGGGCCCCTCAATTGTGTCTATACCTGCTAGTGAGGTAGCACTCAGAAGTTACAATGTCCCCTTGTCTCTCCCTAGTTTGTCTCTGCAGCCCTGTTACTGGACAGAACCTACTGGGAGTTCCTGGGGGTTTTCTGATTCCTTGAGTGCACAGCACAGTCTGAATAGTTGGGAATTCACTTACCAGATTTTCCTTCCTGCTTTGGCTGAAGCAGCAAGGTCCTGCCTGCCAGAGCCTGTCTGTTGCCTGCACACTTACCATGGTTCCCACAGCCTCACCTGGCAGAGCCAAGTCTCCAAGTGATGACTCTTGTCTCGGTTGCACTCAAGACCAACAATTTCAGTGTGGCTTGGAGGCCTGTCACTCATTATATGGGCCTTCTTTGCAGCTATTCAGAACCTGGCACCGATCTCCTCTGAAGAGTAGCGTGGTTTGGTGGGGCAGTGGGGAGAAGCATCTGCTTTGAGACACCTCTGGGTTTTGCCCCAGCTGGGACCTCAACTTGGCCTCAACATCTCCAAGGCTTGATTTCTCCAAGTGTGAAATGGGTATAACATTAGAATCATGAAATAATATTTCACAGCTTTTGCTGATGTACTGCTAGATAGCAGGTGTCCTACCCAGGCTCTGCAACTCTAACAGGAGAGGGCATCCAATTGACTGAGCTTCTATCAGTATTAGTTACCTCTGGGAATCGAGGGGCTGCATTCTTTATATTGTGAGGCCAAAGGTGTGAGACAGGAAAACTTTGAAATGAAGATGCCAATAGAGAGAGCAGGTTTGTCCTTGTACTCTATAGCAAATGGAAGATTTCCAAGCTGGGGGAGAAGGAAGGAGATGCTTTTTTGGAGCCCAACACCCTGTCCCTCATCCTTGTGCCAAGCCCAGGGTGGGCAGAGAGGTTCTGAGAGTGGAGAGGACTGATACACTGCCCATCCTGGATCTTTGAGGGTGACAGTGACAGTGACCGGTTATGACATTGAGAGGCTGTAGGAGTTCCTAGAGTTTGCATGGACCCAAGTAGAGGGCAGAAGGCCACTGAGAATGAGCACTAAGAACCATTCTAGAGCCAGGCACAGTGGTGCACACCTGCAATCCCAGTGGACTTGGAAGGCTGAGGCAGGAGGATCAAAAGTTCAAGACCAACCTCAGCAGCTTAACAAAGCCCTAAGGACTTAGCAAGACCCTGTCTCAAAACAAAACATAAAAAAAGGGCTGGTACCAAAAGAAGGAGGAGGAGGAGGAGGAGGAGGAGGAGGAGGAGAAAGAGAAGGAGGAGGTAGAGGAGGAGAGGAGGAGGAGGGAGAGGAGGAGGAAGAGGAAGAGGAGGAGGAGGAGGAGGAGGAGGAGGAGGAAGGAGGAGGAGAAGAAGAACCACCAGCCATCCTGGAGGTAACCACAGACAGTACAAGGCAAGGGGACCTGAGAGCTGAGAATGGGGGACATTCTCTGAAATTGAATTTGGGGTATCAACAGCACAGTAACACCAGGGCAGAGGTAGGGCTAAACTAACAGATGAAGAAACCTAGGCTCCAAGGATGAGCACCATGCCATACTAAGATGGGATAAAGAGGAGGTCAGCAGCATACCCTGAGACCACAGGCCAGGTGCCCCCCACCCCAAGGCCACTGGTTTCTGAAGACTCTCTTGACCAAAATGCAGGAGTATGAGGGAGCAAGCAGCATGTCTTTAAATGGTCAAGTTTTGAGCCAGAAGTGATAAGAAAATACACATGTTGCATTGAAATCTTGAACTATCATTAGACTACATTTTCTCCTAGGAGCAGAAATAGAGATTTGCCATCTGAGTTCAATGAGAAAATTTTTATTTCGATTCTTCTCATCTGAGTTTTATGGGCTACTATACTATTAAAGTCATGGTCATTGTGCTTGCTTCACATAGTTTTTATTGTGACTAAAGGAGGCTCCATCTACAAAGTCCCTGGATTTGGCACATAGTAAAAACTCAAAAATATTAGTAGCCCCTCTGCCTTTCCCTCCTCCTTCCAGACTTAACACCCATGGGCTAGAGCGAGGAATGTGAAATCCTGCAGAGAGCAGACACTCCCAGGCTGGGAGTCCCACCACCCACCTATATTCCTCAGGCTCTGAAGCCTCATAGACACAGGCACCCTAAACCCACATCCCTTCTCTGAAGTCACGCAGGCTAGGCTTCTTGATCTGGTTCCTGTGACTTATTCTGTCCCTTTGTCCACCAAAGCTTGAGTCCTCAGTTGATCCAAAACACCACCATTTAGGACCAATGAGCACCTTATCTCTTTCTTTTGTCCCAAGTCAACGTGAACTCTCAGCCACACTGCTGTCGACATTTAGTAACGCCATTTACTCTGGCAAGGAGTGTTCAAGACAGCCTGCTTCAAAGAAAGACGTGTGAAAAGGTCCCACTGAAGAGAACGAATATCTTTCTATCAACTTCCAGGAGGGCAAATTCAAAACCTCTGTGACCAAAATGAGACAGTCCTGTCTAGAAGGTCCTCTACCACCTGAGGGTCTTAATTGCATTCATCTGCTTCCCCCATTTTATAGTCCTTCAGCCAGTTCTGCAATGTGCATCAATTTTTCCTTCTAGAAAAAGATGAGCTACTAAGCAACAGAAGATGAGATTTCCAGGAGAAAGTTAAAGGAATTTTATAGCCTATCTATGTTGTCCGTACCACCCAATGACAGCAGGGCCTTCATAAATTCTTACTAAAAATAATATTGTTTGAGTCAAAAGTGAAGAAAATTTTTCTGCAAGTCTGTGCATAATATAACTCTCCCTGCACAAAGCCTGGGATCAAGAACAGGATATGTTATGATGCTGTTGTGATGGAAAGAACATTGTGCAGGGAATGAATAAACTCTGTCTAAATGGCATCTTGGAATAACGGTCCCAGGGGTGGATAAGCCTGGGTTTAAGAATCTAACTGTTCATTCATGGCACTTGTATGATTTACCAGAGGCATCCACACACATCTAGCATTGTGACACTGATTTGGTCAAGTCTCAAGTCAAATCAGAGTTTGACACAGCAATGAATCTGCAGTCAGCATCTGCTATCACACATTTAACCTGCAGCAGAAGTGCTGAAACTCTCAGCCAATTCCAGGAATGCAAAGAAGACTCATCAGAATCAAGCGCCATCTCTAACCACCATTAGAGTGGCAATGTGTGCACTTTGGCCAATTCCAACCACCCAATATAGAATCAGTAACTATAATAACATATACACATATGGTACTTTTAAAACTTACAAAGGTGTTTTGAATAACTTTATGACTACTTATTCTCACAACATAAGAATAGATATTGTATCCCTATTTCAAAGGGAAAGAAACTGAGGCTCATAGGAAATAAGAGATTTGCCCAAGAGCAAGGAGCTGGTAGTGTACAGCTGGGACTAACACCCGGGTCATTTCAGTGGGTATCACAGCAAAGCACAGTGATGTTATTCCCAGTCATTCACCTTTGCCCATGACCTTTTCCCACTCCTCAGGCAGCAGGTAGGACAGTCTGTACTTACTGCATTGGAAAGGAAGGAAAAACTAAAACATGAAAAAGTTAATTTCAAGCTTTTAAATTTTGGAACTTCTGGCAGAAAAAAAATATATTGTAAAATCTCAAAACCCTGGTTTCTAAGTACAAAAAAGGCAGCATTGTACAAACAGTAGAACATAACTGGAGGAAGAGCAAGTCATTTCCCCCCAAAGAAGACTTCATTGGCCATGAGGAATCAGAGAAATTAAAAAAAAAGGAATATAAAAGTGGAGGTTCTGCCCCCCACCCCAGGTGGGTGCACTAGGTCCAGGAGACAGACTCTAAGGTCTCCCTCTTCCTGGTGTCCATGCTGTCACATAATCCCCTCCTCTTGAGTATGGATGGACTCTTAGACTTTCCAACAGAACATGATTACATATATGTGATTATATGCTGCTATGATTGTAGTGTCCATTGACAAGGAAAAAAATATCTTGTTGGCTACAAAAAGCCAGCTGCCATATTGTGAGTTTTTGTGGCAAGGAACTGAGAGCAGTCCCCAACTGACAACAGGAAAATGAGGAGGACCTCCATCTGGCAGCCTCCAAGGAACTAAATGCCAGTCACCACTATATGAGCTTGGAATATCTCTCCTCAGTTGAGGTCCAGATGAGAACTCAGTCCTGGCTGAAATCTTGACTGCAGCCTTATAATAGACCCAGCTAAGCAGTGACCAGACTCCTAACCTGTGGAAACCGTGAGATAAGAGAGCCTCTATGTTGGTGGTAACGTCATTAGGCAAAAATAGAAAATTATACAGATTAGTTTTAGAAATGTGTGGGAGATGGGATGTCTTTCACTTCCAGCTAAGATTCAGCAAGGTAAGTGAGGTCCAACATAGGACAGTGAAAAAAAAATGGCAGTTGGAGATGTTTGAGCCCATAGTATCTACATCACTTCCCCAAGTCTGTGTCAGCCTTGCCAAGGCTCAGGAGTACATCCAAAGAGCTAAAGGGCATAGCTGAGGAGGGACAGAAGATAAGAAGGGTCTGTGGTCAAGACAAGGACGTCCTGGACCAATGACACAGATATCTCAGCAGGTGCCACTAGGATCAATACCAGAAACTGAACTAGAGGTCAAAGGCACACCTCTCAGATGCTAGCATAGACTTGTGATCAGAGATCAAGAGCTTACCATGAAGCCAAGGGATCTACAACTCCTCTGCCTTGATGCTACTCCAGGGAGACGGTGGGAGTTGAGGGGATGATCCTGAACAATCATGTTCAAACCTGAGCTGAACGTCTTTACTTGGAAATGCTTAAGTTGCATGTTTTGCCATCAATAGAGGAGGAGGACAACCAAACATCCTGAACTGTAGGCTTCTGAGGGCTTGGATAGCTGGAAATGCAGGTATCTTGGGATGTGGGGAGGAGCTGGTAAATGTTTCCTGGAGGAAATGACACCTGAGTTGAGGTTTAAAGAAGGAGTTAAGGACTAGGGATGTAGGTCACTGGTGGAGCACTTACCTAGCAGGTGTTTGTTCCCCAGCACAGTGAAGAAGAAAACAGATTCTATGAATAAAAGATTTCAAATTCTTATGGTTCCATGAGTTAGGCTTTTTAAGGTTCTAAGATTCTTTATTTCTAAAGCCTGAAGATCAAGGTGTTCTTGCTAGCATTGTTCTCTACTGGGTTTCTACTGGGGAGAGAGAAGACATAAACTAATATATCCAAATGGCCTTGCATTTCTTCTTGTTTCTTCCATCCTTGGCTTTAAGACTTTCTTTACATGTATAGTTTCAAGAATCCAAGCAACTTATAAGACTGGTATGAAAAAGAAGAGTTGTACCCGTGGCCCCATTTCACCATGCAGAGAAAACTACTTTCAACTTTAAGATACTTTGGTCTTGGGCTTTCGTCCCTATCTGTAAGTAATACACTGACACTGTGTGTTACTTGGACTTTTCCACCATTCTTTCCAACCCCTCCACACACAGCTACTTCCTATTCCCAACCTCCTAATGAAGTTCATTCATTTTTAGTTAAATTCAATAAACTCAATGTTTACATAATTATGATCATATAAATACTATCCACAACTTATTCCTTAGGTTTGTAGGCTATGATTACTTGTATTTTCTAATACATTTTCTTTTCCGTGGAGTTTTAACATGGTCTTGGTCTTTCATCTGCTTAGTTTTCTATATTCTTATCATTAATTCAACTATATACAGAAATCTCTTCTCAATATGTTCAGAATCATTAGGCAGTGTATCATTTTTACATTCTTGAATATTTCTCTCCTAGTCTTCTGATCTTCTCCAATGGTCTGAATTACTGCCTAAATCCAGTGCAACTGTGATCTTGAAATTTCCCTTTACCATTGTTATGGTTTGGTTATGAGGTGTCCCCCTCAAAGCTCATGTGTGAGACAATGCAAGAAAGTTTAGAGGTGAAATGAAATGAGAGCCTGGATTTTGTCTCTAAAAGCTTTTTAAATCTTTCCTCATCCCCAGTGTTCTAAAATTTCATGGTGTGTCATGTTTGACACTCGATGGGACTTCTCAGTTTGGATACTTGAGTTTTTAATTCTGAAAAAGTTTCAAATTGTTTCTTAAATGATGTAGTCTTCTTTATTGTCCTTGTTCTCTCTTTCTTTGACTTTTACTATTTGGGTATTGGACCTCCTGCACTGGTTCTATAACTTTCTTATATGGATCCTCCTATCATCTATCACCAGACTTTCTCTTCTACCTTTTGAGAAAATTTATCAAATTTTTCTCCTACCCTTTCTATTGAGCTTTTAATTTTGTCTCTCTTTTTAAATTTCCAATAGTTTTAGATTCATAGCGTTTTTCTTGTCTCATGAATGAAATATCTTCTTTTACCTCTGAAAATATTATAAATAGCTGGGTTTCACACTTTTTCCTACTGCAGACTGTTTATTGCAAAAGTCTTTGTATCTGTTGTTTTGGTCTCTCTCACACATGTAAGAAAATGTCTTTATAATATAGAGAGCCTGGGCCGGGGTTGTAGCTCAGCGGTAGAGCGCTCACCTAGCATGTGTGAGGCCCTGGGTTCAATTCTCAGTACCACATAAAAATAGATAGATAGATAGATAGATAAAGGTTTAGAAAAAAAAATAATAATAATATAGAGATCCTATGCTATCCTAAGAGTGTGACTTTCAAAAGGTCCCTAGAAGTCCTAAGGATGTGCGGCTGGAGTTCAACAGTTCCCTTCACAGTCAGGTGATGAGGACTAGGACTGTTCATTAGAACATCCCGGATATTAGGATCCTAAGTCTTTCCCCTTAGCCTGATCAAACTTCTCAGAGAAGTTTCTTCCTGTTTCCTACAGGAGCAGTGAGGCCTGTACTATGGGTTAAGTGGCTCCTTGGATTTCTCGATTACTAGGTTAAGATTCAGCTTCCTCGGGTCTGACAAAGTCACTATCACTGGCCCATCTGCTTTCCAAGCTCGGTTGGTTGGATGAACTGATTGACTCTCCTTTCTTTGTGTTTGTTGAATTTATGAATTTCAAAACAAAAAAAGGATCACTTTTTGGTCAGTGGGATTACAGGAAGAAGCAGGGGTAAATATGTGTCTTTTCCCTCAATCTACCCTCTCTAACGGGGAGTCCTCCATGCATTTTAATACTCTGCGCTGTGTGGATCTGAGAAGCCCTCCATCTCCTGAGCCTTTACGAGCTACATTAGTTTCCTAGGACCGCCATAACAAAGTACCAACAACTAGGTGGCTTAAAATAACGTAAATCTATCTTTTCACAGCTGAGGGGCTGGAAGGCCAAAGTCAAGGTGTTGGCAGAGTTGGTGTCTTCCGCAGGCTGGGAGGGGGGTGGTCTCTGCAGGCCTCTCTCCTAGTTTCTGGTGGTTTCCAGGGAATCTTTGGTTCAGTGATGCGTCCCTCCCATCCCTGCCTCCATCTTCACCTGGTATTCACCCTACGCCATTTTCTCCTTCATTGTCTTCTCTCTGTCCATGTCTGTCTCTGTGTAGCCAAACGTCCCCTTTCTATCAGGACACCAGTCATATTGGGTTAGGCTCCATGCTAGTGATCTCATTTGAACTTGATCACTTCTGTAAAGATCCTATTTCCAAAATAAGGTCACATTCAATGGTTGATCAGAGTTTCCATCTACCTTTCTGAAGTCACCATTCAACCCAACACAAGAACCAACTCAACTTTCTTTCCCTGCATTCAAGATGACACCAAATGCAGGTGAAGGGCCACCTACTTAGAGGTGTCTCCTGTGGGAATCTCAGCCACTGAAGTAAGTACTGTGCTCTTTATGAAGTTGATGGCTCTGAAAATGGCAGCAGTGTATGGGATAGAAGGCAAGCAAAGCTGTCCAGCGAGGAATAGCAGTGACATCAGTGCTTCTAGAAGGTTCCCATTCAAACTCCTCAATTCAGGCACAAGGACACTGACTGTAGAGCCATGATTCACCTGACATTCCTCAATAAGTCAGTCCTTTACCATGATTATTGCTGATACTTGGAGCCTGGTCTGGAGTCAGGAAACTTGATGGTCTCAGGAGCATCCTTCCTACCTCACGTTCAACCTTTTTTTATGCTTTAAGCCTGAAAGTAATGCAATCCTTATATTCTACCCCATAATATATACTTAATTATCTGGGAGAATACTCCAGGCTTATATCCTAAGGCTTATGAATCACTAACACAAACTGTTTTCTAGATACGCTTTTTGAGAGAGCCTTACTAAATGCAAAGGGCTGGGACAATGACCGGTGATGTTCTCTCACTCATATGGCTCTATAAGAACTTCCTCCCTGGAATCAAACTCAAAAGCTTCTTCATAGCAAAGGAAACAATCCATAATGTGAAGCAAGAACCTACAGAATGGGAGAAAACCTTTGCCACCTGTACCTCAGATATATATCCCCAGGATATATAAAGAACTCAAAAAAACTTAACACCAAAAAAACAAATAACTCAATCAATAAATGAACTTAGGACCTGAACAGACACTTCACAGAAGAAGAAATATGATCAAAAAATATATGAACAAACATTCAACATCCCTAGCAATTAGAGAAATGCAAATTAAAACTACACTGAGATCCTATCTCACTCCAATCAGAATGGCAATTATAAAGAACACAAGTAATAATAAATGTTGGGGAGGATGTGGGGGAAAAGGCACACTCATACATTGCTGGTAGGACTGCAAATTGGCACACCCACTCTAGAAAGTAATATGGAGTTTCCTTAGAAAATTTATCGCATTCCTCAGCCTATACCCAAAAGACTTAATATCAGCAAACTACAGTGACTCAGCCACATCAATGTTTATTGCAGCTCAATTCATAATAGCTAAACTATGAACCCACCTAAGTGCCCTTCAACAGATTGGATAAAGGAAATGTAGTATATGTACACAATGGAATATTACTCAGCCATAAAAAAGAACAAAAATATTTTTAATTTCTTTTTAGTTTCATATAGCCACAATATTTTTATTTTGTTTATTTATTTTTATGTGGTGCTGAGGATGGAACTCAGTGCCTCACATGTGCAAGGCAAATGTTCCACCACTGAGCCACAACCCCAGCCCAAAAGAACAAAATTATGGCATTTGCCTATAAATGGATGGAACTGGAGAATATCATCCTAAGTGAAATAAGCCAATCCCCAAAAAAACAAAAGCTGAATGTTTTCTTTGATATGCTGATGTGAATTTCACAATGAAGTGGGCAGGTAGGGAAGAATAAAAGTACTTTGCATTAGAAGAAGGGTCAAGAAGGGAAGGGGGACAGAATGGGAATGGAAAAGAGAGTAGAATGAATTAGACATTACTATCCTGTGTGCATATATGATCACGTAACCAATGTGATTATACATCATGTACAAGGGGAAGAATGAGAAGTTACATTCCATATAAGTATAATATGTCAAAATATATTCTACTATTATGTACAGCTAATTAGAACAAATAAAAAGAACTGGAAAATTAAAAAAGAACCTTCTCCTTAGATCTTATGGACCCATCAGTGGAAAATCCCAGAGAGGTGATGAGAGCCGCAGAGAAGCACATTTCTTTGTAGAGGGATATCACAAGGCAATAGAACCCTGAAGACAGGAAAGAGGAGGAAGCAAGCCTGACCGGAACTCAGAGGCAGCAGGAGGTAGTATGACAACTAGGGGATGGCTCCTGGTTCTGCCACTTCTCAGTCACATGAGCCAGGACAGACATGGATGTTTCCTTTGGAAATCGAGGTTGAGAAACAATCCATTTGTCCCTCAAGGACTCTGGATGACATCTGTCTGGAAAGAAGGCATGGAGCCATCATCTGAGGATTCTGAAAAGTAAATGCGAGCAGAGATGAGGGAAGGAAACCAGAGTAAAGGAACTATCTTTAAAAAGAAAAGAAAGATGAGTTTCCTTGTTTTATTCTTCAGTATCTCTGAACCTAGATTCAAAGCCAATCCAAAACCTGCATAAGAGGAGGAACAGAGAAACTGGGTTCTCCATGTCATGAAGAGAACCCCGCGGGTTTTTCGTTTGCTTGCTTTTCTCTACCTATTCACTCATGCCATGGCTCCGGATGCAGACAGGGTCACAGTAAGTAGGTAGCAGAGTGGGAAAACTAAAACCTGAGGTTTCCAGCCAAAAGATCGGAAGCAGAGGACCTTGGGATTGGTTTAAGCATGAACCTAGAATGCAATTCTGGCCAATGAGAAATGAAAAGAGGCTCTGAGAAGCAGGGAGAGAAGGCAGATTTTGGTAAAATTTTCTTTGCTCTTATGAGGAAAGAGAACAAGACAGTCCTGTGCATCACACTGTGGACTGGGACCCCAGCAGCCATGTGCAGCCACCATCTGAGCCCACAGAGGACAAAGCTAACACCGACACAGAGCGAATGGGGAAAAAAAAAATAGAACCCGGAGCCCTGGAATAAACCAGTCTGGAGTGCAGGGCTTCTTGTGATGAGACATCATTTTTTTCTATTTTTGAGTCAACGAAGAAGAATTTATGGAACCTGCAGCCAAAACGTACCTAAGAGTCATGTCCTATAAGGTACATGCAAGACAAGAAGTTTGCTAGACCAGAAGCAAGGGTCAGGCCCTTAGCTTCCCAGCCGAATATTACATCAGTCTTCCCCAGCGCTCAAAGGATATGTTAACTTGAGGAAAAATGAGGAAATAATGTGTGGAGCAGAGAAGGAAGGGAGATCCCAGGTATTTGCAGCCTCCCTGAAATGGCTTCCTGAACAAGCCACAGGCTCTACTACAGGGATGACCCAGCTATAGAGATAGTGAGGTCAGTTCCCTACAGGAAGCCGGAAACACCAAGGTGCTAGAAAAGATAAGAACTTGTCTATTCTTCCCTAACCTATCATCTTTATCTAATTGATGTTCAATAAATGTTTAAATAAATAAAATTTATAGGGAAAAGTACCCCCCCATGAATTTAAAACTCCCAGATTTTTACATTCACCTACATTTTCCCCCCAAGACTCATGAAAGCACAGACACCATTTCCTTGAAGCTGTAGAAGTGGGTGTCTTGTTCTGCACTTTGCCTGGTGATGAACACAGACTTTCACCCAGGAGCACGGTTCACGGACTTGTCAATTTTAGTGATCACACAGAATTCTGATACATGATGGTTCACCTAACCATTCCCATTCACTGGGAATTTTGGTCACTTTCCATCTTCCCCTAGAATGAATATGCTGCCATAAATATCTTTGTACAGATGACTTGTTTTTTTCAATTTGGATTATTGCCTTAGGGCATATTCCCAGAAGTAGGATTACCAAGTCAAAGGGTATGAATGCTTTTATAGTTCTTATTACAAATTGCCAGCCTGCACTCCAGAAAAATGGGGACACCTTGCAGGGTGGCCAACAATGTATGTGGGTAGTCTTTGTCACAGAGTCTAATACGGTGGATTTTATCCATCTTATTTAGTTTTTACCAATTTAACATTGACGCTCCATAGCTGTTCAAATCCCTATTTCTTTCATTCTTATTTAGGCTGAACATTTCTTCATGTTCATTTACTATTTATAAAACAATAAAATAAAA
Source organism: Ictidomys tridecemlineatus (assembly GCF_052094955.1). Lineage (NCBI taxonomy): Eukaryota > Metazoa > Chordata > Mammalia > Rodentia > Sciuridae > Ictidomys > Ictidomys tridecemlineatus. The sequence goes on from NW_027520962.1 coordinate 271,299, forward strand.
AAACACATGCCCAGAAAGCAAATCTATCTATTATATGATCTGGTGACATTATAAGTTATAAAGGTGAAAGATATCATCTGCATTTCTTTATATGTAAGCAATGTCTTCATAGCTTTGATAAGTCATCATTCCGAATTCAGGTCTTAACTATAAGACTATATAATTCTTTATCTATGTTGGGCTGTAAGCCTTATTCATAATAGTTATAATAATTTTCTAATTTCTTCATTTCACTCAGTCCTTTCTTTTTTTTAACTCTCAAAAGTCAAAATTTTTAATGATTGATTCGACTCACCTTGTTTCTGATGATATCTTCTATTACCTTGAATAATACAAATATATTTCTCTTTCGCTGTAGATATAACTATTCTATTTCATCCTCTTTTGATTTTTTTATGGTTTATGTTACGGTCATTTGTAAGGGCAAACCTGAGGTAAACTTCATTACTTCCTGGACTTCTGAAATGCATCGCTAAGCCTTTCCCTTATAACATTAACCTGCAAATAAGAGCATGCAGCTATTTGTTTCTGCCCTGAGAAGGCTGGTGCAGAGCAGCTCTGGGTCCAGGATGCTGTGGTACCATATGCATGATTCCTTAGTGTGTGGTCCAGATCTTGAGGGTCCCTCCAAAAGCTCGTGGGTTATAAGCATGGTCCCCCATGTGACAAGGTTCAAAGGTAGAACTTTTAGGAAATGATTGGATCATGGGGGACATAACCTCAGTAATGAATTAATCCATTTGAAGGATTAATAATTTAAGTGGACTACTGGGTATCCGCTGCAGGCAGATGGGGACATGGCTGGAGGATGTAGGCCCCTGGAGAAGTGGCCATGGGGACTGTATCTGTCACTGGCCCCTTCCTGTTCCTCTCCTCTTTTTGATTCTTGGCTGCATGTGCTGAGCACCTTTCTTCCACCACATTCTTCTGCCATGATGTTTCTACCCTGGAGCAGCAGATCATGAGCGGAACCTCTGAAACTGAGAGACAAGATCAATCTTTCCTCTTCTAAGTTGTTCTTGTCAGGTATTTTGATCACAGTGACAAAGAGTTGATAATGTGCTTAGTAACCAGAAAGACTAAGTAGAGGGGTACTTAAGCATCCTAAGATTAAAAAATAAATGCACACCACACACACACACACGCACACACACACACACATACTTTGTATATCTTTCTGAACTATTTCTTACAACTGCATGCGAATCTATAATTGCCTCAAAATGAAAATTTTGAGAAAAAAAAACACATTTTGCTAATGTGAACATTTAGCAAAGTGTTTTCTCTTAAATATATAAATTTCCAAAAGTATACCCTGACTCTCAATAAAAGGCCTGACACTCAAGGCAAGGGACACCAGGTTGTGAAGTCTTTATCCTCAACCTCCCATTATTTAAGGAATCCGTCTTCCAACGCTGCAATGTTAAGGCCAAAGGTAGGTTTCGAAGTGCTAGTTTTTATCAAATTACCAGATATTTATTAAAGAGAACAAGCAATCTTGTTTGAAAGTGGGGCACCAGCTGTCAAGTAAACAACTTGGAACAGGGAAAATTAATATGTTTTAAGCTGCTACAGGTGAAGTTTAATTTTTGAAGCTGCGTAGCTGTCATTGGGGTAACCAAGTGGGGTTTGCATCCTTGAGTTTCAGCAGGAATTTGTCCTTGGTCGGGTTTCCTTTCTGCTGTCAGGGCCCACTCCGCTTACCTTTTCAGCCATGCAGATTGATAAAGCAATTTCTTCCTTCTTTTTCCTGAGAACATCCCAGAACCAGCCAGTGCTTTGGACAAAGATTGTTAAGTATTCTCTTCGCTCATGAAAATTTGGCTTATATCTCAACAGGACTGCCCTCACAAATCAGTTGTTTTAAAATGTGAATTTAAATGTCCTGGTCCATGAAAATTATTGCTTATTTATGAGAGAATTCCTTTTTTTTTTAAGTCACCAATGCTTATTCCCAGAAGGTTACCAGACCAGCCCTGGCCAGGTGAAACATAAGCCGTAATATCCTTGGCACAATGCAGAGACAGAACCTGGGCTGTGCTCAGCAAGTGCTCCCTTGGCCTATCCAGCTGGGACCCCACACTTGAGGCGCTGCCCCTTCTGCTATTTTTGCCTCCATCCCAGCAGTCCCAGGCCCTGAAACAATCCAAATAGAATAAATGTAGATTTGAACCTCAATTCCACCAGGGTGCAGCTGTGTGACCTTGAGAAATTCACTTTACCTCTCCTGTCTCAAGTTTCCTCATCTGCAAACAGGCGGTGGGGAATGTTACTTACTAGAGGGGTGCCAAGCAAAAGTTATTCTCTTTCCCGGGCCCCTGCCCTGGATTGGAGAGTTTGCCATCCTGTACATACAAGCTGCCCTCCAGTCTATCAGAGGGCTGGGCAAAGGCTCCAGCAGCCCAGGTGTCGTCCTTGGAAGACTTCCTGGAAACTGGGGCACCAGCTTCAAGTAAATGACTTGAAATATGGAAAATTAATATTTTAAGCTGCTAGAAGTAGAGAAATTCCTGCCCATCCTTCCAATGGACACACCAGCAGAATCTGTTCTTAGCAGGCAGTGAGATTTAACAAGTGTGGGGACAGCCTGGAACTCTGCCCGGGGTACAGGGTGGTGACAGGGACTCTGAGCCAAGATCCTCAGCTTGCATGTCTCCTCACAGATTATAGGGAAGATCTTCCCACACTCTGTCCCTCTCCCCCAGCACATAGAGTAGCAGTTGGCACCAAGGCTGACCTCGGTCTCCTCACATCTAGCAAAGAACATGAAGACCCTGGAGGGCAGTAGCCTCTGCCCAGTGGGCCACTGTCATTGATCTACCTGTTCAAGCTTCTGCTCAGTTGGTCTTCTTGGGCCAGAACCAATACCCAGGGCTCTTCTTCTCCCCACGCCCCTGCATCATCCCTCTGCTCCTCGAAAGAAATCTCCCCACACCTCCAGTCCTACATTCCTCAACACACAGACACTGATCTCTGCCCAGACCCCCTTTGCCAGGTCAGAGTGTCTGTCCCCGGGGTTCCTCTTCCCCAGTGTGCTTTGCTTCTGAGCGCTCTCACCCTGCAGTCTTCTCAGGATGATGCCTGGGCTGCTGGAGCCCTTCCCCAGCCACACTGACACACAGAAGAACCTCGGAGGGTAAGTCCCAGCTCTGCCTGAAGCCCATGCATGACAGGGGCAAGGGTCTCAAAACCAGCTCCATCGCCTTGATGAGGAACAAAATGGGGGTGACTTGGGCTCCTGAATGCACCAATAATCCAGCAGGTCTGCAGCTCCACCCAAAGCCACATTCTCTCTCTCCTCTGGGGTCACCCTACTCCCTCCCTGGCCTCCCGCAGGAGCACTGCCTTCATAAATCACTCACCTGCTCCCCCCATCTCAGATCTGCCCCTGGGTACCCTGATCTAAGGCACCACACTTACTTGTTACACTCTGATGAGACAGAGGGTTGGTCAGTTCACCACATATGTGTCATTGGCCGTGTATATGCACATGCACACGCACATTTGTGTGGAAAGGAGTATAAGAACAGGCATGTTTGTGTGTAGGGGTGGACGTGTGTAGGTGTGCTGTGAGTTTGCCTGCATTTGTGTGTATGTCCAGATGTATGAGTTTCTGTCTGCAAATGCAGGTCTAAGTATGGGGGGAGGGTGCGGGGGAGGAAGTGGTCGTGTGTGTACACATGTTCACACCTGTGTCTTGCTCTCCCACTGGGGGGGGTCAAGGGAAGAGGCAGCTTGAAGCATCTGAACACCCCCACAACCCAGAGCTCACACGTTTCCAAGGGTCCTGGATCACAGTGGGATGACATTTCACCATAAACACAGCCCCGTTGCTCAGTTGAGCAAACATCAGCTCCATCTCCACACATGTCCACTGACACATGAACCAAAGTCTCAAGTAAGAGAAGAGTCCTGGGATAAAGGAATCCTGGTGGCCAAGCAGCTGCTCCATTTAACTACTTCCCACACATCTGGGTGCCTGGGAAGCTAGAGCCTGCCCCCCACTACCACCCAGAGGGCTGGAATCACAGTCTTCTACTTGGTTTTGTACATTTAGATCCATAGCTTCTCCTCTCTGCCTCGGTTTCCTTGACTTAAAATGAGATTTAAATATTGTGATAATAGTGTATTTACTATGTTAATTTGCTACAGCTGCCATTACAAAGTACTAAAGCTGAGTGCCTTTAACAACAGAGAGTTATTGTCTCAGGGTTCCAGACAGTTTAAATCAAGGTGTTAGCAGCATCGGTTCCTTTGAAGGGCCATGAGGGAAGCCTCTTCCAGAACCCTCTCCTTGGTGTATAGATAGCTGCCTTCTCCCTGTGTCCCTTCACATCATCTTCCCTGAATGTATATCTTCATAACTACAGTTTCCATTTATACAAGGACACCATTCATATTGGGTTAGGGCCCACCCTAATAACCTCACTTTAACTTGATAGCCTCTGTGAAGACCCTACTTCCTAACAGGGTCACTTTCTAAGGGTTAGGACTAGGAATACAATCAACCCCTCACACTTGCCCATAAGGTTATTATGTGGATTAAAATGAGTTAGTTCTTATAAAGTGTTTAGATCAGTACCAGGCAAATAGGAAAGATTTTTCTATAATGATAATGATGACAATTATGTAAACTTCCTAACTTTCATGTCCTATACTTAAAAATAAAAATAAAGTAAGAGTAATCACTAAGTGACTGTGAGACAAAGTATAAAAAAAAAAAACTTCATAAAACACAAAAGGGGACTGGGTACGGTGGCACAAACCTGTCATCTCAGTGGTTCGGGAGGCTGAGGCAGGAGGATGGCAAGTTCAAAGCCAGCCTCAGCAAAAGCAAGGCACTAAGTAACTTGTTGAGCCCCTGTCTCTAAATAAACACAGAATAGGCCTGGGGATGTGGCTCAGTGCCACTGAATTCAATCCCTAGTACCCTCCAAAACACACACACACACACACACACACACACACACACACACACACAAGGTGAAAGAGAATACAGAATCCATCCAAAAGTGTTTACTCTCTGGTTATTGCCAGACCAATTTCCACAAGTTTAAGAATCATTTCAGCCTACTTTGTGCAAAGCAAAACTGAAGAGGTGGGCAAAATGAACTTACATTTAAATAATTCTTTTAACGAATGTCTATCACATCTGCAAGACACACTTCCCACAGATACCACATAGGAGCTCCCAATAAACAAGCAAAATCAACCACCATTGGCAAATCTCAGCAAAGACAGGACATGGGGCCTTGCCTCAAGGAACCTCTCTTTTCATTAACTGGTTCTCTTAGATCACAGAACCAGAGACAAAGGAGAGGAGATCTTTGAATGCACTGTTCAGTTTAAGGCTCAGGGGAGTTTCCAGGATAAATACTATAACTGTGTGTTTATATTGTGCGGGTCAATCAGGGAGCCCTGCATGCACGCAGGCCAAGAGAAAATGGAAGTGACGTCCCTGGGGACCCCTGGCAGGAATATAGAGGCTAGGTTTGCTGAATGAGCCTCCCAATCAAGGTGTCCAGCAGAGACCCTGGAACTGAATCCCAGTGTGCTCCACCCCACAGAGCAGCTTCTCTCACTGACCAGCATTTCTAGCTTTCCCCTGCAGGCCTGGGAACAGAAGCTGCACCCACAGGCCAGGCCAGAGGTCACTGTGGCCTCAGCTTTCAAAGGATTGGTTGACTGTAAGTGCAGATACTTAATGTAATGCAAATATTATTATAAATAGACTTTTCTAGGACTTGGATAAATATTGCATCAGACATATTTGTCTCTAAGTAACAGAAAATATCACTAACAGGTTCAAAATATGCAGACATTTATGATTTGGAAATAAGAAGATAAGAAAAGGGTGATTTTAGAGTCAGTATGCAGCCTAATTATGCTATAGGAGAACCAAGAGTTTTCTCCATCCACGCTCCTATCCTGGGTGGTTGCTCTTGGTTCTTACATTTGCAGCCTCACATTAGCATGATGATGGTCGCTGGTTACACCATCTCTTGTCCGTTTTTCTCCTCCAAACTAGGGGTGTTAATTTCTGGTTTCCTCATCCACTGCTTTTCTTTTCTGCTCCTCTATCATTGGCTTACACAATTTCCTATACTGAAGTCTTTCTGTTGTAATAATTGAAGTATTTTTTTCTCAGTTAAAACCCAACTGCCATATGGCTAAAGCAATAATAAATTCATACCCTTAGGAAGTTAGGTTTTAAAGCACATGCTTATGGCAAACACAAAGGTAGAAAATTTTCAATGCAAAGTAGTTAATAAGATCATATTGAAAATAAGACATAGTGATCATGCGACAATGGCAGTCCCCTTAACAATAAGAAAGTGGAAGAGGGTGGCATCCCTTTAAGTTGGTTCTATACAAGGCCCCTGGGCAGGGGATTGAGGGGGTCATTTCAGCCTGTGTTCCCCTCACTTTTCTTTGCACCCTGTGTGGGGATATTCCCCCAAGGAAAAGGCTCCTTTTATTACATGCCCAAAGATTCCTCAAAGTTGCCTCGAATTCCCGCAGGCTAGCCTTGAGCTAGTCTTGGCTCCATCCAGAGTTTCCAATAGTCATGGCAGCCAGGAGGAAGATGAAGAGGAACATGAAATAACAACAGAGCCTAAAATGCTGCCAACCTGAACCCTGAAGAGCTTTGTTCAAGATTTTTTATTTCCCAGGAACACAGGGGAAAGGATGTTTAAGAAGGAGGCTCAAAAAGAAGAAGAAGAGGAGGAGGAGGAGGAGGAGGAGGAGGAGGAGGAGGAGGAGGAGGAGGAGGAGGAGAAGGAGAAGGAGAAGGAGAAGGAGAAGGAGAAGGAGAAGAAGTCGTCTCCCCATCCAGAAGCAGGGTTTGAACATCAAACACAGAGTCTGTCCTCTGAGAAGCCTATGGTAGTCCACTGGAAGAGGTCTCATTAGAAAGGGACCCCATGCTTTTGACAAGTGTCCTGTTCCTCAGATAATGTAATCTGAATGTTTGTGTCGCTCCAAAATTATTATGTTGAAATCCTAACCCCTAAGGGAATGGCGTTAGAAGGTGAGAGCTTGGGGAGATGATCACATGATGAGGGAGAAGCTTCCATGAATGACATTAGTGCTCTTATAAAAGAGGCCTAAGGAAGCTTCTCACCACTTCCACTGTGGGAGGACACAGCAAGAAGGTGCCATCTGTGAACCAAGAGATAGGTCTTGTCATAGGCCAAATCCACCAGAACTCTGATCTTGGGCTTTCCATCCCTCAGAATGGTGACAAATTTCCTCAGATGCCCTCCAGGTTCTGGGGTCCTTGTAGAAGTGGAGAAGTGATTCTCCTTACCAACTCTGTGACGCTCCTCCTCATCTAGGTCCCCAAAGCAGCTTAGATGGTACCCAGAGCCTCATTGAGCATCTCCATCAACTCATGGACCACTCCACCCCTCAGCCCTGGGCCTAGCAGCCTAGAGAGACCCAGGCTTCAGAAGGGATCCCCTTGTCTTGCAGAACCCCCAGTCCAGCCATGAGGCCTCACTCCCAGTCCCCTGAGCTAACTGGACAATGACCTGGGTAGACACAACTGTACCCATCTGTTCTCCTCCTCTTCTTCTTTTACCTCCTCCTCTCACAAAAAAAAATAATATTTCTATGCTTTTCCAATGGTAAAGCAAACACTCCAAGATGCTGGTATGTCTGAATGAGAGAAACAGAGAGAACTCAGTATCCGACGATGCACTGTCTGGTGTACTTGGCAGAAAGGAAAGTGGCTCTACTCAGCAGGCAAAGGCAAAGCAGATGGCTGTCAGAGTGAAAAGAAATCATGGCAGAGACAACTATTTCCTTCTGATGGATCTCCAAACCCCCAAAGGTGGCTCAGCAGCAACATCCTAGGACAGCAGGGACTCCCCAGAGAGTCTGGAGAGGGGCCAGCTCTCTCTGGAGCAGGTAGCTGAGCAGCTCCCTTTTCTTTCTGTTCCCGTCTTCCTCTCCATGTCCTATCTCCATCCCTTCCTCTTTATTTCACCTCCTCTCCTTCCCATTCCTAAGCCTCCAATTCCTTGCTCTTCTCCACCTCCCTCTTACTTCCTTGCTCTCCAGAACCACTGTGGGCAGTATCTCTCCTACATGCTGTTGGAGGTGAAAAAAGAAATAGCAGACTCTGGCCACACCTCAGAGAGTGAGCGATACAAGAAGTAATGGCAGAGCCAAGCAATGCAGTAGGACTAAGCCAAAGATGACTTTGAGCCCTCTGTATCCATCTATTACCACCTACAGCATCCTTAGGGGAAGATTGCCTGAAGAGATAACTCCTTCTGGATCAAAAGACAAAAGGATGGTTTTAGAACCTCAATGACACATTGAATTATCTAATGGAATATAAGAAAGCAAAGAATTTCTATGAGAGACTCATCTATTTTCTTTTAAAATTTTAACCTGATCTAAACATTATGCAATGAATCCATGTGTCAAAATGGTATATGGTATCCCATTAATATGAACGATTCTTATGTTTTATGCATCAGTTACCATAATTTTTTAAATATTATAATATTCTGTTCAAATATTTTTAAAGAAAGGTCCTTATAAAAGCTTCCCACACCTTATTGTCAAAAGTCCTATCATACACAAGGACATAAAGCTTTGGGAGGGCCACAAATACTGTAAATAAAAGTTCAAAACTTCATCTTTTTTTATTGGTTGTTCAAAACATTACAAAGCTCTTGACATATCATATTTCATACATTTGATTCAAGTGGGTTATGAACTCCCATTTTTACCCCAAATACAGATTGCAGAATCACATTGGTTACACATCCACATTTTTACATATTGCCATACTAGTGACTGTTGTATTCTGCTATCTTTCCTATCCTCTACTATCCTCCCTCCCCTCCCCTCCCATCTTCTCTCTCTACCCCATCTACTGTAATTCATTTCTCTCCCTTGATTTTTTCCCTTTCCCCTCACATCCTCTTATATGTAATTTTGTATAACAATGAGGGTGTCCTTCCATTTCCATGCAATTTCCCTTCTCTCTCCCTTTCCCTCCCACCTCTCGTCCCTGTTTAATATTAATCTTTTTGTCATGCTCTTCCTCCCTGCTCTGTTTTTAGTTGCTCTCCTTATATCAAAGAAGACATTTGGCATTTGTTTTTTAGGGATTGGCTAGCTTCACTTAGCATAATCTGCTCTAATGCCATCCATTTCCCTGCAAATTCCATGATTTTGTCATTTTTTAGTGCTGAGTAATACTCCATTGTGTATAAATGCCACATTTTTTTAATCCATTCATCTATTGAAGGGCATCTGGGTTGGTTCCACAGTCTAGCTATTGTGAATTGTGCTGCTATGAACATCGATGTGGCAGTATCCCTGTAGTACACTCTTTTAAGGCCTTCAGGGAATAGTCCGAGAAGGGCAATAGCTCGGTCAAATGGTGGTTCCATTTCCAGCTTTCCCAGGAATCTCCATACTGCTTTCCAAATTGGCCGCACCAATTTGTAGTCCCACCAGCAATGTACAAGTGTACTTTTTTCCCCACATCCTCACCAGCACTTGTTGTTGTTTGACTTCAGAATGGCTGCCAATCTTACTGGAGTGAGATGCAAAACTTCATCTTAATAATCAAGGTAAACTCAATTTTTGTATTCAGAGAGAAAAGAACCAGGCAGGAAAAGATTACTCCTTTCTAACTTGAAACGGTACAATCCTAAAGATTTCTGGGGTCAGACATGCAAGAATGCTTAAGAAAGACAGAGTCAGATCTACTGAATACAAACACATCTTCTCCTTTGTACAAAGAGGCAGGGGTCTGAGCTCTTGGGGGAAGCTAAGTGTGGGCTGACAGTAAGAAACTCCCCAAACTGTCTAAATGTCATTGAGACCAAGGTTCTGGCACATCCCAAACAAGCAAGAAAGTGCCAACATCCTCTACTATCATCTGGGAGTAGGAACCATGGACAGGCAAGCTGGCTGGTTCTCCCATTTTCTTCTTTATATTTCTTTAAAACTCATCCTAGAGATAGTAGTCTAACCCACATATGTTGTGTTGATAAGAGATAACTCTGGGGCTGGGGTTGTGGCTCAGTGGTGAAGCCCTCACCTAGCACATGCGAGGAGCTGGGTTCAATCCTCAGCACCACATAAAAATAAATGAATTAATTAAATAAAGGTATTGTGTCCAACTACAACAACAAAAAAAATTTTAAAGAGTTAACTCTGCAGTGGTTTCAATTTCAACATAGCTATGAAAAAGAAAGTTAAATTCTCTTGCAGCTTCCCATAGGTATAGGAAGCCTTCTTTAAAAAATATATATATATATACATAAATAAAATATATATATATATTGTAGTAGTTGGACACAATACCTTTATTTTACTTATTTATTCTTTTGTGTTGCTGAGGATGGAACCCAGGGCCTCGCATGTGCTAGGCGAATGCTCTACCACTGAGCCACAACCCCAGCCCCTGGGAAGCCTTCTTGATGACCCCTGTCTCCCAAGGTGGACAGATGAACTGGGAGCAGCCTCCCTTAAGAGGATGCCTAGCATTAAGAGGTAACAGCAGATAGCTGTTACCTGCTAATGGATGGGTGAGGTGGGGACCAAGGAAAACCAACTAATCAGACCAATGACTTAGACAAAGCAAAAAAAGAGATGGATAACAGCCACATTTTCCTGTTGCTGTCCCATGGCTGCTGGATTAAGGATGATGGACAGGAGAGCTACCTTCTGCCAATTAATTCCAGAGTATAATTTGTAGCCTGGGCCCATCCTGGACGATCCTGGGCTGCTAACAAACCATGACACTGCTTTAATTTCTCCTTTGCCCCCACACTTTATTAAAACCTAGAGTGGGTTCCATCAAATATCTCTTCAAGGAAAAAAACAGAGAGAGGGAGAGAAACGGAGCAACATTTGTCTCAATGCAATTTGAAAGATTAGAGTTTGCTGGATAAAGAGGGAAAGAGGAGGGGGTAGGAATTCTTGTGAAACACACACACACGCACAGGGACACACACACACAATTTCTCTTTCGCAATGACCTCCTTATGCCCCATCCATCAGCCTGGGGTTGGCTTATTCTAAGGAGCAGATTCCTTTATTCTGTATAACAGGCCCATCAGACACAATCTGCATGCCAATTACTGGCACACACCCCTTGACACAAAAAAATGGAAATTAGCTGTCAAGAAAAGGCTTCAGCTCTCTATTTCCAGCTCATATACACCCTCACTCTGCTCAGCGCCTGGCTCTCACCAGGGAGTCCCCAGTGGAAAAAGTCATCTAAAAATACAAACATATTTTATTGTTATTAGTATTAGTTGCTGACTTTCTCAGTACAATGTGAAATTCACCAGTGGGCAAAAGCTGCTTAGGGCAGAAATGGGTGAGAGAGGTTGATTTCTGATAATTGCATTTCTTTGGGAGCAGATCAAGACGTCCCATGAAAGGACATTCAAAGAAATGTGAGGATAAGGGCAAAATAAAACAGACAAGGAATGGGATTCTGTTACCGAGAAAACAATCGGAACTTCCACACTTAGGAATGGGCCTAGGCAGAGTTGAGGGGCAGAGGTGAGACAAGCTCTATGAACAAGCCTGCATTTCCGCTCCACATCCTAATCAGCTCTCACAGAGCCAGGCTGCGGCCAACCTGAGGGCATCCCATGGACAGCATGCTCCGCTGTGTGCTAACCCAAGCAGGCTACCTGCAAGATTTCTACCCCGCTGCTCCCAGAATCTCCAGAAGGAGCAATTTTACCATAGATTTCCTCTTCTTTTTTTTCCGAAATGAGCCAAAAAAGAGGAGAGAGTTTATTTCCCATTATCAAAGATCCAGGACCCCACTGAGTCTCATCTCGTAGGACAAAGGAATCCATAGGGAAGATTAAGGGTAGTACCTTCACTAAGGAACACATACAACCCAACACTAAAATGGCACTTATCCTTAAAATTTTGATTAAGGAGGGCTGGGGATTTAGCTCAGTGGTCGAGTATTTGCCTAGCATATATAATTTTTTTTAAAAAGTGGGGGGGGTGGTACTGGGGATGTAGCTCAGTGGCAAAACATTTACCTAGCATGTGCAAGGCCCTGGGTTCCATCCACAGCAGTGCAAAAAAAAAAAATTGATTAAGGGACATCCCTTTTTTAATTGCTCAAGGATGACAATTTTATTTGTATGGATCCATCCAATAACAACAATTTTTATTAAGTATTTTTATGAGTTTTTATTAAGATTAATAATTTTATTAAGTATTATCACTATCATAATTCAAGACTTGCTCAAAATATGAATTTCTTCATGGGCAAATAGAAAATGGTGGTACTTCTAAATAAACTGTCTCTTCTTCCCAAGCTAAAATTGTCAGGCAAGCGAATCTGGAGCTTTTTAGATGAACAATTTTCAGAACATGATGTATAGACAGCTTAATTCATCCAATATGTATACACTGAATGCCTGCTTATGTGCTTAGTGCCTCAGCATGCAACAAAGGTTGTAGAAGAAATGAATAGAGGCAGGTGCCGTGGTACACACCTATAATGCCAATGGCTCAGGAGGCTGAGGCAGGAGGATCACAAGTTCAAAGCCAGCCCCAGCAACAGCAAGGTGCTAAGCAACTCAGTGACACCCTGTCTCTAAATAAAATAGAAAATAGGGCTGAGGATGTGGCTCAGAGATTGAGTGCCCTTGAATTCAATCTCTGGTACCTTCCTCCCTCCGCAAAAAAAAAAATGAATAGATGCCAGGTGTTGAACTAAGTACCACAAGTAGGTGGTGGATAAGTTGCATACTCTGCCCTGAGGAGCTCTATCTAGGCCAGACCTACTTTAAATCCCACATCATCTTTTTTTTTTTTTTTAAATCATGATTAAGAATGTATTTTGCAGTTGGTGTTAATAAAGAATCTCCGTGCCTTCCACTGGAGGGTGACTTATGTGTCCTTTATCCAAATGCTCATTAGGTTCCCTATTTTGAGTTACCAACTTAAAAAAAAAAAAAAAGTTAATGTCTCGAATCACTCCAAACTATTATTGACATAGAAACAAAAGCCACTTGGCCTAGGACCTCCTAGGGTTCTCCCCCTTCTCCTGTATTCAGCCCCCAGAACAAGAGAGAAGGGAAGGAGAGTCAAAGCCAAATCTCCCTCCCCACCCCCAGGTTTCTGGCTTCATCAACGGACAAACAGAGATTCTAGTCAGGAATTTTGGATTGCAAGCAACAGAAATGCATGCAAACTAGACAAAGGTTTTATGAGGTCTTAAACCATCTCAGCCACTTACAGAAAACTCTGGGCCCAGGAGAAGACAAAACCCACACTATAAAAGTACAGACTGTCACCTCTTCACCCTTGAGTGGCTCCTCAGCTTCTCCAGTTCCCTCTGTTCCTGTCCACCCTCCCCGTCAGCCAGCTCTGAATGTCCCCTTCTCTCTAACTTCAGTAAGCCTCAATTGCCACTCCAGACATGACTCTACCACAGCTTTCCTACTCCAGTGCCAACCATGAACCGGAAATCTTGATCACTTAATAGAATCCTCAGAATAGGGATCTGATCAGCCCAACACGTCTCATCTGAGCCAGCCCAGCTTCTCAGTGAGCTCCCTTAGGGATGGAGCAGACCCTAACACCTGCCAGATGTGACTGATGTGGGGCCAGGTGGCCTGCTGTTCACTCCTCTGGGATTGTGAACAGAAAAAGAATCTCTAAAGGAGGGGTTTAGGTGATGTGGGTGTCCCCAAGGGTCCAAAATTCAGTGATATTCTTAAACATCTAGATTTATTCTGTCAATATTCATTATGAAAGTGCTAGACGCAAGACAAGAGAAGAGGGTTGAGGTTTAAAATTCCCCTGTTTAGGAGGACAGAATGAAAAGGACAGCAGAAAAAGCAGAAATTTTCTATTGTTTGGCTATGACGCTCTTGGGAGAAGTTTGAACACTCTGTCGTTTTCTCCTATTGCTGCTTTAACAGATTACCATATACTTAGTGGCTTAAAGCAAAGCAAATGTATTCTTTATAGTTCTAAAGGTCTGAAGTCTGCGTGGGCCTTATGGGGCTAAAATCAAGATGTCAACAGAGGCAGGTAAAGTGGCACACACCTGTAACCCCAGCAACTCAGGAGGCTGAGGCAGGAGGATCGCAAGTTTGAAGCCAGCCTGGGCAACTTAGTAAGATCCTGGACTAGAGATGTAGTAGTAAGATGTCCCTGGGTTCATTCTCTAGTACCCAAAAAAGACACAAAGCTATCAGCAGGGCTGTGTTCCACTTGGAGGTCCAGTGGAAAATCCACTCCTTACCTTCCCCAGCTTCTAGAGGCTGCCAGCATTTCTTAGCACATAGCCCCACACTTATTATTCCACAATGAATATTCATAGATTAGGTCTATATATCCAAGAATACCACTGTCTTTGGCACATTTGGGGGATGCCTGCCTCACCCACATCTGCTTCATGACCTTGCATCATTTCTACCTCTTTTTCTATTATCTCATCTCTGATGTGACACTCTCCTGTCTCCCTCTTTCTCTCACAAGGACCCTCGTGGTTACCTTAGGTCCCCTCAGATAATCCAGGATAATCTCCCCATCTCAAGATTCTTAACTCAATCACACCTGCCAAGTCCCTGCCATGTAAGGCAACAGATTCACAGGTTCCAAGGTTAGGACGTGGACAGAGGGCCCAACACAAATACAATGATCACATGGGTTAAATCCTACCACGAGGCTGTGGAAAAATCACCAGGTCTAGGCTCTACCATCTGATCTGCTTTCTTCAAAAGCATCACTTGAATAAAGTAGGAGTTAAAATTAAATGCCAAGAGATTAGGAGTATGTGTGATGGTACAGAAAAGGAGGCAGAAATTCTGACCTCTCCTTGGAGAAGTCTAGCGATGGGAGAAGAGGAGAACACTGTAATCTGAGGAGTCATCAGGCCAGAGGAAGAAGTTGTGATTTGCTTGCCACAGCCTAGTAAGCCCCTGGCCACCAGGAAGGAAAGGTCATCCCATCAGTTTTTTCCAAGGTTTCCATCATTATTTTGTTCTATGTTTTTCAGGAGGAGCGAAGGGGACAATTTTATAAGACATCTTGAATGGCTAAATTCAAGCAAAACCTAAAAACATGTCTCCACTTGCCATGCAAATATTTACCCAAGCTTGTCAGATGGACCCCGACAGAAAGCACATTTTGCCACCAGAGTAAAGAAAGATGTCACTGAAATTAACTTGGGTTTCAAGGGTGACATTAATACAGCTAGACTGTGGAGCATCAGGTCCCAATTTACATGTCAGCTTCTGTGGTGTTAAATGGAAATCTTCCCCTTGTTGAGCCAATTATGTAGGTGAGAAGCCCCCTGCTTCAGGGCCCAGTGCTGGACTGTCTGTGAGCCTAAGGGCCACTTATCTACTCATGTGGGTGAATTTTTTGATGCTTGGCTCTAGAGGAAAATGCATCTTACATAAGGTGCTGCTCCATAGATAAGTCTGTTGTTAATATGCCTAGACTGCCTTTGCCATGGCTATTATCACAGATACATGCAACGTACATCTTTTTTATCGGTGTACATTGTACTCATGGTAAAAATAAATAAATAAATAAAGCAAAAGAGACCACAGGATGTCATTTTTTTAAAAAAGAAGAAGTTTTGCTACAGATTCAACCCATACCACATATTATTCCTGATGTATAAAACTGGAACACCAAACAGGCATTAGTCAAATTTGTGAGATTTTCAGAATGGAGTTCTCTACAGTTGGTGTGCTTCAGCAGTATTTCCAGGATGCGTGACTAGCTGAATGAACTGCTCTGTACTTCCTGTTATGATTCTGACTGTCATTACTGTTTTAAAATGTGTGGAGGTGTTTTCTGCCCCCCACAGTTCCCCCCTCCAAAAAAAAAAAAAAAAAGAAGAGGAGGATTTGGTTATGAGCTCTTTTAGCTCAGGAAATAGCTCAGGGAGTAGAAAAATAGGGGCAGATATTCCTATCTTCTCTGGGCTATTTATTCTTTAACATCTATTTATTCTTTAACTTCTCACCCAGGGAAACTGAGGCAGTTCCACCTCATGCCTGTTCCAATGAAAGCCTTCAGCAGTGTGAGCCCCAATGACATTATGTTGGGGGAACTGTCATGTCCCTCTGGTGAAAACTCCCATCTGCCTGGGGGTTCAGAGGCATAGCCGGTAACCCACAATCCAGCACCAGTTTTAAAGGTGTTCAGGCAGTGGTGGGACAATAATTGTGCTTCCCATTTTACTGGACCCAGGAAGGCAGAAACTTGAACGCAGATGAACAATACTGAAATCAACCAAAGCAGCCAGAGCCAGGCCCAGAGGCTCATGGAGGCTGAAGAGGCAGGTTGAGAATATCATTTCTCTGTGTCCTCACCTGCGAGAGTCCTGGAGTGGAGTAGCTGACCAGTGACAACTTCCACATTCCGACTGCATGCACGCAATCCTCCTGGACAGGCTTCATGGCCACTCTTAATACATTTGAAAGCAGCTGAAATGCTGGCCAGGGACCAAAGTCAAGCCCTGGCTGACCCTTCTGGCCTGAGAAAAGCCCAAATGCCTGATGAGCACTGATACTGAGAGGAAAGAGCACAAGGCACATGTTAGGAAACCGGGACAGGTGGTGAGACTGGCCGGGCCGGCCTCCTAAGAAACAGGAAGCCTCAGTAGAGGCTGGGAGTGTTCTGGCTCATCACTTGCCCCAAGAGGGTGCAGCTGACAGCTTAAATTTCAAACAACAGAAATCCAAGGGAGGAGACTCAGCACCCCACTCCCTCCCCTGGGCTCTCTCTCTCTCTGTGGGTCCTTCTCCTGGCTGCACTAGGCTTTCGCTCTAATGGCCTCCTGTGCTCCACCTCCAGACTTGACCCCCTATAAACAGAGATCGGTTTTTAGAGTCCTAGACAGGAGTGGACACTAGGAGAGAGTCTTAGTCACTTCCCAGAGCTCAATCCAGACCACAGAATTCTTCTCAGCCCAGAACTCTTTGTGTTCCCAGCTCTCCCCATCCCCCGCCCTCTGCTGCTCCCATCCACAGCTGACTCTCCACCCACTGGTGAACCCTAAGTTATGTTGCTATGTTGCCTTCTCCAGAACATGGAGCATAAAATGATTCAGTCAAAAGCTCCTGCATTCCCCCCCACACACACACACCCACAAATCCCCTTCCTAGCCCTCTGCTGTTGGCAGCATAGTAAATGGTATCATGCAGACTGTGCCAGGGTGCCCATGTTTTGCTCTGGACCCAAATGACAATTCTTCTTCTCAACATATGTTTAAAGACCTCTTCATTGTTGATTGTAGCAGCAAATAACACTAAGAAATCAGGACAAGGAACCCAACAAAAAGGCCCCCCAAACAGACTGAATGCTCCGGTTTAGAGAGGGCAAAGGATGAGAGGGAGAGATGGTGGGAGGAGGTGAAAAGGATGAACAAGAGCACCATCATCCGCCCACCTAGCCTGTCAAGCTGCCAGCCAGTTCTTCTACAGAGCACAGACAAAACACCCTGCATTTGTGAATTTAAAAACCGACATCAATTGCCTCTTGTGTGCCTTTCCATAAAAATCAACAAATAAAGAACCAATGTTTAGAGATTTTTCTTTGAGCGTCTGCAAACACAAAGATAAGCAGTTTACTGTAAGTAGGTCCAAAAGTGAGTCCAATAGCTAGTAAATTATATTGGCTGACTGTCAATGTGGTAAGGATAGCATGTCATCTTGGGACCCTTGGAGATCCTTATTAGTTATGCCAGTAAAGGCTACACATTTTATGTAAATATGTATATTTATATATTTCAGTAGATGATGCAGAGGCCCTCGGGGACATAAGGTGAACAATCCCTTATCATTGATGCCCTGGAGGACTGTCACACGATTTTGTCGTGCTGTGAAGACATGTTCCTGCCCGAGACCCCTAGAACTGCTGAGCTCAGAAAAGAGGTAGACAGTTTGCAGGGGCAGCTCAAGCCTTGCAGGAGTAACAAGTTTATTAAGATCCAGACTTGAGGCTAGGAAAACTGTCAGGATAGACAAGCCTGGAGGCAGGGAAGCCTAAGGTGGGGTGGGGACTCAGGCTGCAACAGAGTATCTGGGGTCTGAGGATTTGGGAGAACTAAATCTAACAGGGTGCTTGGCTGGGGCTTGTGCTGGGCTCTGAGAGTAATAGCTGCTTACATAACATTGACACTAGCTGACAATTCACTCTGCAGAGTACAAGCATTTACCCATCCAAGACCAGACTTTGGCAGGGATCAGGATCAGCCCTTGTGGCAGTAACCACACTGGTGCCCAGGCGTGACCATCTGTGGTTTAGGAAGAGCACGGACAGGGTATGGAGGCCTTAAGAGGTGATTCTCCTGACCCAGTATTAAAAGCCCATGGGTACTTGCACAGGTAAGGTGAACATCAAAGCAAAAGTTTGGAATTTTTATTCCAAACTTGCGATGTGATTCAAACGTTAGAATGCTGATTCTGAAAAATAAACTAAAAAAAGGGAGAGGGGGGATTGTTTGTTTTTGTCCTCCATGGGGTGCAGTGGAGAGACCAGGAACCTCCTCCACAGCCTGGGGGCCTGGACTTCGCTCCTAGATGCGGGAGAGGGCAGCCTGCTCAGTTTTTCCAGCCTCTCACTGAAGGAGGCAGAGAGGAAGCGCTGTCCTCCAGTTGCGAGCCTCATTCTCCACCTCAGGCAGGCGTGGGTTTTCCAGACTCACTTGGTTTGTCCAGGATTTGAGGACCTGAAGGTCCCAGGAGCCAGAAAAAGAAGGCCATAGTTTGGGATCAGCTCTGATGTTTCTGGTCCCAATTTCACAGACTAGGTGTCACAGTGGCGCCCCCTAGTGATCCGTAGCCAGAGGAACACCCCCAAGAAAGTCAGTCTGGCCCAGGATGGTTGGAAATAGGACACACAGCAAGGAAGACATCAAAAGAAGTCTTTTTTTTCTTTCTTCTTCTTCTTTTTTTAAGAAGTTGGGAATGGTCACAGTACAGAGGGCGAGCCAGGCACTCTGTGAAGCCACCAATGTGCCAGGGACAGATAGAACACAGACACAGAGGGAAGAGATAGGCCACTAACGTCTCGACTCCACAACTGACAATGGAAGTTTGTTAAAGGCAGAGCCCGTGGGAGTTTTCCAACTGAGTCCTCATTTGGAAAAATGGTCAGAGTCTTCCTTTATCCCGGAGGCCCAGGGAGTTTCACTGCGCTTGGAAACAGCAGAAGGAATTTTCCAGGACTCACCACAAGGTGGCGCCAGACACCCACGGACGTCATGAGGTCCTCCCGTCCAGGTGGCCCCAGAAGCTGACGCTGGAAACTCAAAGAGATCAGCACTTACATAGTCAAAGGCCAAAGGATGAAATAAGGCATGGAGGAAATAAGACACCCTTTTTAAAGAGATGGGGAGGAGTGGCAGAGAGTGTCTACAAAAGGAACTCAAAAGAACTTTGCCATAGAACCTCTTGGCAGGACACGATGTAGGCGTGGGCAGACTAGAGATGGCCTCTGGAGAGGCTGTACAGACCTTCAGGTGGAAGAGGGCAGTGACTGGGGCCAGAGATTGGTGGTGAAGGAGAAAACACGTTCTGAATTGTGCATTTACATTTACTAGTACTTTTTATTGACACAATAAATGAGTTAATAAGCCCAACCCAACTGAAATACATTCTATTCAATTATTTTTTGAAAATTCATCTTGTCAGCTCTTGTTGGATATCATTAGGGACTGATGAATTCAAATGTATTGTACCAATTGATGCCAGCCAACCCTCTCCTGATGTTCCCACTGCCAAACCTTTAGCTAGTAGGAGCATTTTGTATAGATGGGTTGTGGATAAGTTTGAATGACTCAATCATTTAAAGCTTTGTTTTATGATCCAACAAATTATAGGTGTTCTAGAATTACCTTGTACCTTTCAGCCCCCAGACTTGTAGAAAAATAGCATCAGAAACCAAAAATCTGGGAATCGGGGTGCATTTTGGCAGTGACATTTCTAACGGGCTGTTTCAGTGGGGAATAAAAAGCCAAAATACGTTTGATTTACTGTTTTAAGCAAGCATGACTACATATTAACTTTTTTGATTCAGTCATAACCACATACAGTTCTTATTCAAACTGTGAGATCAACAACTGGCCCTCCTTTTCACTAATCCTGAAAGCTAGGTTCCCAACAAAATAAACAATTATTTCTTGCTCTAACTGATAATTTAGGAGAATAACATTTTTAAATGAACTATCAATAATATTAACAATGCAAATACTTAACAACATTTTTGCATTAGTCTACATACCTCCAAACATTTGTTGCCAAATTGCTTTGTTATTGAATCACTGGTAATTTGTCACACTGTATGGCTATGAAAAAAACTTACCCAACAGATATCTTAGGTTCCATTGTTTGAGTTCACTTTCATTTTGAGAAAGCTTCAACCGGCTGCCAGGCTCCATTTTCTACTCTACCTTTCATTTTTCCATAAGCCTCATAAACTCCCAATATACTAATTCACTAAATAATATACTTCTTTATTATCGCATTATTAGTATTCTTCCCTTGTCCTGTTGGAACATAAGCCTCATGGAATAGGGTTTCTTCATTGGACACTGGGAGATGTTCCCTGAAGGCAAAATCAGGACAGCTGGGCTGGACTCTGGGGCATCCTAGGGACAGCTCCTAGGAGGGCAGTGGCAAAAGCTGCAAGAGACATCACTGAAACCAAAGAAGCCACCCTGGGCTACTCACAGACACCCAGTGCCCTCCAACTCTTCCCCAGAAGTCTGTAGGTCTCAATGACAGCTGTGAGAGGAAAGCCAGCATTAGTGCTGAGCCTGCTCCTGGGCCTGGTAACTGAGCATCTGGAAGGCTAAAGCTTCCAGAAGAAGCATGAAGTCAGAGCTCTGCCTTATAACTAGGGTGACCTCACTCCTGGCTCACCAGAGTAATCCCAGTTGATAGCTCTTGTCCTGTTATCATTAAATGCACCCCACGTCCACTTATTAGAACGTCCTGACTTAAAGGACCAAGTGACAGGGATAAATTAGTTGAAGGGAGAGGCTCCAGGAGGGAGGAAATCTTCAGCTACAGAGGAGGCAGCCCCTCTATGATCAAGAACTAGTTCAGTGCCTGGTGCATGGTTGGGGCTCAATAAACACATGTGTTGGGGACATGGGGAGACAACAAAGAATTGAGAGAAATTTCCATGTACCTATACAGACTAGCAAAAATGGATGGAATCCTGTGAGAGATTCAAGCAGAGGAGGTCAGGGGTCATTTCTTGGTTCTGGGCTTGGTCAGGTGATGGAGGGACGATACAGATTAAAGAGGCAGGGAAGAGGAAGGATCAAGTATGACCCATGTAGTCATGTGGTCTTTATTTTTTATAAAATGAACATGATTCCAGTTCAGGCACAGTATAAAATTCACACATAAAGGAGTCAAACCAACAAGAAGAACATAAAGGCAAAGCACTTAGGATATCTCACTCTTGGACACAGCACTGCCCAATCTACTTGAGACCCTGCCAGGTGGAGAGAGGATGGTGGGGTGGTGGTGTTACAAAGGGGAAGACAACTAGTTGAGGCAGTTAGACTGTCCCCACCACAGGTTGGCTGGAAGGGCCAGGAAGTGGGGGTAGAGAGGAACCCACTCAGAGGCTCCAGACCTGGGAGGGAGTGGGGAATAAAAAGGTACAGGTCTTGATCAACAATCAATCCTTCACTCCTCAAGAAACTTCCTCCCTCCACTCCTCTAGTCTTAGGCTCTCTCTCACCTGGTTGGGGAGAGGAGAGAGTAGTGGCTTCCAGAGTTGAGAACAGGAAAAGCAGAGTAGAAGAGGCAGAGTCTGGATCTCTGAGTGGAATGCCTAAAGGAAAAGGAAGTCCCCACATAAATCCTATGGAAAGGGGCCTCTGGGAAAAACCAAGAGTGCCCTGGTCAGGTGATCTTGTTGACACCTGAGTCAGTTGGAGCTCTTGTGCAGTAGAAGCTGTCCCCAAAGCAGGCAGCCTGTGACTATGGGCTGAAGCATGAAGCCAGAACTGTGTGTATTTTTCGCTTCTCTGGACCCAAGGCTGGTGATGTAACTAAAACCCCAAAGCCCATTTTTTTTTGCAGGAACCAAAAAGACCACCCCTTTTGATTTTTACTTCTGCACTTTGACAATGCCACAGGAAAAACAGATGCTGCAAACATTACACTTGGAACCGACCACCTCCTGCCCTCTCATCACACCACACACACATTTTACCGGCCGTCCTCAGGATGTGCACTCAGTCCACACTTGATGGTGTTCTGTGGATCCCCAGCACTGGTGCACTGCCTACGTTGTGGGGCTGTGGCCTTCCAGGTCACCCACCATGGCTAGCTGAGCCCTCCACCTCTGCATAGGCATTTGGCTTGAAGTGAGATCAATACTTGCTCCCATCCTTCCTTTCCTCTTCCATTTCCTCTGGGAAAGCGGGGAGCCCAAGCCAACTCACGTATGGCCTTTGGTCCTTCTTACTCCACATTTATATCCTGCTCTCCAGGAGCGCTGGCCTTTCCCAGCATGAATGCCACCCGCAGACCTGCAAGGGCTGAATGTATTTACATACATAGAAAGAGAGACAGAGAGCAGAGACAGGTGCGTAGTTAATCCCCATTGCAGAAGAGAAACCTGAGAACCAGAGGGTTCTTTCCCCAGGGTCATTCAGCTAGCAAATGTCAGCTCTGGGTCTGGAAGTCACATCTCCTGAACTCTCACCAGTGCCATTGGCACGACACTCAGCCTCTGACAGTTGCTCCCGCACATGGACACGGCAGGCTCTTCAGACTTCTCTTGTCCTTCATCCGTGGAGGAAAACAGGAACACAGCCTCACCCCTCACGAGTCCTGTGTCCTGCAGGCCAGTCTGTGGGCCCTTCCTCAGGTCTAGATCCAGGCCTTGAAGAGTTCCTCAGAAGACAGCACAGCTGTGGCACAGACATCCACCTCTTCCCTTCTGCAGCTGATTAACTTCTGGGGTGAATTGGTTACTTTCTGAAAATTAATTTTCATCGATGATTAGATGTCACTAATAGAAAGTAGTGAGAGTAAAGAGTGTCACAAAAATCCCAATTATTTGATGAAATTTCAAGCTGTTAAAAAAATCCCAAAGACAATTCCAACCCCTAGATCAGTGACTTCCAGCATTTGCTGAGGTCATCTCCCAGTTCACTGCCAAGCTATTCCCTCAAGGCCCTGATGCGTCAGTGCTCCAAAATTCCAGAATTCGGGGGGCAGGGGTGGGGGGGAACTAACCATTTTCCACCAAGAGCTGAAGAACAATGAACTAGTCTAAGATGCTTCATGAACAGCAACTATCACAGTGCCAAGTCCAGAGAAGGTGCTCATAAATGCAATCTCTTTCTTAGTCATATTTTTTTTCCTGAGACCCTGGTGCATAATCATTGCTAGTTGCAAACATGCAGATACCCATTTATTCAAAGGGACTTCATTGCTAGTATGCTCACCTCCACAAATTCTCTGTGTTCTTCTATAGTTACCTTCCACTGACCTCCTGGTCATCACTCCTAAAGTACATGCACACAAATGAACAGGCATGATGGTTTCCACCACCTTGGTCTCCTAGACATCAGCATCATCCAGCCAATCACTCTTGATCCTGTTTCTAAAGAGGCAGCTTCAGGGGTTTACTCTTGGTGTCCAACCGACAATAAGAAAAGATATCATACAAGAAGGGCTCTCTGAGCAGGAGTGTTAGCCTGGAGCAGCCATCAATTCACTGCTGCTGGTCCTAGTCAGATTCTCAGGACCCTGACTGCCAAACCTGTAGTGGTTTGCTTGATTATTTTTAAATCCTAGAGCAGTGCTGTCCAATGAAAGCAATGAGAGCCGCATATGCAATTTTTAAAATCTAGAAGCACATTTTAAAAAGTAAAAAGAAATAGGTGGAGTTATTGTTAGTGATATACTTTATTTAACAGATACACCAAAATATTGTCATTTAACATGCAGTAAAAAATTACTAAAATTTTTCAAATCTTTTGTACTGTCCTCCCAATCTATCACACATGACTTTAAAGGACAGCACAATTCTAAAACATTTAAATTAAATAATCCCAGCAGCTCAGAAGGCTGAAGCAGGAGGATTGCGAGTTCAAGGCCAGCCTCAGCAAAAGCAGTGTGCTAAGCAACTCAGGGAGAATCTGACTCTAAATAAAATTCAAAATAGGGCTGGGGATGTGGCTCAGTGGTCAAGTGCCACTGAGTTCAGTCTCCGGTACCCCTGAAAAAAAATTTAAACATTGTTGCACAATTAGAACTAACTTTCAAGCAAGGTTCCAATGATATTTTAAAAATATGTGTTATCATTTTTTTTTTAAATTTAGTTGTAGTTTATTTATTTTATTTGTTTTTATTTTTATGTGGTGCCAGATCAAACCCAGTGCCTCATGCATGCTAGGCGAGTGCTCTATCACTGAGCCACAACCCAGGCCCTCCAAAATATGTTTTCAATATTTAAAAATCATGAGATTTCTCATAAGGATCTGGACTTCGAGGTTTCCTATTTACAACTTGGAGATCTCAGACTGGGGTGTAGCTTGGTGGGAAAATGCATGTCTAGTTGGGTTTGATCGCCAGCACTGCA
Organism: Ictidomys tridecemlineatus; assembly: GCF_052094955.1. Classification (NCBI taxonomy): domain Eukaryota; kingdom Metazoa; phylum Chordata; class Mammalia; order Rodentia; family Sciuridae; genus Ictidomys; species Ictidomys tridecemlineatus. The sequence continues at coordinate 295,902 of NW_027520962.1, forward strand.
AAAAATAAATAAATGAATCTTGGAGGTCTGGCAGCACTGGCTCAGACCTTTGTGGCAACCTTCTGGAGCTAAAAAGCAGCTGCTTTCTTTAGATGGAATGATTTTCCCTGGGTCCATCACCTCTTCTTATTGAGTGATGGTCATTGTACTGCATTGACATTTTTTTCCAGTACCTATTTGATCCCCAAAAGCATCTGAACTCACAAATGCCACTTTCTGTGAAGCACACAAGGCCACATTTGGGGTGGTCCATTGTTACTAACTTGGGGCCATCTCTATGCTTGCCACCCACCTTATAGTAGAATATGACAGCAAGAAAAGAAAGAATGAAGTCAGTCACAGAAAGGAAAGAAAGACCCGTTAGCACCAAAGCCCCATCCCTGGGAAGCAACTATGGATGAAAGACATGGGGAAAAATTATATTTTTAAATAGAGAATATACACTGGACCGAATTAACATGATTGTCCTTGCATGGGTACTTTTGCTTTGACTGTTACATGGTGATATAAACTTTAATGGAAAGGAATTCTTCATGGCACATTTCAAAGTGCAGCCATCCCAATTGTAAAATTGTAGATATAGACATGTAACATTTCACCCACACAGATAAAATAAGCACAAACCTGGAAGGACATTTTGGAGAATTGCCAAGGATTTCCGATTGGTAATTTTCTACAGTTTAATTGGCAAGATGAGTGGATTTTGCAAGGCTGGCTGGAAATCGCTTTTTTTTTTTTTTAACAGTTTGGAGGATTATGTATAAACAATGCAACTGTCGGAGAAGCTAGGCTCTGCTGAGAGAAGGGGGATGGTGGTAGTGACGCCCGGCTCCAGAATGTGTTTGGGATTTAATGGACACTAATGATCTATCTCTCACACAGCACCGTGGGGAAATGCATTGACTCAGAGAATTTGTCCACTTTAGAAATCCAGGGGAAAAAAACAGAATAGAAGTTGGAATATCCAGGGAGGCATCTAGAGAGGTGGCCAGATGCACCGTGTGGGAACTGCTGGCTTCTGCTTCTCCCCACCATGGCCCCGGGCACACTCACTCCTGTGCTCTGTGTTCCCTGGAGTAGAATAAGAATCCTAGGCTAGTGCAGAGCTAGGAACACCGGCAGGGACCCCTAGTCTTTGGGAGTCACTATGAAGTCCAAATTGCCCCCCATGTCCCCACGCCATCCCCACCAAAGACAAAGCATAGTCCAGACTTCCCATGTTCCCACACATGCTCTTTACCCTGATGCCCTTGGCGGATCAGTTGAATATATTGAGTTGGAGTATGTTATTGAATGTAGCCACTGTTGGAACTGTAGAAAGGGACCAAGAAGGTTCAGCAGGACAGTTCAGAAGAGAAAAACTGTGTATGACTCCTGAAATGGCAAGCATCCTGGGCTGGGCAAACACCAGGTTGTGTTCATGCCAGGTCCTGGGAGAAAGCAGAGGTGGCCTCAGGGAGGTGCCTATACCCTGGAGAAGGGAGATCTCTCCTAGACCCTCTGATTAGAAATTGCTGTGGTTTGAATATGTTCTCCCAAAAGCATGTATTGCAAACTAAATTCCCAAGGCAACAGCCTTAAGGTGGGACCTTTGAGAGATGATTAGCTGAGGGCTCTACTTTCACCAATGGATTGATGTAGATCGTAAAAGGACTTGAGAATGGGAAGAAAGAACCTACAGAATAGGAGAAAAACTGTGCTGCTTCTTCTTACAGAGGATTAAAAGCCAGAATATATAAAGAACTCAAAAAATTCAGCATCAAAAAAACTCAGCCAGGCTCTGTGGTGCACGCCTATAATCCCAGCAGCTGGGAATGCTGAGGCAGAAGGATCCCAAGTTTAAAGCCAGCTCAGCAAAAGCGTGGTGCGAAGCAACTCAGTGAGACCCTGTCTCTAAATAAAATGCAAAACAGGGCTGGGGATGTGGCTCAGTGGTTGAGTGTCCCTGTATTCAATCCCTGGTATTCCCCCCCACCAAAAAAAACCCTCAATTTATTAATGAGCAAATGAATTAAACAGATCTCTCAAAAGAAGAAATGCAAATGGCAAACAAATACATTAAAAAAAGGTTCAACATAATTAGCAATTGGAGAAATGCAAACCAAAACTAAAATGAGATTTCATCTCACTCCAGTTAGAATGGCAACATCAAGCACACAAACAATAATAAATGCTGAAGAGGACATGGAGAGAAAGGAACACTTCTATACTGTTAGTAGGATTGTATATTACTACAGCCACTACGGAAATCAGCACGGAGATTCCTCAAAAGACTAAGAATGAAACCACCATATGACCCAGCTATACCACTCCTCAGTATTTATCCTGAAGAATTAGTTGTTATACTATAGTGATCCGTGCACACCCATGTTTATAGCAGCACAATTCACAACAGCCAAACTGTGGAACCAGCCTAGGTGTCCATCGATGGAAGAATGGATAAAGAAAATGTGGTATATATACACAATGGAGTTTCAGCCAGTCATAAAGAATGGAACTTAAGAATATTATGTTAAGCAAAATAAAGTCAAACCCAAAGGTCAAAGGTCATATTTTCCTCAGAACCAAATGAACTTCTATTGTTTATGAATTACCCAATCTGTGATATTCTATTCTAGCAATACAGACTGAGACAGGTGCTCTTCTCTAAAAACCAAAAAACCCACAAAAAGCATGCCATGCCCACCTAAGGCCTAAGGTACAGCCCTCTGATCAGCGTCATGCTGCAAGGAAAGAGGAAGCTTATTTACCAAGGTGTCTGGGAGGACCACCACGGGGCAGCAGGAGTACTGGAGCAGCTGACCCATTTTCCAGATGGAGAACGGCACAATCACGAGGATCAGCATGAAGCCAAGGAAGGCAAACAGGGCCAGGGCCAGCGGGAGAGCCTCTTCTGGAGACAGAAAGACAAGAAGACGCTTAGAAACCACAATGAAGGGGAAGCCTCCAAACCCAGGCCTCCCCTGACCCCTGGAGTTGACGCCGAATGTCAATCAAGACGGCAGAAGCCAGAAACCTGAGATTTGATAATGTGCCCTGGTGACCAAAATTGCCGCCATTTTTCTAAAATCTAAATTTTAGATTTAATCTAGAAAACCTAGATTAAGGTATGCTTTCCAGAAAGCTCCAGAGAAAATTAAAATCTCTTTCTCAGGAAGGGGAAGGGAGGAGCATTGTGTGTGAAGGCAAGAGTGGTGTTAGCACATACCTGGCACAGCTGCCAGAGGAAGGCACCCGGCCAGGTCCCAGAACTGGCTGGTGGTAACCGAAAACAAAGTGTTTCGCAATTTGCTCTTAGCACTGATCCATCTTATGGAGGAGAATATTAAGTCCGGAAAACAGTCACATAATAACTATGATATATCAAGCCCCTGTTATGTGGCTCCTCCTTCCATCTCTATTCTGGGGGCTGGGTGGTAAACCCCTGTTCTTTGCAATGGGCATGAGTTTCTCTGCTTTTATAAGATGATTCTATGCTCAGAATGGTTAGGCAATTTACCCCAGGTCACACAGATAGGGTTAGCTCCAAAGCCCATAATTATTGTAATTGTAAATGTAGCAGAAAGGACCAGACCTGGGCATCTGGAGATGCAGAAGGGGAATGCAGTATTTTCCCATCTCCGTTCTGTGTAACCTGGAGTAGCTCATTTAAGCACCCCCTGGTCGGGTAGTTAGCTCACAATGTGAAGGATAACTTAGCCAGGGAGGTTGTGGAGAAGCTGGTAGTCACACAAGTGGCTGGGGCCATGCATATTGTTTCAAAGATTTTGAAAATTATTTTAGCAGTGTACATTGAGAGATACACAAATGTTCATCCCTTTCAATCCACTCCTATGATTTCAATTCCAAAAAAATAATTCCAAGAAAGGAAACAATTATATGCATCGGTCTGTTCATGGAAACTTCTGGAATACAGCAACAGAACCCCCTTCTCTGCCCAGAGTGGTCCCTGCCCCTCCCACCCCTCCAGGCCTGTTCTGGTACATTTTCCTCATGGAACCCACTGATACCATCCCATCTTTTGCTTGTTGGGAATCTGTCTCCACTAGAAGGGAGGTTCTTGAGAGCAGGGATTTCCCTGCTGTATCCAAGTGCACAGGCCAGGATTTGGCACACAGTGAATACTCAGTAAATATTCATTTAATAAAAGAATGAATATCATCTTCAAAAGCAAATGAAAGCTGGGTGTGGTGGCGCCTGCCTGTAATCCCAGCAGATCGAGAGGCTGATGCAGGAGAATCACAAGTTCAAAGCCAGCCTCAGTAAAAGCAAGGTGCTAAGCAACTCAGTAAGACCCTGTCTCTAAGTAAAATGAAAAATAGGACTGGAGACATGACTCAGTGGTTGAGTGACCCTAAATTCAATCCCTGGTACCTCCCCTCCCCCAAAAAGCAAACAGAAGTGATTCAAATACCCAATAAAGGGGATTCACCAGAATGGTAGGCTAGTCATTCAGCTATTAAAATGAGAATTGGGACAGATACACACTTGGTTACTACAGCATGGTTTATAGTGGCAAAGGACTAGAAAACACAAAATATTCTCATTAATAAGGAGATATTAAATATACTGGTTTACTATGCAGCATTTAAAAAAACTGAGGTGGACCCAAAGATACCGACATAAAATGATGCTCATGATATATTGCCAAGTGAAGACGAGCCAGGCACAGAACACTAGGTATGGGATAGGCCCCTTTGTGTGTGTGAGCACTGGAATCACACAGACAGTACTGGGAGGATTAAATGCCAGACTCACCAAAGGAAACCTCCTGAGTGGTATATGGGGAAGAGTGAACAATATTTAACTCTGACCCTTTTTAAAATTTCTGTGTTGATTGGATTTTTTTAAACAAGACATGATTTTTTTTGAAAGTGAATAAAATAATAATCAGAAAATTTACATGGGAACAGTTATAGATATGTTAGTTATTGGGGAAAAACAGAAAAATAGGCACAGTGTTTATATGCTATAGAACTCCGACGTGTAGGTAATGACTGAGGGCTACGCTCCTTTGGAGGGCAATTTGAAAACAGCAATCAAAATTAAAGGTCTATATCTTCAACCAAGTCAATCTACCTCGAATAATTTATTCTTCAAATAAATGTATACCAGAAAAATTATCTTTTTTTTTTTCTCACAATGTTGGGAGGGTCAAACTTAAGGTCTTGTGCATGCTAGACAAGCCCTCTACCACTGAGCTACACACCCATCCCTGGCAAAATAATCAATGTATTAGCAGAAATTAATTAGAGCATTGGCTGTAATAGCAAAATATTTTGGGAAAAACTAAGTGCCCATTAATAGGGGACTAGTTAAATCAGTTATTTCATATACATATAATGAAATAGTATGTAGCAATAATGAAGGATAAAGGAACTACTTTATTAATAAGGCAAAATCTATAAGATACATAAAATGAAAAAGACAAGATCCAGAAAAATGTATAGAACATGCCACCATTTTTGCTAGCCTCAGCAACAGAGAGATGCTAAGCAACTCAGACAGACCCCTGACTCTAAATAAAATACAAAATAGGGCTAGGGATGTGGCTCAGGGGTCAAGTGCCCCTGAGTTCAATCCCTAGTACCCACCCCACAAAGAAAAGGAAAGGCAATATATGTAAACATATTCTCATTTACTTGTATATGCATTAAAAAGTCTTCAGAAGTATATGCAAGAAGTCCGTATCTATGGTAGAGAGTATAGGAATTTTATGGGTGGGGAAAATGGATATGGAAAATAAAATTTCCATGTGTCTCTTATATTTTTTGCACCATATGAATGTACTATATATTCAAGGCTAAAAGATCACTCACACACACACACAAGTGGTGATATTTGAATGGTAGGATCATAGGATGTAGAATTTTGTTGGGTTTATTTTTTCCAAAAGGGTTTTCAAGTTATTCAAGTTTTTAGACCATAACATTTCAAGGGGGGTCTGGAGGTGTAGCTCAGTGGTAGAAAACTTGCCTCGCACCTGTGAGGCAATGAGTTCAATCCTTAGCACCACATAAAAAAATTAATTAATTAATTAAAGGTATTGTGTCCATCTACAACTAAAAAAAAAAAATTTTTTTTTTTAATGTCAAGGGGGGAAAAAAAAAGAGGCTTCTGGAGACACTCCATAAAGCCCCTTCCAATAAAAGAAACTGTGGCATTGTATGGTGTATGACCTCCTTCCCAGGCTCACCAAGGAACCTGGTGGCCTCTCCTGCAGCCACCTCTAATCACAGGCAGTATTCATCAGCCTTGACACATCTGGCCCAGGGAGGAGGAAGCTCTCACAGGGAGAGTGACAGCTGCTTAAAGATTCCCACCCAGCACTAGGATGGCCTCCTGCACACATTCACCGGAACCCACCCAGGTCTGTGAAATCAAGGGAAGGCTCAGAATCAAAGGCACCTGAGCATGCACCAAGAGGGGCTGTCACCTCTGCGGGGCCCAAGGGACAGGCAGATCTTCTTTACCTTGCACCTCCACACACTCTGCCTGGTTGAAGGCACTGTGCCTCCCGATGACCTTCACCAGAGACTGGGCCTTCACACAGTATGTGGCTCCTGGGTCCATGGTTTCCAGGTGCACAGGAACAACGCCCCTACTCCTCACCACTTTGTTCTGTTCCTTTGGGAGAATAGAAAACACAGTTATTCTCTGAGGGTAGCAGGACTGGAAAGGTTGAGGAGAGCCAGGAAGGGAACACTGCAGAAATTTCCTATCTGGGGTACATACAGAATGTTCCCTGTTACTCACGCATGTTTGCACTCACTTGCTCGTTTATCCACTCACGTTTATTAGGCACCTAATAAGTATCAGGCACTGTTCCAGGAACAGGGACAGAGCATATAACGAAGGAGGCAAAGTCTTTGCTGTTGTAGAGCTTTCGTGGGGAAGACCAACAATATATACATACATGTCAGGTGGCCATAAAAGCTGTGCAGAGAAAAGGCAAGGGGCTAGAGAGTGACAGGGAGGCACTAGTTTAGACAATGTGGTTAGCAGAAACCTTTCTGAAAGGATGATATTTGAGCAGAGACTGGAAATTTGGAAATCTGACTGGGCAAGGATTTGGCATGGTCACTACTGCCACAGAGATCAGTGCATAAAATCAGAGAGCTGGTGGGCCATGCCTCCCCACTTGCCCATCCATCCCTCTGTCTATGCACTCCGCTGTCCACCTTTCCACATCCACCGCCTGCCCCGGGCCTGTGCTCTGCATCTGAGCCTGCAGAGGCTTGTGTAGGCTGAGCCTAGGTGACTCAGGGCACATACTTCTCTTTCAGCACTGGCCCTGCCAGTTACAAGGGTGGGGAGCCACTCTGTCCCAAAGAATCAGGGAGCTGTGTGCTGCCTCCTGCCAGGTGCTGACCCTGTCCCCAGCACCACTCCACCTGTCTGGTTGGCAATGCCATGTCCTATCAGTTGGCTCTGACCTCATGGGGATAAGGGCTGGTATTATTGCCTGCCCTACCTGCCCCCACCCACCTTCCAGGGGACACTTCCCAACCTAAAGCCCCTATTGAGTGTGTGGCAGGGCATATACACTGCCCTCAGACACCACTAAGTGATCTGGGATACCTCTGGTGTGAGAAGGGTCCTATCAGAGACCAACTAGCTCCCTGCAACCACTAAGCTTGGCCCGATGAGCATGAACAATGGGATTCCTCTCCAAAGACTTTGGTCTTGGGAAACTAAATACCTAGATCTGGAAGTAGGGATAAAGGGGAGAGGATACTGTGAGAGGCCTCAGGCTCAGAGGCCTTGAGTGGCTGGGAAGGCACCATCATAGGCATATGTTGGAAGGTGTGATGAAGGGCAGGGCCTGGGAGTAAGCTGGGCAGGGAGCCACAGGAAGAGGACTCAGCGGAAGGAAGCAAGGCCACCACAGGTAGGGGTCCCTGGAGAAAGGAGACTCTGCCACCTCTCCTCAGGGATTCTGTGAGAGCCCATATTAATACTCTGAGAAAGCCCATTACTTCCTGGTGCTGATGGGAGCGGGCCTCTAGGCCCTGTCTCCCTCTCAGCTTGGACAGGGGCTCCATGGATTTGAGTGTCCCCTCACTTTCCATTGGTGCCCCACTCCTTCTGCTGCTGCTGTTTTGTGAGGGCTGGACTCTACTCACCTGGACTACAGCAGCCTTCCCACGGGGAGGGGCAGCTCCCTCCCGGGCTTTCTGCATGGCCTACCTGCTCCTAATTAAATGGGCTTATTCATAAGCCAGCTCCTGGCTGGCTGCCCCCTTCTGTTCCCTGCCAAGATCCACACCCTCAAGAGGCTTGTACCAGCCTCGTAGGCTCTTGAAATCATCCAGTTGATCTGGAACACCCTGGCCTGCTTCCCTTAACTGGCTGAGGAGATCAGCTGATGAGAGAGGGGAAAAGTCCATTCAAAAGATGTTCCAGGTCAATCTAGCTTAGTTTGGGGCATGAGACTGTCCCCCAAACTTCAGCAGATCTGCCTGAAAATGTTCTCAACCAAGACCAAAGTGGACTTGGCATTTTTATTTTTTAAAGAGGCCCAAGGAATGGTCAGCATCTAGTCATTTCTCCCTCCACAGGCTTCACCCAGAGCTGCTCATTCTCAGGCTGCCCAGACAGTGAGCACTGCAGGACCTGGCTCTCCTCACCCACCCTCAGAGAGCTATGCCATCTCCCCGCAAAGCCCGACTCACCTTGGCACCAGGCTCCCTCCTCCAGTAGGCCACGAGGAACTCAAACTGTGGCCCCAGGTCTTCCAGTTCAATAACCAGATGGAAGCCATCCTTGGACACCTCCATCCTGGGTGGGGTAAGGATGGCTGTTGGCAAGACAAGGGCAGAATCAAAGCCAGTCCCAGGCAGGACCACTTTTTTAATGATGAATGAATGAAACCCAAATGGCAAAGATTTACTATGATTCTGTTTTTTTTTTTTTTTTGGCCTCTTAACTTCGATAAAGTCTTCTATTCTTTTCCAGAAATATATATACTCAAGAAAAGAGGAAAAGGGATTACATACTCAAGTAGACATTATTACTTTCCCTTCTAAAATTGTGTGCTCCAGGTTCCACTAACCTAATATTTTAGTAGACATTGCTCTTCACCTTGGCTCATCTAATGAGCAGATGCCGTTTCTTAATGCTTGCCAAACACCTGCCTGAACTTGGATCTATGTGGAGCATAGCTGGGCCCCATCTTTTCCCCTTAGGAATGAACATACCTAGCAGGGCATGTGCACCCCTATAGTTCTCATAGACAGTGGCATGTACAGGCATTTGAATACTTTCAGACATCTGCAAACCACCAGAGGCCTGTGGATAGGTTAGCTATTCTGTTCTAGGCCTCATCTCACATCTTGACAGAGGGATATTATTGGCAAGTCAAAGGCTTTTTACAAATTTTAACATTGACTCTAGAAATTACAATTTAAATATAAATATCATCTTTTACATTACTTGGATCCCAAAGAGAGAGGAATCCCCACCACCAGGCCAAGAACAGAAGGGGTCACAGAGGCAGCTCCCACCCCCTCGCTACTGATGATGAATCCATATGTGCCTTGCAGATCCAGGTCCTCTGACCTCCATCTTTATGGAGGATAGATATTATTAGAGAAAATGACCCGAAGTTCAGAGAAGAATTTTTTGACAGTGTTGGGCCAGAAACCTCTGTCCTAAGCATTCTGCATACTTGTCTCATTTAATCCACCCAGGAAATCTAAGAGGGTAAATATTATTCTGTTTGTATGGAAATGTTAAGGGACTTTCCCAGAATCACAGTTAATGACCAGAATTTGAGCCCATGTCTATGTTTCTAGCTCCCCCATGAGGGGTGTTTATTCTTTGTACCAGGCAATCCCAAGTCCATCTATAATTAAAATAACTAGGAAGAATTTTGAACTCCCAATGACCAGGATGCACACAAATCAGTCAAATCAGACCCTCCAGGAATGGGCCCCAGGAGTGTGGTTCTCAAGCTCCTCCTCGACTTCAGCATGCAGTTGAGGGTAAGAACCTCTGCTCCCAATAAGGTTAAGGGCAGAAGATCCTCTATAGGGGAGCCTTAAAGAAGGATCTTTCACATTCCTGGGGAAAAGTCAGAGTGGCCTTTTACAAACAGAAAAGGACAGATGGAATGCCTTGAAGAGATCAGAGAGACCACTCAACACCACGGATAATTCAGAATGGAGTTCTAAGAAAAGAATAAGCCACACGCAAGAAGGAGGAAAGAGAACAGAGGACAATAGGGAGAGAGAACAAAGCCGGGCTCCCTCCCAGCCCTAGAAAATAAAACAAAAAAGAAAAGCAGGCAGCAGACCCAGAGGCTTGAGGCTCCCCCCGACGCTGCAGGTGTGGGTGCACCTGCCCTGTGAGGATGGTGGGTGCTGGGAGGACGTCCTGGATTGGCACTGCCCAGGCTTGACAACAGAGCTTTCCTTTTGTAATAGGCTAGATTTGTTAAAGAAGCCTTCAAAGAGCAAATAATGCATTTTTCTAACTATTAAATGTGATGTAAAACTTCTCGATTTCAAACTCTGATAAAAATTAATTTCATAAATGAGCTTCTAGGATCTGGATATAAAATGAATCCCATATTTTCTATTATTAAAGTGAAATTCTAGTTTTTCTTTTCGGTTCTCATGTGAGAACAGGAGAGTACAGCAGGTCCTCTCTTCTTGGTCACTGCTGACACCTCCTGGCGCGTTTGCGGTGGTGCTTTTGTGCACAGTAGCCCTGTGGTCACCCTTACTCCAAGTTCAGGTGGAAGAAAACCACCAGGGCAGCGCCACACCCAGTCCTCTCCCAGGCCTCCCTACCTGTGTGCGTGTGACCATGGTCTATCCAGGGGTGGATGTCTGAGACCTACTGCCCGCTCCACACCTGCTCTCCCTCCACCCTCCACACTCAGCCCACCACCAATCCCGTTGATTCCCGCCTCCTGTATCTCCCCCCACCTGATCTCTACCCAAGATGTAATAGTCATCATTCTTTTGGTTGCACTTATTATGCTCCATGTGTTGTTCTCCCTGCTTTACTTATATTAACCCAGTTTGCTCACATTGATCCCAGGAGGTACAAGAGGAGGAGCCTGAGAGCAAGGTCAAGGTCCCATGTTGTGCAAATGCCAGCACCAGGAGCAATCCTAAGCAAGCTGGATCCAGATTTTGCTTCTTCAAGATGATGCCTATTGTCCTCTGCCTGCCATGCTGTGCCATGGCCCTGCCCCCAGTGGTCCACTTGAGTCCCCTCTGGCTGCTCTCTCCTCCCTTTAACTTACCTTTTCTATTTATTCTTCAGAGAGGAGCCAGAGATCTTTCCAGAACATGAATCTCATCATGTCACCTCCTTCAGTGCCCTTTGCTGTTTTTAGGACAGACGTGCACTGCTTCTCACACTGCCTGCCTTCCAGACACTCCCCGTCAGGATTCCACACTGGCGGCCACCCTGCTCCCCCTGGAGTCCCCTCCCCAGAGGGCCTCTGCCTGCATGTCCCTATGTGAGATGGTCAACTCAGTGAGCTTACCTTACTGCCATCAAACAGACAGAGGCGAACATGTCTGCTGAGCACCTGGATGCTCATTCCTGGGAGAGAAATCATCTTACAGCTCCACAGGGTGAGGATCAAGGAAACACGACTTGGCCTTGACTTAATCTGAAAGAAAAACACAAAAACCTATTAATAGTAGTATAAATCCATTTCCAAAGCATCATTTGTAAAATACAGCTTAAGAAGATATACATAGAATACAAAAAGGAAAACTTTTACATGGATATACATACACAGAGTTTCAATAGTCTGTTCAAAATCAAACCCAGTTATTTCAGGTAAATTTTGCATAAAGTTATATTTGAAATATTTGCATTTTTTTCTTAACTACTTAAAAACTTCAATGAAAGACTACTAGTACTAGCAGGTAAAATATATGACCTGACCCTTGAATCACTGTATTCTAGTCTCCAGGTCCATTCCCATACGATGTGTGGAATTGAAGACAGTTACCCTAGCATGACAACCAAGATACCTGGCATGAATGTCACCCAGCTACCTCCTCTTTGGCTCTTAGATGCTTTGACATAGAATGTCATGTTTGGTCTGACTGTTCAAATCTATTTCACAGATAAAGGTCAGATTGTGAATAAATAAACTGGCATTCTGTATTTTTATTTTTAAAGAACAGCTTCAATTAGCTAAACTTTACATTCTGCTTTATGATCACAAGCCTTTTCATTTAAATAATTTATATTGTTGTAAAAGATAAGATAATATCAATAATCTGTCACCTTTTTATTTAAGTAGTGAGAGCTGGGTTTTTAGTTCCCGGGCACAAGTTCACGGCATTAACTGTGATCTGCTCAGCACTGGTGCACCAAGCAGCCCCTCTGCCCACTTGCAATACAGCACCTCCTACTAAGGCGCCAGTTGATGCTCAGGGTGAGAGGATTAGGGGCACCAAGTTCTGCAGCCCCCTTCCTACCACCCCGGCCACCACTGAGGGGTAAAGTCAAGGTAAATGGGAAGGGAGTGACATACTCTAATGCAGTTTATATCTGTTACAGGCAGATATAAAGTAGAATTAAAGATCAAGAGCATATTCTACTTCAAATACTGGCATAGCAAAAATCTTTTTTTCTTGGTGGTACCCAAAAAGTGTGATCATGAAGTTCTGCCGACTTTTTCATTCCCACTCAATTAAGATCATGTCACTTCCACTCTTCCTGACTGAGCTGGCAGCTTCCCACTGCAAGAGATCTGAGATGAGCAGCTTGCAGAGAGCAAAGTCTGCTTAGCTCTTGGTCTCAGAGGTCTCAGTCCATGGTCGCTTGACTCCACTGTTTTGGGGCCAGTGGCAAGGCAGGGAATCAGAGCGGGGAGCACATGGTGGCGTGATGTGTCACCTCGCAGCAGCCAGGAAGCAGATGGGAGAGAGGCAGGGGCTGGGGTCCCACAATCCCTTCATGGGTGTGGCTCAGCCATGTAACTTCCCCTCACTAGGACCCAGCTCCAGGTCCTACCACTTCCCAATAGCCCCCAGGCTGGCAGCAAGCCTTGACCCATGGGCCGTGGGGCACCTATCCAAAGCACAGTGCTGGCCACAGTATGACTGCGTTCTCATACTCTGCCAGGCACTGCCAAAGCCTTCATAAATTCTCACAACTGCTCGATGTTAGGACGACTGTCATCCCTGTTCCCAGATGAAGACACTGAGGTAAAGCATGATGAACAGGGAGACGCAGTATTACATCCTTTGTGGCGTTGGGAGGAGGGCACAACCGCTAAGAGAAACCAGAGTCAGGGGACCAAGTCTAGGTGCTGCCTTGACTATGTAAACATCACTGCTTTAAAGCCATATGTCACTCATGTGCTGGCCCCAGGACAACGGCAGCCAGGCTGCAGCTTCTCTGCTGTGGCTGTACTCACAGTGCCTGTCTTCGCGTCCCACATCAGATCTCTGAAGGACAGCTGTGATGCCGTGAGCTCAGGTTGCAGAAAGTAACTTGCTCGAAACTGATTCCCTGAAAAAACAGCTTTCCTTTATTTTCTTATAAAAAGAAGAATGAAATTCAAAACCAAAAGTCTAAGATATTATGCTACAAATTTAGGAACAGATATTTCCAAAATGCCAAGGGGCTTACTAGCAACTTGCTTTCCAAGACAGATGAACCAAGATAGGATCATGCTCAAAATTTTAAGATAAAAACTGATAAAAGACTACTTTAAGATAGTTTTAAGGAAGATCTTAAAGAGTTTAGACCAACAACATGCTTCACAGTGAAGATGATTTATTCAAATATTTCTATAAAATGCAGAAATCTGTAACATTTTTTATATATTTTAGAAAAAATACATAACCATTAGTTTGGATTCTTTTTAAAATTTTTTTAGTTGTTGATGTAACTTTATTTTTATTTATTTATATGTGGGGCTGAGGATGGAACCTGGTACCTCACACATGCTACGCAAGTGCTCTGCCATTGAGCCCAGCCCCAGTCCCAGCCCTGCTTCTTTCTTCACATATATGTTTTTAGTTATAGAGGCACAAAATACCTTTATTTTATTTATATACTCTTCCGTGGTGCTGAGGATGGACCCAGTGCCTCACATGTGCTAGGCAAGCGCTCTACACTGAGCCCGGCCCCAGAACCTAGTTTTACTTCTTAACACAAAAGTACAGGAATCCATCCACAAAATGCACGAGGATCTTTTCAGCACTGAAGCCAGCGAGGGGGTAGGTCTCATATTTGGGAACTTATAGTGGCACTTCTGCTATCAAGACCACCCAATGCAAGTGAACTCCCCCTCCACTCTGCCAAAAGGTCCTGCGCAGCACTGGAAATGGGTATGACCTGTCAGGAATGGAGCAGCCTACCTGTCCCCACTTCTATCCTGCTTTGGTGAAGAATTTTCTACCAAAAGTCTTTGATGTGTTCCAATATAAATAAAGCAAGCGCGGGCTCCATTCTTTGTTAGGAGCTAGACCCATCTGGTCAGCTTTGCCCTTTGATGCCCCTGCTCTGAAACTGCTTTCCTGTGTTCTGAGGTCATCTCGTGGTACTTTTTTTAAGTATTAATTCCCAGCCAGCCCATCCCTCTGGAGGGAAGCCATTCCCTTGCCCACGCAGGCTATGGGAGATACCTAAGAATTTTTATACTTCTCTTCGATACTTTATCATGAAGAACATTTATTATAAAATCACTTTTTTGTTTAAGAAATCATTTGAGGGCTGGGGATGTGGCTCAAGTGGTAGCGCGCTCGCCTGGCATGCGTGCGGCCCGGGTTCGATCCTCAGCACCACATACCAACAAAGATGTTGTGTCCGCCGAGAACTAAAAAAAATAAAATATAAAAATTCTCTCTCTCTCTCCTCTCTCACTCTCTCTTAAAAAAAAAAAAAAAAAGAAAAAAAGAAATCATTTGAGTCCCTGCCCTGTGCCATGGGCTGTGCTAGGAGCTGGAAATGGAGCCAGAGAATCCTTGTTGACCACAGCTGAGTGAGGGAAACAGAGAAGTAGGCACATGAGACTAGTGTATGTGCTCACAGGGTGGGAGGGAAGCCGCGCTGCCAGAGCGGGCATCGCTGCCAAGGTGGAAGGGACCCTGAGACTACAGGATGGGAAGGGGCAGGAAGAACCTTCCCAGCAGAAGTAACCTTGAAGCAGCCCTTCCACCCGCAGTTAATGGCTCAGGCACCCAGGAGCCAGCCTGCCCCTCATGACTCCCCTTCAAAATGAGCTTCTAGACAAAAGTTGCCAAGTAGCGGGAAATCCAGGGTGAACAGGAATCAGAAAGCCCACTGAAGACTCTCCAGGAGAGCCCTTGCTGTGAAGAGGAGCAGAGGAAGGGAGGCTTCCTCGCTGGGACGGGATGGGCTGGTGGCACTGTGCTGGGACGGAATGGGCTGGTGGCACTGTGCTGAGACGGGATGGGCTGGTGGCACTGTGCTGGGACGGGATGGGCTGGTGGCATTGTGGTGCGCTGCTCCCAGGGGTGGCAGGGGAAGGCAGGACACGCAGGCTAAAGAGCAGGAAAGGGCTGGCAATTAAAGAGAATAGGGAAGGGCTGGAGTCCACAACACATGTAAACAGATGGTCCTCTCATAGAACTGGAGTCCTTGCTTATGGTCACAAGAGGGACAAGGAAAGGACGTGCTCCAAAGAGAAGTGAGACTCGGCATCTTCCTCAACTTGTTTTAGCTACCAGAGAAAAATTAGCCTCCAAGCATGGCTGCAGAGGCCGAGCGCCACCGTACCTTCCTCCAACAGCTGGGAGAGTGTGGAAGGCCTGAAGCCTGCGGGGATAGCCCCCATGCTGGTTAACACATCCACGGTGTTCATCTGCCGAGGAGAGGACAAACAAAAGAGGTCTGCTCGCTTCCATCCATGCTTCCTCACCTCCCCACTGTGTCCCTTCAGCACCACAGCAAGCCCAACCCAACGGGAAAACACCACGTGCACATGTCGAGAAAGTGCTGCAACGTGACCCAATTCCTGAGAGGACATGGCCATCACTGGATCTGCACTCTCACAAGGATGTGGGGCCCACATAGTGCTGGGCGCAGAGCTTTGTGTTTCTAGATCACTGCTTCAAGTACATTCTGACTGTAATGCTCCTGCTCCAGCCCCACCCCAACTGCACTGCCTTTCAGCAGATGATACCACTAGCATCTCCTTGGGAGTTAGAAGAGCAGTAGAAGGTCAGGAAGATGCTAACTGAACCATTCATGGTGATGACTCACGGGGTGGAGAATTTTCATTTTGTCATGTCATTTTTTTTAAATGACAGGATTACAGATAGTGTCTTACCTTTCTGGGTTTTTCAGACTTTTCAAATAATAACTAAAATCTAATGCCAGCCTTTGCCAAATTGATAAATAATCTGAATAGGATCAATGAGAAAGATTTCGAGCTCTGAAATCACACCATGAATGAAATGATCTACTCTTTTTGTACAGAAGCCCTAATGAGAAATGCTGGTTGCAGCTCAGGCTTGCTAAGGCAGAAAGAGAAGCCTTCTGCCCTGCACCTTCCACACCTGAGCCTGGGTAGATCTAGGCAGTCTCGAAGAGTCTCCATCCTGGTTTGAATCTGAACTCAACCAGAACTAAAGGTAATAGAACACTTAAGACATCCCAAATGTCTTCATTGCCAAAAATATTATAAGACATCAAATATAAAGTATTATTAATAAGACAGCAGATACCAACCTCTGAGATAGCTTTTTGAACAGCGCTGCGGCGAGTATTAGTTCTGGGGAAATGAAAGAGCAGGTAAGTGCAGGCGCAGCCTCTGCCTCTCACCACACGAATCAGAGAACAAGTACAAACACTCAGTAGATTCTGAAGACCAAACAATCTCTAGGCGAGGCCAAGCTAGAACTAAATGCACTAAAAATAATTGCAAAACTAAAGTAGCCATGACCTTTAGGTCAACAATAATATGAAAAGCTCTCTAGGTATAAGTTGACTCCATTTCAAGAAAATCTTGCAATATTTTAATAGTAAAAATAAATAAAAATTTGGCAGAAGCTGCTCGCTCTCCCGCGCTCTGTACCTCTGATTAGCTTCGGATTCACCCTCCGTCCCCCCGGTGTCCTCCTCACTGCCCTCTTCACTTGTCACCTGCTCCTCTTCTTTATCACAGGGCTGGAAAAGTGTTGAAACAGGAAGTGCTTTCCAACTAACACAAAAATCAACCAATAAAAATGCTACGACTTTCAGAAACTTTCAGGCACAGAGGGGAATTTATATGTGACAGGGAAAAAAATTTCAACCCATGACTGATAACTTCACTATGTGAAACAATGACAAAGACTAAAGTAAACAGCAAATTCACCAAAATAAATCCCAGGTAGAATTTATTCAAATGAAAAAAATTAAAAGAATTACCTTTGATAGGAGAAAATAAAGGTGGGGTAAAGCCCTTTGCAGTTACGATACCAAAATTTAAATAATCATAAATGGAAATGCTAGCAGATTTCACTAATAAAAAATACACGCAGCTGAAGGTCAATAAAGAAACCATTAACACCAAGTTCTAAGGGTTGATTTCATAAAAAGCTCTTATAAATCAAGAAAAAGATTTTTTTAAAAAATTCATTTGAAAAATGGTCAAAGAAACTGAACTGGTTATCCACAAAGAAGAAACGCAAATGGTCGTAAATCATATGAAAGGATGCTCAGCCTCATTCGGAGTATCACAAGTACAAATAAAAACTATGAGGCTGTTTTGTTGATCACATTGGCAAAGGCTAAGAAAGACTGGTACTGGCCAGCCTCGGCAGATGCACGGGGAAATAAGCCCTCTTGACATTGGAGGCCATAATTTTGCCAAGAAAAAATTGGCAAAATAAATCAAGATATAAAGGTGTAAACCCTTTGAAGCACTGACAAGCATGTAGGATTTCACCCAAGAGCAACAACCAAGAGTCTACAAAGAGGTACATGCAGACTGATCCAAACAGGCTGCAGGTGGCCACCCTCCACCTCTTCCTCTCTAGCAGAACTGCTGACTCATGGAGCCTGCTGAGACTCCATCTGGCCAGCCAGCCTCCCTTGCAGCTAGGTGTGGCCTGGGGACTAAATATGCTGGTCCTGGAGACGTGGCTGAAGTTTTCTAACTTCCAGAAAACTTTTTACCTCCTTAGATAGCAGCTCATATTTCTTGATTCTTTCCTCTTTTCCCTTTTGCTGCTCAGAATCATTAAAGGATTTGGCCACTGACTTAACTAAAGAGGTAACCCAGGAAGAGCTGCCTCACTTGGAGCTATGGAGTTCCAGGTGGGGCCTGAACCAGCACCAGAAAGCCATCTCCACACTCCTTCCATGCGTGGGAGAAGACACAGCTACCTCAGGTGAGCTGCTTTGGGGAGACTTTTTGGTAATTCATAGAAGCTAATTTTAGGTTCTTTGTGGCATAATTGACGGTGATTATAGGTTGCAAACACCCTGAATAAATGTCACCACGAGCTGAAATGCTTGCTGCCTTCCAAAGGACGACCTAGACCTGTCCTGCGTGGTGCATAGCCCTTCGCCACCCGTGGCTACTGAGCTCTTCACATTAGCACAGGTTGAGATGTGCTGTCCACGTAAACACACACTGGATTTTGAACCTAATATAAAACAAGTAACTCAATGTCCAAATATAGATCATGTGTTGAAACGATATTTTTGATATATTAGACAATATAAAATATTAAAAATAATTCCCCCTATTTGTTTACTTCTTAATGAGTGTAATGAAAATATATATTTGTGTCTTTTGCTGGCAAAGAATTCCTAAAACTCTTGGAATTTCCTGAATTCTTATCCATAAGAAGTTTTCTTATTCCTAAGAAGTTCAACCATTCTAGTGTGCAGGCTAGTGAGGTGCCTCTAGAGGACCCCTAGAAAGCTTCAGGAAGGGATTAGAGGTTGGAACCTTCAGCTCTTCCTTCCAAACTTTAGGGAGGATGGAGGAGCTAGAGACTAAATTCATCACCAATGGTCAGTGATTTAGTTAATGAGAATAAACAAAATTCCATAGAAACCCCAGGGAGGCTGGGGCTTGGGTATCTTGCAGGTGGGTGAATACACAAAGGCTTTGGGGAACAGCATGCTTAGCTCCTGCATGCCCCACCTCAACATCTTGCCCTGTGCGTCCTCTTCACTGGTGTTCCTGAGTTGCATCCTTTATAATAAACTGGTACATCCAAGTATAGTTGTCCCGCAGTATCCTCAGGGGATTGGTCCCAGGAATCCCCATGGATACTAAACCTAAGGATGCTCTAGTCACTTATATAAAATGATACAGTATTTGCATATGACCTGTACACATCTTCCCACATACCTTATATCATATACAAAATACCTATGATCTCTAACACAATGTAAATGCCAAATAAATGATTATTATATTGTATAGTTTATTATAAAATAATGACAAGAAAAAGAAATGTACATGTTCAATATAGATGCAACTGTTTTAAGATATTTTTGCTCTGTATCCTCAGATACAGAGGACAGACAGGAAAGTGTTCTCCCAAATTCTGTGAGTCACCCTAGGGAATCATCAGACCCCTGCAGAAGGAGAGGAGACTTCTGAATTTTTGGCCAATCAGTCAGAAGTACAAGTGGCTGCTGGGACATGTGACTGGCATCTGAACAGAGGGCAGTCTAGTAGGACTGTGCCCTTACTGTGTGACACCTGTGCTAAATCCAGGAGTTAAGGCCAGAATCCAACTGAGTTGCTGGACACTGGCTGGTGCTACGGAGCTGATATGGAAAATGACACCCGTGGTGTCAGAGAATAACCCCGCCCCCCCGTCAGGAACTCAGTGTGGTCACTGGAAGACTTGGAATCCCGTGTGTGGGTTTTCTTATTTCCATCCGACAGAGCTCATCCAGACAGGTGTCTGCACCACGCAGCATGTGCTGTGACTCAGGACAAAGCAGGCATGGACAGTATGCTGATATCTTGGTAAGGGGGTCATGTATTTGTGGAAGTAAACACCAAGTGGACAGTGGCCATGTTTTATGATAATAAATGCCCCTTAGTTGTTATAAAACCACCAGCTCACACAGCCACCTCCTGCTGAGAATGCTCCGGGGCTCACTTTCACCCAAGCTCTTCACAGGCCCCCAGGACCTCAATACGCAATGTCCTCCCCACGCCCTGTCTCTGTAAAACTAAATTTAAATTTCAAGTCATTCTCTAGTCAACTGATCCAAGAATATAGCTTAATGTTTAACTGAAAATGAGATCTATCTGAAGGAGAAAGCATAGACAACAAAGACTCACCTCCAGGTAGGTTCTGGGAATCAGACCTTCGTTTCCTTTGCTGTCCTTAGCTATCCACCAACCAGCAGGCTTCTTCTCAATTACAAGAAGAATTTCTCCTTTCTTAACGCAAAACAAAGTACAAATTTAAAAATGAACCTCACTAGTCATGAGTAGCATTTCATTACTAATGCTTTAAAATATACACTGAAAAAAGGAAATATTTCCTTAATTCAATATTTATCCTAATTTTTATCAAATGCTTCCCTACTGCCATACCCCAATACCTTTGTGACCATAAATGAATCATTCCTTTGGGTTGCTCAACACACATTCAAATTCTACATGCAAATGGGGACCATTTCCACAAGCATTTATGAGGACCCGTACTTATTCTAGCAATTTGATTATTGCAGAAAATATTTTTGAATTTGTAAGTCTCTCTTTGGAAAATTTCTTCCAGGAGTATCATATAAATCCCTGAAGAAAAATGATTCTATTAAGTTAAGCCCTATTTTGAAACAAAAATAGTTTACCCAATGTTCCTACCTACCTAATCCATGTTTTCAACAATACTTGTCCATTGAAAACAATACTTGTTCATGTACGAAATATAATCCATCCTTGAAAAACAGTAATTTCCACTACTGAAGACATGTAAAAGCAAAGACTTTCTTAGAATATACATTATTATTTAGTATTGGTGGCATTTTTCCAGGAAAAGTTAAATAAAAACCTATGAATTAAAATGTATTAGCTCAGTGCAGTAGCACATGCCTGTAATTTCAGTGACTTGGGAGTCTGAGGCAGGAGGACTACAAGTTTGGGGCCAGCCTCAGCAACTTGGCAAGGTTCTAAGCAACTTAGCAAGGGGTCCTGTCTCAAAGTAAAAATAAAAAGGGGTGGGGACGTAGCTCAGTGGTAAAGCACTCCCAAGTTCAATCCCTGGTACCAAACCAAACAAAAAACAATAAAGATATTACTTGTACAATATTCTTGCATATTTTACTATTAATGAGTGTCACATTTTGAACAAAAGATCAAGATTTATATATTCAATAAAAATTTCTTTGAATCATTTCACTAGCAGAAAACTGTCTCAAATCCTTTACAAACCACACCTGCATGGCTGAGGCTGTAGCTCAGGGGTAGATCACCTGCCCGGCTAGGCCAGGTCTGATCCCTGCTCTGCATAAACAAACAAAACCCCACAACTTCACTTTTCTATCCCACCTGCCACTTATGTATGCACAGGCCTAGAATGGACGTGCGCCCCTTCAAGTCTAAGCCAACAGGAAGAAGTGTGATAGTGCTCCCCCTACCTCAGCTAGAACACTGCCTAACCCACCTGAATAACTTGGTACATATGACATTCAGAAACTAATTATAAAATTTTACCCCTTGTTAAGATTTATCAACACTAAAGCCACATCTTTAGAACAGGTAACGTTAATAATAGACTCTCACATAACTACTGCTTGTAAATCATAATCCCTTATTTAAACAGACTGAGCCTTTAGAAACATTCTCCTTACACTAGGTCCCCGTCTTCTCTACTTACCTTAAATGTAAGGTCCCCAACTTGCTGAGCAGTAAAATCTCCAATCTACTTGTTTGTTTAGGAGATTCATTTTCTTGTTCCTCTTCCTCTTCCTCTGCTGATTCTTCTTCTTCTCCACCACTTTCTTCCATTTCGTCATCATCTTCATCTTCTTCATCTTCCTCAGAAGAATCCTCATCTTCCTCTTTGTCAGTAAGCACATCAGTTCTACAAAAAGCATTTATGAGATCTCTTGAAAAAACATGCGAATACAAACCCAGTTGGAGCAGAACCTCTGTACCTTGAAGAACTGTTCCATTTTTGGAGCTGGCCAAAAAAAAAAAAAAAAAAGCAATGAAAGGAAAGTACAACTAATGGTTCCCACAACCGTGCTGAGCACACGTGACCTGAAGGACTGAGGGTGGACAAGGAACCGGCTGATATGAGCGAGGCCTGGGCTACAAGAGCACCCCACCCACGGCCTGGGTCCCCCATTCAGGAGTGCTCAGCTGCTTGAGCGCTCTCACACAGTGCTTGAAACACAAGTGGGGGTTTTGATTCTGGCTCTCTCTCTTCCGTGGGTGACCTTCTTGTAAGCTCTCCCTTTCTCATAAATAAAGTTGAGATAACAACAGAACCTGACTCCTAAGGCTATCATGAGGATCAGGTGAGTGACAATCCGTAAAGTGTTTAGAACAATGTCTGCCTGCAGTGAGCTTCCCATCAGAGCCAGTTAGGATGAGGGCTGAGGCGGTGGCTCAGTGGTAGAGCTCTTGAATGTATACTGGAGTATCTGGATATACCTAGAGCCATTTATCTTCATCACTATTGTATTTCTTTCCTCTTAATCAGTGTTGCTAAGAATTTATCAGTTTGATTAATATTTACAGAAAAGTCAATGTTTGGCTTTGCTGATTGCACCACTGTTTATCTGTTGATGTCACTGTTTTCTGTTCCCATTGTATTTTTTCCTTTCCCTTGGGTTTACCTTATTCTTTTTCTGGCTTCTTAAGTTAACAGCTTCAATAATTGATTTTTGGTATCTTTTAAAATTATTCATTGAAGCTATGAATTCCTTTCTAAGCACTACTTTGGCTGCAACCCATGAGTTATACATACTTTTTAAAATATTTTTTTAGTTGTAGTTGGACATAATAAATAAAGGTATTATGTGGTGCTGAGGCTCAAACCCAGCGTCTCACACGTGCTAGGCAAGCACTCTATCGCTGAGCCACAACCCAGCCCCAGAGTCATACATTTTTATCATTTGAAATATTTTCCAATTTCCAGTGCAACACTTTCTTGAATTAATGCATCATACAGATAAAGTATGTAACTTAATTTGCAGACTTTTAATGATATCTAGTTATTTTTCTGTCACTGAGCTTTAATAAAATTCTAAGAGATCAAAAAATATATACAATTTCTATTCTTTGAAATTTATTGAAAATTGCTCTCTGGTCCTATATGGCTCATTTTGACTAATGTTATATTTTCATTTGAAAAGAATGCATATTATTTATTTGCACAGATTTTTATAGTTGTTTGTGGTGGAAAAGTTAAGTAAAATATCACTATTCTGACATTCTTAATGCTAGAATTCAGTGAAAATTCTAGAATCTTCGAGTCAATATTCTTAGCATTTTTCCCACAGTGTAAAAAGCTGGGGAACAGCATTTGAAGGGTCTAAATAATTGATATTTTATTGCTCCCTACAAATTGGGTTTGTTTATACCTACAAGTCTTTTGTAATTTGTAAGAGAGATTATTAACATTCTCTCCAGCAGAAAAACAATTATGTGTCTACTTCAAATTTTTAAAAAACATTTATAAGAAAGGGGACCCTGGCCTGGGGATGTGGCTCAAGCGGTATCGCGCTCGCCTAGCATGCGTTCGGCCCAGGTTCGATCCTCAGCACCACATACCAACAAAGATGTTGTGTCTGCCGAGAACTAAAAAATAAATATTATTAAAAAAAAAAAAAAAAAAAAAGACAGGGGACCCTGTCAGTAGACACTGCAAGTCATTTTCCTTACCCATCAACACTGACACTCAGGGCGTCATCCTAGTTATTTAACACTTGTTTACGTAGCTTCTCGCACCTCTGTTTTGCTTTCCCAACTACATCTTGAGTAATCTGAGGACAAAGACTAGGACGTGCACATCTTTACATCTCTCTTGGGATTTGACATGTCCTATCATGCACAATAACTGCTCATTATTCAGACCATTGTGGTCATTTCTTCATATCTATGCTGTTATAGCATATATTTATTTCAGAATCAAATGTAAAAATGATAGCAACATAATATCTGAAAGAAAGGAATGAAGGCAAGAAGATGGCATACTCAGTTCTATGTTCTCTGCTTGTGGTCACAGCAAGCGCCTGCAGCTGTTGAGTGAGCTTGTCCAGAAATTCTGCTCCTCCTCCTTTCTCTGATTATAGTTCCCGACGGGTGCAGACTCATCCGCCTAGGAGAGAATATTTCATTGAGAAATGAATTTTAGTTTCCTAATTACATTCATCTTAAAAAAATAACAATAAAAACCACAGTAAGTGCTGTAGGACAAAATAAAGACTAGTGTGAGATTATACTTACCTTAGGGAAATACATTAGAGTTACAAGAAATGTAGTTAAGTAATTGAGTTGGAATGCAAGCCAAATGAAAACACAAAACCACATGGTTTTGTTTTCGTTTTGTTTCTTGCTGAGCACTGCAGACACTCTAGAGTCAAGTAGGGGACAGGGTCTGACAGGATATTGGCTCCAGAGTCAGAAAGGAGAGGGCTGGTCCCAGGTTCTGCTGCTTACTGACAGAGACATTGTTTCTTCACCTTTGAAGGCTGTTTTCCCATCTGTGGGTTAACTAAGTTTTCAAACTCGGGGCGAGCCTGCCTCCTGCATTGAAAAGTTCTGTGTTACTGCAGATATGCAGAAGAGATACTCAGATGCAGTAACAAGGATTCAGACACAGGCAGGGGACACTTTCAGGTGACTTCCACTTGCTCCATGAGCCTCTAGCCCTAGACACGTAGATGAAACTCAGGCCCATAGGAAAAAAAAAAAAAACTCCTGAAGGGATGGCCAAGGGTAAAGCTGGCTCCTCCAATCTGGCAGTCATTGCTGTGAGAGCCACCACTGAGACCAGACTTCCTTCCACTCACCCGGGGCTAGACTCTACCCACAGTGGGATTAAAATCAAAATGGCTCCAAATTGCACCTCATCTAAATTATACAATGCACACATTTGAAAGGCAGTGTCTGGGTTTCTGGGTCCTTAATGCTGAAGAGCTCAGCAGGGCTGGAGGTTCTCTTCTGCTCTGAAGCACACCTGGGAGACCATGCCCCCACTCAGCACCTCTGGGTTGGGCTTTATTTCTAATGCAAACCCAGGAACTTACCGACTCCAATTCATTCCTCTTAGTGAAAATATTTATATAAAAAGTTTTTTTTCTAATATGATTCACATAATACTTACTTTTCTTAGCTTTTGAAGAACATTTTTATTCTCATCTATTGCCTATGTTAACTGGATACATCTAAATTTTTAAAAAAGAAAGAAAATATAACGATTTTTCTGTTGTCACAATTAGAAAGCTATTAAAAAAAATCATTCAATCACTAAGCAGGCAAGGCCATTGGCTACTGTTAAAAATAATGTTTAAAAATCCACATGTAAAAACCTTTGTACCCATTGCTTTAGATGATCCAAGGGGCGCTCCAAGGCCCTGGGCAGGAAAACCAGGCTCAGAAATGTCAGGGACCTGGGGCCTCAGTCTCCTGAGTCTAAAATGAGGAGGGGCTCTGGGTTCTAAGACGCCTCCCCAGCTCTACAGTTGCCAAGGCCAAGGAACTGGACATGAGACACAACTGACCCCCACCACAGCTGTGTAAGTCTCCCAACAAGCCCGACTCCAGGCAGAGAAAGTAAGGTTCTAAAAAGAACCACAGTGGGTCCCTGGGAGGGCAGCAGGGAGGGCAGGTAGGCACCCGGACTCCGAGTGGGCATGCAGACTAGTGGCAGTGGCAGTGGCTGCCTCTTCCTGCCACTGCCACTGCCACTGCACACCCCTTTTGAACAGGCTCTCGGGACAGGTGCAATGCTTTGGGCTACAGAGACAGCTCATATAACTCAGTTTAAGTCTCAGACACCCAGAGAAGAGATACAAAAAATGACCAAAAATGGGGTACAACTGATGATAGCGGAGTTTTCCTTCTTTTTCTTAATACTAAGGATTGAATCCAGGAGCACTGAACCACAGAGCTACATCCCCAGCCCTTTTCTGCATTTTATTTAGAGACAGGGTGTCCCTGAGTTGCTTGGAGACTCACTAAGTTGCTCAGGCTGCCTCTGAACTCATGATCCTCCTGCCTCAGCCTCCTAAGACACTGAGATCACAGGTGCGTGCTGTGGCACCCAGAGGAGTTTTCAAAAATCAAATCTTTTTTTTAGTATTCGGAGCCCTGGCTTTTCTCTCACTCTCTGAAGAAAGTGACTTCTGTGTTATTGGAGCTGTTTTTCTCTTACAGATGTGAGTGAAATGACATAAAGTAACATAAAAGGGAAAAGGGGTAGGAGTCAAAAATCCTTTGTGAAATGGGCAGAAAAAGAGAAATGGCAACATGAAACTGGTTCACCCTGCCAGGTGCCTGCCCCAAACCCTCCTCTGGCTTCCTCTATCCTGTGACCTGCCCTCTGTTCTCAGCCTCCACTGCAGGTGGTGGGGGGACACCTGGGCTGGCCAACAGAACATAAAAGAGCATGCTCAGGATGCCCCCTGCCCCCAGCCTCTATAGCAAGGCATTAAGAAACCCCCTCCCCTTCCTGCTCTTAAATACTGCCCCCTAAGGACTTTGCAATTCTGAGGACAGACATCATCAACAAGCTGAGGCTGGCAGAAGAGACAGAATTTCACCAACTGCTGGTCTTGGGACATCAGGAGCCACTGACCCACCCTGGAGAATCCAGCAGCAGAGTTTTGTCAGATGAGATTTAGTAAAGCTGCTTATTTTGACAGATGTCCTGTTGAATGAAAGAACTCAGAAATCTCACTTGAGAGCCAGAGTGCAAAATGATTTTTTTATAATACACAATCCAAGAAAATAATTATAATTATCTCTTTCATATCTATAAAATTATCAAATCCTCAAACAGCCCAGATACTTAAGATTCCTGGTTCAGGATAAAAACTAAGCACACACCCATCTTCGCTGCCTCCTGAAACAGAACAAAAAATGACTAAAGTGTTTTCGAAGGTAATAACCCCAAACAGCAAAGAATGGGAAAGGATCATGGGCCAGCAAGAGAGGGCAACAAATTTCTGCTGCATGGAAAAAACAGAAGCATGTTCTTTTATCAAGTGACACTCTTATCAAGTGTCACACAGGCAGAAATCCTGAGCCTGTTAGCTCTCTTCTCTTATCTCACCTTCTGTTTTCCCACTGAACCAGAAGATTCTTCTTAAATATAATAATAATAATAATAATAATAATAATAATAATAATAATAATAATAATAATAAAATGATTTGGGGAGAATCATAATTACAAAAGAACTTTCCAGCACACCTATTCCTGCACTGAAGGCTCCTCAGACTAAAGGCTGGTTCCTGACCCCATGATGAGCCCTGTCCACCTGCAAAGAACTTGATTTGCATTCAGCATATGGTGCTAACAGGAAAGACACCAAGATATGCCACAGTGGAAGAACCCGAGAAAGGGCTCTAGAATAATCAACCCAGGCTCACATTCTCAAATAAAAATGAATAGCAAAGGGCCACCAGACTAAATAAAGAAAACCATCAACATAAGGATAAAATGTAAAATTAATAAATAAATAAATAGGAATCCGAGCAACAAGGAAGCAAAGACAATTCAAAGAACAGAAGAAAACTTAAAAACAAACCTAAGCATGGAAGGAGAAAATCTGAAAGCAGGAATATGATAGTATAAAAAAAAAGACTGAAAACAAGAAAAAACACTAGCAAATGAACAACATGATCAGTAAAATAAAGCATTCATAGAAGTTATAAAAATTTTTGTTAGTGTTTTATTTGGAATGTCTGATGGAATTAATTGTGGCTGCTACACAAAATACTGTCAGTATTTGTTACCCAATCCTCAATTAGAATTCCATTTAGGAGGGAAAAAAAAAAAGTCAAGAGAAACTCCCAGGCATAAGAAAAAGACAAGCAACAAAAGTATTCATGAGAGGTTTAGAAACCTAGACAATCTATCCAAGATATTCAATACCCGACTCAAAGATGTTTCAGAAAAAATAAATAAATGGAAGTAAAGAAGTGATCTTTAGTAAAATAAAATTTCCCAGAACTCATGAGAAATATATGAGTTTTCAAAGTGAAACTATCCACTTGGTGCTAAACAGATAAAAACAATGCCAAAATATATTGTGCTAAAATTTCAAAACACCAAGGCTAAAAGTCAACAGGCTAATTATTAAGGAACGATAATTGGACTTACCAGCATCACTGCATGCAATGAAAACTCAACAATGCCTTCAAAAGTTTTAGTAGCAATTATTTTAAATTCTATAACCAGCTAACTATTAATCAAACATAAGGGCAAAATGACATTTTCAGACTTGCAAACATCAGTGTGAATTTTTAAGGGACTGTGAAGGGATCATTTTATTCACAAGCTAACTATGGCTTAAAAATACTTATTATTGCCAGGCAGAGTGTCACACATCTACAATCCCAGCAACTCTAGAGGCTGAGGAGGAGGATTGAAAGTCTGAGGCCAGCCAGGGCAACTTAACAAGACCTTGTCACAGAAGAAAAAAATAAAAAGGACGAGGGATGTGACCATGTGGCAAAGGGGCCTGGGTTCAATCTCTTCTCCCCATAAACACTTAATATTTTTTATTTTGAGAGAGAGAGAGGGGGGGGGAGAGGGAGAGAGAGAGAGAGAGAATGAATTTTTAATATTTATTTTTTAGTTTTTGGTGGACACAACATCTTTATTTTATTTTTATGTGGTGTTGAGTATCCAACCCAGCGCACCAGGCATGCCAGGCGAGCA
The DNA here is from genome assembly GCF_052094955.1 of Ictidomys tridecemlineatus. Lineage (NCBI taxonomy): Eukaryota > Metazoa > Chordata > Mammalia > Rodentia > Sciuridae > Ictidomys > Ictidomys tridecemlineatus. The sequence continues at coordinate 324,718 of NW_027520962.1, forward strand.
TGCTACCGCTTGAGCCACATCCCCAGCCCCAACGCTTAATATTTTTTAAAAGAAAATTCAAAACTTAGCTTTCCCCAGGGCTTCAAATATAGTCTGTATATATTATTTTGTTTTTAAATCTAGCAAAGCAAGCACGATTTCTTTTATTATTTTCTTCACTATTATTGATTAACTTAATTTGAAATAATTCCTTAAACAATCAATCCTGCCAATAAATGGTAAATTAAATTCCATTTGACATTTTAAAAATTATTTATATTTTACTTTGCCTTTAGGCATTTTGAATTGCTGGCTTAAGTAACACTTTTCCAAATACTTCTAATAAATAGTTTAAGTTAATAGAATGAATCTCATGCTCTTTTCTTTTCTTCCCCATGGTCTTATTACTTAAGTATTTACTATTTATCTCCTGGTGCCCCTTCTCATGTTCTTCTGAATGCTATAAACTCTTCAAATACCCCCAAATTTGCAGATTTACTTAATGATGTTCTGATGTTCTGAACTTAATGCAAAAGTGTTAGCAGTCTAGTTCAGTTTAGTTCGTTATGTCTATTTAATGTTAAAATTTCCCAGGGATTAAAACCAGAAACTACTTACTCATATAGAGAACACAGTATCTTTTCAAGAAAATTAAAGGTCATTATCCCAAGCAAAGACAAATTGCTTCTAGCAAGATTTCTGATCATTTCTGGGCTACATGAGCCAAGGGCCTAGGGTGATTCTGCGTGAGACACCACAGTGCATTCTGAGCAGATTTTAGTTGCTGCACAATAGCAACAAGCCCACAACTACTAGGTGTAGCTGGTTCCTTCTAGACCTTCATGACATCACCCTGCAATCCTTCCATTTGGTTGTAATGGACTAAACCCTGCACCTCTGAGGTTCTCAAGTGCTCTCCCTTGCTTCAGGAATTCTGCATTTCTTAGCCACCTTAAAACATTTTCATAGGCTCCCAACTTTAGTGTCTTAAAGCCAAGTAATGCTAGATGCATTAACTAACTGCTGTGAGCCTTGATTTTCTTATTTATGTTAATAAGTACCTTATGGTATTATTGAAAAAATTTAAGAAAAAGTTTGAGGAGTACAGACTATAACGCCCGGCACATACAGGGTATAAAATAAATGAAGGGTGCTTCTTTTTAATATTTACTATTCTTTATTTGATCTTATCACTTCAAATTAAGACCAGGTAGATTTAGATAATGATAGGAAATATTTAAAAGTACATTTTAGAAAATCTTATTCACTGTTACCTCAATATTATCTACCATTATTATTTTGTCTTTCGGGTGAAACATAGATAAATAAAAAGAAAAAGCAAGAAAGGAAGGGAAAGAGGGCAAGAAAGTCTCAAACAACTTCTGTGCCTTAAATCAAACTCATTGAGATATAAGCTTAGTCCCGAGAAAACCCAATAATTGAGCATACTTTACCTTTGGTAAATATCTCGACTTTTATTAGGTTCTAGAGCTTCTTTCAATCAGCTCTCAGAAAGCAGACTATCAACCTACGGCAAACGGAGACAGTTTAAAACATCATATTAAGTTATGATTCTTACATTTCAGTTATGTCTATTTACTTTTCTCCCCTTATGAAATAAACACTTTTAGGCATACAATAAAGTCAAAAGAATTTTATACCAAATACCTATATGCCACTACCTCGATTCTACTGTTCACATTTTACCCTACTTATTTAATCTATCTATCCATCAACCCACTTTATTTTTATGCATTTCGAAGTCAACCGCAGTCACCAATACACTGCCCCCTAAATAATGTGCTATAGGTACCACTAAGAGAGCTGAATATTTGATGCAAAACATACAAAGACATGCACAAACCTAAAAGGTATATCTGCTGCATTTTGACAAACATGTGTGTTTATAACTGAAACCTCATAGAAGAACTCCAATGTCCTTTCTAGTAAATTCCATCCCATTCCTCCTGAGACAAACTTGTGTTGATTTTTGTCCACCCTAAATTTTGCCTGCTCTTGAACTTTTACATAAATGAACTTGTACAGTATGAACTCTTGTCTACATGAACCATGTAATGTTATGCTTCCACACTGTTGTATCATAAGTTTATTCCTTATTACCAAATAGTATTCATTGCATCGAATGTTACATGACTTTGTCTTGACTTCCTGTGTTACTAAAGACTACTTGCATCTTTGTCAATGTACCCTCCAAAAAGGCACATCTTTCTTTGGTTTCTTTTCTTGCAGATTATGTGCAAAAGATAAAGTAGATAAAAAAGTAAATTCCACTAGCTTCTTCTCTGTCCTTATTATTTGGCATCCACCTGAGTTATTTACAAAATTCATACACTCAGTAACCCAAATAGGAAGCTGATTCCTTGTCCCATGGATACCATGCTGGAAATTTATTCCACTTTCTTTTTTTTTTTTTTTTTGAGAGAGAGAGAGAGAAAAAAAATTTTTTTAATATTTATTTTTTACTTTTCGGTGGACACAACATCTTTATTTTATTTTTATGTGGTGCTGAGGATCGAACCCAGGTGAGCACATTAGCGCTTGAGCCACATCCCCAGCCCCGTCCGTCCACTTTCTTTTCAGGTCTCTTTTGTGGATACAAGAAAGAATGAGCTAATACTATTAAAACATCCTTTCCAGATATTCAAGGTATCAAGTGGTTCCTGAATCAATTTGTCCCCAAGTTGAATAATTTTGTAATCATCTTTTATTTTTGCTTTACTAACTGCTTTTATAGTTTACTTTTGAAAAATTTCCTGGTTCTCTTAATGTCCTACTAAATTTAAAATTAAGTGCAGAACCACAGTAAATTACCAGTAAGTAAGTCAATACTCCATCAAGTTTTATTTTTCATTTCTACCAGGAGACAATTTTGCTTTTGCTGTACCACTGTGATTCCAATACAAAGTCACTTAAATATTTATGTGCCAAATTCTTTGGTACATTTTAAAATTTATTTTTTAAAATTCTTTTTAGGTACCAGGGATTGAACTCAGGGGCACATGACCCCAGCCCTATTTTGTATTTTATTTAGAGACAGTCTCACTGAGTTGTACAGCACCTCATTTTTGCTGAGGCTGGCTTTGAATTCACCATACTCCTGCTTCAGCCTCCAGAGCTGCTGGGATTACAGGCCTGCATCACCGTGCCTGGCTTATTTTTAACTGATATAAATAATTTTATTTAGAGTAAAAATCTTGGCAATAGATCCTTTTTACAAAATAAAATTTGCAAACTGATAAAGAATCTTAAAAAAAAAATGAACCTATTAATTGCTATTTACTTTTTTTTCTCGAAAGGTAATAGACCTGGGATGAAATGGCACACACCTATAATCCAAGCTACTATGGAGGCTAAGGCAGGAGGATCACAAGTTCAAGGCCAGCCTCAACAATTTAGCCAGACTCTGTGTCACAATAAAAAATAAAAAGGGCTAGGGATGTGGCTCAGTGGTGGAGCACTTACATGCCTAGCATGCACAAGGCCCCAGACTTATCCCCAGTACCACAAAAACAAATAAATAATAAAAGAGCTGGGATGTGGCTCAGTGATAGGGCACACCTGGGTTCAATCTCAGTACTGGAAAAAAAAAAAGGCATAGGCATTCGGTGTACTTAAAAATGAGAAAAAAACACTACTCCCAGCATTCCACCACAGAGATACCATTTCAGCATGTTTTCTTTTATATCGTTTTCATGTACTATATATAGAAAAACGTCATTAAGATACCTTTTATTCCGTTTTGTTTTTGTTAACTTGCCATTTGATCACAAATATTTTCCCTAACACATTAACATTTAACAAAAGTTTAGTAATAGTAGTATTATATCCCATCAAAAGTTATTCATTCCCCTATTACTTCTCATTAAAGTGTATCATTTTTTCTATTAAGCAACAATGAGCAAAGTACTTTTACTATCTATCAATCTCTGTCCCAACGTTTCATTATTACATAGGGCAGGTTTCTGGAACTCCACTACCCAGCCTGGGCGCATGCACATGGGCTACACCTCCTCGCAGTGCTTTCCAGAAAGCTGAACCTGACACCCTGGAGCAGCAAGTCTAGGTGCCAGGCAGGTCACGCCTCCCCAAAAACTGAGAGTGGTCATTTTCACAGTCTTTGGGAGAGTTCATCTCCTTTGCCACTGGTTTAGCTTTGAAGTTAACTTTCATGCTGACATCACTTGTGTGTCCTCTAGTTAACGTCCCTGCTCGCCCTCCAGGTCCTGCAGTCCTGACACAGTAGGACTCTTCCTGAGGCTTGGGCCCCAAGAGCGGTGGCTCCAGGGACAGGGACCCCGGAAAGCGCGGAGCGGGCGCGGGTAGGGCAGCTCCAGCGAGGCCCTGGGCTGCAGACCCTGCGGCTGGGGCCGTCAGGGCAGGGGACGCGGTCTGTCGTGGACGGTCGGGAGGTTCCGTGGCTGGCCCGGCCGGGCGCAGCGCGGGCTGGAGCGGGGTTTCGCGCGGGGTTTAGCGCGGGCTGGAGCGGGGTTTGGCGCGGGGAGGTCGCGGGTGCGGAGCGTTTGGGTCGGACGCCGGCTCCCAGGGACTGGGGTCGCTGGGAGGAAAGCGCCGTGGCGCCCCGCGCCCCCTCGCCCACCCCGGGGTGTGCCCGGCCCCACCGTACCTGCTGCTTCAGGCCAGGTCCAGCTTCTTCTGCGTCGTCGCCAGCTTGTCCTGCAGCCTCTGCTTCCTCCAGGCCTCCTTAGCCGGTTCGCCTGCCAGCCGACGAGCACTCCGGAGACGAAACCACCAGCACCGACACCTGCAGCGTCCTCTCCGACAAGTCCGCCATCGCGGCCGCCCAGCGTGCACCGCGGCCTACGGCGCTGCGCGAGGGTCAAGCAACGCCGCGTTCACAGCGGGCACAGGGTGAAGAGCCAGCGGAGCAGCGGCTTGCGCGGGGCGTCCTGCTGGGTGTGTCAGCAACAGGTTGGCCTTCTCCAGAGACCTTCCCAGTGCTTGGAGAGCCCCTCTGCACCCCTCTAGGCCCTCCACAGTGTCCCATCTATCATTAATCAGATGTTTCCCTGCACTATTAGCTGACATTGGTGTCTTGCTAAGTGTAAGCTCAGCACCTCTTTATTTTTGCTCAGCAATAGAATTTGAACCACGTGTGCAACTTAAAATCCTCTGGTAACTCGTTTTTTTCAAAAATAAGTACAAGCAGATAAAATTGTTTTTAATAATATATCTTATCATTTCAACATCACTTTGGAAATTATTTAAGAGATTTCTGGGTTTTGTATTGTCTTTGAAACTTGGTGTATATCTTTACAATTAACATCAATCATACTTTTTAAACACCGAGTTTTCAGTGGAGATATTTGATCTGTATCTAATTTTATAAAATTTACAGTTGAAAAAGAAGTCTCATTTACTTACACAAATTTTTTTTTTTCCTGACACTGAGTTTACTATGGGTTTTTAAGTTAAATTGATCATTAGCTTTCTTTAAATTGAAAATGAAGTTCTTAGGGCTGGGGCTGGGGCTGGGGCCCAGTGGAAGCGCTCTTGCCCAGCATGTGTGAGGCACAGGGTTTGATTCTAAGCACTGCATAAAAAAATAAATAAAATAAAGGTCTGTCAACAACTAAAAAAAAAATTTAAAAAGAAAATGAAGTTCTTTTGTCACACTAGCCATGCTATGCCAGAGCTAACAGGAGACAGAATTTTTGAGATGAGGGGCACACACACTTCTAATGATACAGGTCACTGTGATCCCGCATGTGTCCCACTTCCTGGTGTTCAGGCACTTAAGTGTGCAGATCCAGAGACTTGCTTCTAACTAATAGAATAAAGCAAAGGTGATACGGTGTCACCTGTGATTGCTTTATGTTACATTGAAGACTTTCCTTACAGCTTGATGAAGAGGGTGGAAGTGTTGAAGGAGTTGACATCAAAGAACTGTGAGTGACCCCTGGGAATGGCAGGGTGCTCCAAGCTAACAGCTAGATCCTTTATCCTACAACCACAAATAAACCAGCTGTCTGCATCCTGAATGAGCTTGGAAGCAGATTTTCCTCACTGGGGCCTCCAGATGAAAACACAGCCTGGCACCTTAGTTGCAGCCTTGTGAAACTTTTAACAGACGACCTAGCTAAAGACTCCTGGCCCATGGAAAGTGTGAGAGAATAAGGGTGTATTTGTTTTAAGTTGCAAAGTTTGCAGCAATGTGTTACACAGTGTGGCGAAAACACTTTCCCACTCTGGTTTTCAGTACCAACTACCTCTTATGCAGACGCTCAGTACTTCAGACATCAGATGTGGGAGAAGCCCCACACACCAACCAGTTCTGCAGTGAACACCAGCAGTTGAATGTCCTCCAATTCTATCTGGAAATAGTGTCAGATACTACAAGTTGAGAGCTCAGAATCACAAGACTCTGACCACACCCCGCCCCCTTCAAATTGCCAGTTTCAAGTGGTAGGTTGTCACTTATACTTCCGACAGATATAAATCAGGAGTTCCCACAACCCTGTCGTGGGGTTTGATTTGTTTGCTCACAAAACTCAAGGAAACACTTTACTCATGTTTCCCATTAGTGTCATCTCATCTCTTAGCTCACCCTGTTGTGTTTTCAGGACAGAGCTGACCTCCGCTACCGCCCTGGGTCCAAGCAGTCCTGGCCTCTTACCTGAGGGGCTGCAACAGCCCCCACCGGCTTTCAGAGCTTCTCTTCCTGTCCTCCATGTTCTATTCCCCACACAGCAACCAGAGCAGGTGGGCCTGCAGGGAAGAAGTTGGATCATGTCACTGCTCTACTCAAACCCTGGAGTGTAGAAGCCTCTGTGGTAGCCCCAAGGGCTCTGTGTGACCAGCTTCCCTAGCCTTAGCTCTCAAGAGCCTGCTCACTGTGACCTGAACTGGTGGAGAATGTTCACAGGGTGGGACCCTGCCGTTCTTCTTCTTCTAGATACTCCCTGGCTCGTTTCCCCATCTCCTATAAGTTTTTTTTTTTTTTAATCAACTTTCACCTCTTTATGAAGCTATCAGACTAGGTAAAAATCTCAAACTCAAAACTAACTAACTAACTAACTAACTAAATAAGTCACTCACAAACTCAGCCATTCCCACTCTTGGTGTTCCTGATCCCCATGGTCCTTTTCTGTCTCCCTCTAGTCCTGGCTCCCTGCCACATACAGCAGGATTTACTTATTACATTTACAGTGCAGTGCCCCCAGCCCTCCCCCCCCACCTAGAATATAAGCCACTTGAGAGCAAGGATTTTCATCTCCACTGTGCACCATGAATCCTAAGTGCTTAGAACAGGGACTGGCAGATAACTGACACACAGTGAATATTTGGTGTTGATGACAGTAGGGAGTGGTCAGCTGTATCTTTTGGGTGAATGGCTAAATTAAATCAGTCTCTCCTCTCAGGTCCTCTCTCTTTCCCCGCCCCCCCCCGTCCTCCTCTTCCTTCCCTCTTCCTCTTCCTCTTCTTCCTCTCTGCAGTGATGGGCATGGAACCCAGGACCTCCCATTGACTAGGCATGCATTCTGCCACTGAGCTGTGTACCTCCAGCTCAGAACTGAATTTTGAAAGATAAGTAGGTTAATCAGAAGAAAACATGAAATTTCTCCTTAATTAAGTTTTCTCACTTATAAAACAAAAAGTTTGGTATGATGTGTTAATTTTAAGTCATTTTGGAGTCTTTTTCTGAGACTGTGTACCTGGGCCAGTAGTGTTTTTGCAAATTTGAACCTCATTTGGAATTCTGGCCTCATTTCTAAGATGCCTTGGGCTAAAAATAGGCAGATCCTGGACACGGGAGCCTTAGACCTGCAGAGCCAGCCAGACTATGCAAGGCCCTTATTTTAACATGAGGAAACTGGGGTCATATTCAGAGAGCTGCTGGGAAGAGACAAAGATCTACAATCTTAAAATCCCTCTTAAGAAGCCAACATGTCCCCAGCTTGAATCTTTGTATTTTTTTCACCTTGGAAAATTGTTTCAGTAGGACATTTTAGTGGATTTGATAATGGCAAACTGGTTTTGAGGTGAATATTAAATTTGGATTAATAATAGGCTGAATAGTCAAATGTCATGAGTTAATTGATTACAGAGTGTCTTCTGAAGGATACATTAATTGCTGCTGTTGAGTTTGCTGTTTGAAGCACTTACCAAGGGAAAAGACATTATCAAGTACCATACTGAACCTTTGCTGCTTATGTAAATTCATTTAAAGTATATAAATGACGTTACCTTCCTCTGCAACTCCCAGGCCCTGAGCAGTAAAGTGGTCACTTTATACTTGAATGTGCCCACAAAAGATGAATCTGTGATCTGATTAAAACAGAGCATTCCCATTCTATTAATCCAGTCCCTGTCGCTAATAACACAGCACCAGAGTGGAGGAGTATAAAGAGGAGAGGTTTGTTTCCTAGGTCTACATCAGGGGCAAGGGCAGCAGCTGAGGATGGTCTTCTTGCTGCAGAGTCCCGAGCCAGGGCAGAGCTTCACATGGCGAGAACCACAAGTGTAAGGATGGGTATCCTCCGAAATCTCCACTCCCCTCCCTTTATAAAGTCACCTGTATCCAATCATGGGGACTTCACTGGGGTGAATTTATTTAATCCTAATCATCTCCCAAATATTTCATTTCTAAACACCATAGGTTTTTTTTCATCTTTTTATTTGCATTTTTGAATATATTTTTAATTTATTGGTTCTTTTTAGTCATACATGACAGCAGAATCCATTTTGATATAATTATATAAGCATTTATTGAGTACATTTTATTCACAGAAAAACAAACTTTAAGCTACAAATCCCAGATTATACAGCGGGAAGAAATTTTCTTCGTTTTCCACACTGATGGAAAGGCTCATACTAAATGAAAAAAAAGCCCTATAATTATATACACAACATTTCATGTGATCGTTCATAATATTAATACAATTATATAAGAATCAATATGTTTGAGGTTAAGCATAATAATAATGAAAAATGCAAAATCTAAGAGAAATTACATCAAAGCATTTGTTATATCAAATTAAAAAAATGCAAATTTGTTACTAAGCATAGACAAATGGCAAAATATATTTATATAGTAAAATATATATGTCTTCAAGTTAGACAATGCTACAGTAATGTTGGAGTGGTCGGACTGTAGTTTGAAGTCTGAAGTTTGCAGCTCTGCACATGGATTTTTGGCGTTCACCATACTGTTTGATTGACCTGGTAAAGGCTCTCTTTCCCATTCCTGTCAGAAGAGAAGTCAAAAGCAATTTGCATTTCTAGTGCAGGGACAGCCTTATATTTTCACTGTCTTGCTTCAGGGTTCTGTCCATTTGTTCAGAGGAACCTTGACAATCTTGAAATCCTGCAAAATAGCATGCTGGTCCATTCATGGCAATGGGCTGGTAACAGGAAATAGTAGGAACTGTGGGTGTCTTTGTAGGACAGGTACAAGTCGGAAGGTCATAGAGACAGCTAAGTTCAGGGTCAAGCTGCAGGGTGAGTGTCCAGGTGTCCAGTGGTCTGGGCAGGTCAGGATATTCCTTCTAAAAGTGAACTGAAAGTAGCTGCGCTTGGCAATACATCTAGTGGCTGGTCTCTTTGGGTCTGGGGGTTGGGGTGCTGCTCCAGCCAGGCAGCTCATGAGACTGACTGGCGAGCTGCTCTGCCCCTGGTTGTTATCATGGAGCCAGCTCTGGCACTGGGAGTATCCGTGGCAGTGACGAGGATGAGGTGTGGAGCTTCTGCTGAGCCCCACGTAGAGCACTGCAAGGGAGACCTCCCGTCTTCCTCTGTGGCAAATGCTCTTAGTACAGCACTTCCTATGTTGCTGGTCAACCCAAGTAGAAGCTACACTCCTGCCTGTGGGATCTCAAAGACTCTGGAGCCTGAGTGGACTGTTGTGAAAGGAATATTTCTGATGGCTGATAACTGGGTATATACAGCAGTGCCTCATTTTTAAGAGAAATAATAAGTGGGAGACTGGGCCTGGGCCTGTTCAAGGACCCAGGGAGACTGTGTGAGCAACCAGCTCAAAATTCCCTTGGCCTCTCCTCCAGCTCCCTGCCTCTCTCAGCCTGCACTTGCATGCTCAGGAGGACGGGGAGAATTTTCTGGAAACATCCCGTTCCTGGTTCATGAGTGGACCTGTTTTGGATGACCACCAGGGGACACCTGACACAGAGAAGGTGCTCAACAAGCCAGCTAGCAAGATGGCCCTTCCTGTGGGTGCCAGAAGTCCATTCCCTTGCCTCCCTGGCCCTTGCTCAAAATAGGTTCATGTGCAAGGTGGTCATTTAGCCAGGGATAGAAGGTAATAATAGCCCAAAGGTTTATTTGGGCTCATGATTCTGGGGGATCCATCCCTAGACCTGTGACTCCCCCACTACTTTGGGGCTTTGGAGTGCACAATGGAACAAACTGCTGACATCATGAGCTAGGAAGCAAAGAAAAAGAGAGGATGGGCATGAGGTCCCAGAATGTACCTTGGGGTGCTCCCTCAGTGACCTAGGCCCTACTTCCTAAAGGCCTGTAGGACCTCCCCATAGCATCACCCTGCAGACCCAGCTTCCAACTCATGGACCTGAGGGATACACTCTTCCAAACCAAAGCAGTATTGGAACTTAAGGGAGACTCTCTCTACCAGGTACCAAAGCACTGCAAGTGGAATATCCCTGCCTATTCTGGGGTCCTCGTGCTGCCAAACCACATGCACAGGGAGAGGTGCTATGTTGCCTATGCTAGTAGTCCCAATGGCCAAGGGAAGATCTGCTCTACAGTGGGGCAGGGAGAGCCAGGTCTGGAGTCTTGGAGGTGCATTGGACATCTCTTATTATATTTCCATGTCCCACTGTACAAGTTTATGGAAAAAACTATAGCAACCCAAGTAAGACGGGACTGCCAGTGGAGTTCCCGTAGGAGAGGAAGGTGGGATCACTCTGCCAGCTAAAGATCCCTGTTTAGCAAAGGCTGAGGGGATCATGGAGCAGGTGAAGGAATGTCATTACCCCGTAGGTCCTGGGACCAGCTACAGAAGCAGGGTTTCTGCAGTCATGCTGCTGTTACTTCATTGTTGCCTGCAGTCCCACTACTTTATATAGAGGATGTCGCTGGTGGCTCCCTTTCTGTTTCAGGTGGGAGTGTGACTGTAACAAATAGGTAGGGTAGCTTATAAACAATGGAAATTTATAAGGACACAAGTTGCATTCCTGAAAGCCCCACCCTCATGTCGCTGAGGCTTCACCTCTTAAGACCATCATATGGGGGGTTAGGGATCCACACATGAATCTGGGGGACACAATCATTCAGACCATACCAATGACCAAGCTGACATTAGCTTCCAGTGATATGGTAGCTCTTTCCCACCCATATTAAAGAGTGAATATTGAGGGGCGAAGATGTAGACTGGGTGGGATTAGACTCTCCACCTCTTTCGTCCTTCCATCGGCCCCAGGAGGCTGACCTCTGTGGATTCTGTTCCACTGGCAATCTTGCCTTCTGGCTGGCATCTGGGTTCTCCCATTGAAGAGACCCACCCAGAAATGGGGAGGAAAGCGAGGGTGGGGTCTTATTCCCTGACTGCCCTTCTAGGATGTCATCTCCAGCTGCTCTTGTCCCTCTCCTCTCAGGGATGGCTTCATAGGTGTAGGACTGGCACAGCTACACAGGGTCCCACATTCAGAATGGCCCTGGCTCTGCAGTGCCCATCTTGAAATTCTTAATAATTTGCTCTGAGTTTGCATTTTAAAGGGAAGTTCCATCGGGATAGCAGAGCATGTGCCAGGACCTGGAGCCTTGCCTCAGGAGAGGCCCATCTCCCAAGGTGGGCTCTCAGCCACCTGCTTTCCCACTGAGTGCCCTGGCCTCACATGGCCTTCCCTTCTTCCCTGGTGCAGCAACTGCTGCCATGCTACCCCCCAGGTAAGGTGTGGGTGCATGGGGGGTTAGGGTAGGGTGCCCACACCTGGGGCATGGCTGTGGCCGTCCTCCACCATCCCACAAGTCGGCAGCACCCTGGCCATTTCCATAGGCACCTCTTGAAGGGTTGAGCCTTTTCCCCAGCTCCTGCGGGTGCCTGGTGCATCCTGGGGTGAAGGTTTTAATTCCTGGGGGGTTGCTTTTCTTGCCATGTTGGCTGGGGTGGCAGCTCTTGGGAATGGAGGATGCCTGGCTCCACTTGCTCGCCTCCTGCTGGGGCGTGACACATCCACCCAGTCCTGTGGCTGGAGGCAGCAGAACCCTGCAGTGGGGAGGAAGGCTCTGCTAAGATCCAGAGCAGATGCCTGCGAGGGTCTGTAACCTCTCTGGAGGGAGTGGGACTCCAAATAGTCAATGAAAAGCAACATGACAGAGAGAGAGAAGGAGAACGGAAAACACGAGAGAGGAAGAGGGGAGGAGGAGGACCCCCTGAAGACACTGTAATACCTCTCAGTGACCGTGCCTTCTGGACAGAGGGCTTTGCCCTCTTACTCTGCTCTGGCCCCTCTGAAGGCAGACATGTCTCCATCCTCCCTGCTCCTCCTGGCGGAAGCAGCTGCATCTCCCTCTCCCTTTGGCCTGGGGAGGGGGCTGCGGAGGGTGCCAGATCAGCCTGGCAAGCCCTAAAGATTATTCTAGAGCCCCTGTCCTTTTATAAGTCATCCTTTAATTAAACCCGCCTCAGATCCTCCTAGTTTAATTGTTTACTTTTCCCCTACCAGCCCAGAGTGACACATCCTTCCACCTCCATCCCCAAACACCTGGTCTTTCTCCTGTATTTCACTTCGAGTTCAGCGGTCCAGCTTAGAGCCTGGTGTCTGTCAGTTGACACACCTTTTCTGAGCACCCAAGGCACATCCAGGAGACTGACAGACAAGTAAGTGGCTGGGAAAGAGTAAGGCACCAGGTATAGATGGATATGGGTACTGAGTGGGACCTGTGGACCAGGTGGGCAGCACTAACCCGATGGCTACAGGACCATCCGCTGTCCAGAGACAGCACTGGGGCGGGGGTTGTTCCACACCGTGGAGGAAGATTCTTGGGTGGGCAGAGAAGCTTGCACAAACTTCTTATGACTGCATCAAAGGTCTTTATCACTGGAAAACCACCATGGCTCTTTCAAAAACGGCCTACCTGGAGCAAGTCCGTTCACCTAGCTACAATCCTGGATCTATGAAATACAATTACTCCTCATTCCTCCAGATTCTGTGAATTTGACAACCTGCTAAAACGTATGTGCAACTCCAAACCCAATACCCGCAGTACTCAATTCTCATAGCGCTTTTGCAGGAATTTGCAGACATCTGCAGAACTGCCAAGCCTTGGGTCCTTTCACATGCACACCCCCAGCTGAGGTCATTCAAAGTGGTACTCTGACTTTTTGCTTCAGTTCTCACTTGCTACAAACAAGTGTCCTTTTCTATTGAGTCCACGATTTTTTTATTGCATATTTGCATTTTTTTCTTGGAGATTTTGCTGTTTCAAGTGGCCCCAAGCAAGCACTGAAGTGGTGTGTAGTGTTCCTAAGAGCAAGATCTGGGACTTACCTGTGGGGAAAATATGCTAGGTAAGCTTCACTGGGGCAGGAGATACAGTGCTGTCAGCTGTGAGTTAAGTGAGGGAAACAGAAGTGCACATTGAACAGGGCTGCAGCCTGACCATGGATGAAAATGTGATCATAGCCCATAGGAACCTACCCTGAGGGGCAGCAGTCAACATGGCTAATTCAGTGGTCAGGGACTTTAGGACAAGAATACCAAGCATCAACAGTACTCTGACTTTTTGAGAATCAAAACTCTTCTTTAAATCTACATTCTGGGGAAAATAATGATTTCAAGTGCAGTTAGATCTCAGTGGGGCGATCGTGGTTCACAACAGCGTATCACAAATTTATAAGGAACTAGAAGAGAGGAGATTAGAGCTTCCTGACAGCAAGAAATGGTGAATGTTTAAGAGGAGGGCGATGCTAATCACGTGTGTATGATCACCACTCCACACACTTGCATGTAATAATAAAATCCATGCCTAGAGGAATTTTTCACGCCTTTTTTGTTTTATTACTGGGGATTGAACTCAGGGGCACTCGACCCTTGAGCCACATCCCCAGCCCTATTTTGTATTTTATTTAGAGACAGGGTCTCATGGAGTTGCTTAGCGCCCTACTGTAGCTGAGGCTGGCTTTGAACTCGAAATCCTCCTGCCTCAGCCTCCCAAGCTGCTGAGGTTACAGGTCTGTGCCACTGCACCTGGCTTCCCTCTTCCTTTTCTTCTGTTTCCCTCCTTCCCACTTTTCCTTCCTTCTCTCACTCCATCTCCTTCCCTCCCTCCCTCACTTTCTTTTTTTCTTTCTTTCTTGTTCACAGTGATTGTTTAGGTGTAGAGACCTTGTCAAGTTCACTTTCGGCCTGGGTACATCATAGGTGCTACGGGGAGGCAGAGGCACGTGGTTTTTTCTTCCCAATGATGTCAGGAGTCGCGGTGGCCCTGGCCCTCACCCTGAGCTCAGCAGGGACTGCACGTGGTCATGCTCTACTGCTTCATTCTTCTTCACTTCTCACCTGGAATACGGCAGGAAGGAGAAACTTCCTGCCATCCACCCGGGGGTATCCTGAATACAGTTTGATTAAATGAGATTAAAGTTGGGGTAGATGTTGGGTCTTCTCCTCATTTACCAGTTCTCCAAATAATGAATTGGTTTCCGGGCCCCCTCTGGCTGAACTCTTTATGTCATTGGGAGCTCACAGAGTTCAGCTTACTTCATGTTTCAGCCTGTGGCTATGATTGCCCTTGTTGGTGTTCCAACGATGTCATCTCTGGCCAGTGAAGCTGGTCCCTGAATCCTTCCATACATGACCAGTCCTCTCCGGTCAGTCCCCTTGCTCTCTGGCATGACAAGATGTCCCAGGCTCATTTGTGTACAGTGGGTCCCTGACTTAATGATGCTGTGAATTAACAATTTTTTTTCTCAGCTTAACCACTGAGCAATACACCCAGCCCTTTAAAAAAAATGTTTAATTTTGAGACAGGGTCTCATTAAGTTGCTTAGGGCCTCATTAAGTTGCTGAGTCTGGCTGGCCTTGACTTTGCAATCCTCCTGCCTCGGCCTCCGTAGCTGCTGGAATTACAGGCATGTCACCACTCTAGGCTAACAATCTTTTGACTGTGGGATGATGTGAGTGTATACCCACACAGCCACTCTGCTTTTCATTTTCTGTACAGTATTCAATAAATTATGTGACATACCTGACACTTCATTATAAAACAGACTTAACAATAGATTACCCCTCGGAGCTGTAATTCTGCCCATCTTTCTCTCTCTGACCTTGACCTTGCCAGCCATCAGGACCTACCTAGCACATTCCTGCTGAACCATCCAGAAGGACAGTAGGTGCCTACATGTGACAGAGCCAGTCACAGCCTCTCCAGGCCTCGCCTTTCTGTTGTAGGTGACCAGGGATTTGGTTGGTACGGGTATCCAGCAACACTTGCCCTTGCTGGCCCTTGGTGGCATGGAAGGATTTATCATTATTTTAAATTCATAGCCAACATTAGAAGAAAAAAAACTCAGGAACAGGATCATGAAAATTTAGATTTCCGCTGGTCTTGGTGGCACATGCCTATAATCCCAGCAGCTCCGAAGGTTGAGGTAGGAGAATCGCAAGTTCAAAGCAACTCAGTGAGACCCTGTCTCTAAATAAAATACAAAACAGGGCTGGGGATGTGGCTCAGTGGCTGAGTGCCCCTGAGGTCAATCCCTAGTACACAAAATAAATAAATAAATGAATTCACATTTCCATTTTCTCTTGAAAATTTAGCATTTCTGGCAACCCAGAGTTCCAGGTCAGGCTGGTACTGGGAAGCCCCAGGAGAAGAAAGAAGGACCCACATCTCTTTCCCTGGGGGCATCCTCCACAGGAGGCCGAGTTAAAGTCCACACCCCGTCTCTGGGGGACTCCACCAGTGTAGGAGGGAACCAATATTTACCAGCGCCCAGCAGCAGCAGCCCCTGCGCATATATTAAATCATTTAATTCTGCAAAGAAGCTCTGGAGGAAGGTTCCCTTCCTATCCGCTGATTCGAAAGCAGGGCACACACAGTGTCGCGCTGGGGCGCACAGGCTTGGCCAAGGGCTGCTGACCAGGCCACCCGCGGGGGTCCCCGCAGCCCCGCACGCGGTCCACCCCGCCCCGCCCCTGCCAGCGCGTCCTGGAAGGGGCCTCCGGAGCTCTCTCCGCTGGCCAGAGCAGGTCCTTCGCCCCCGGGTCGATCCGCTGTGTCACCTGGACAGCCCAGAGCAACGGGGGCCTTCCGCCAGCCTGCTGAGGGCAGAGTCCGCTGGCGCGGCCCCGACGCTGGAGCATCCCTTTCTGGTGCGCCGCAGCCGGGATGCCCGGGACGGCCCAGCTGCCTGGGTGAGTCACTTACATCTGGAGCCCCGCGATGAGCCTCTCGCCCAAAGGGTAAGGGACGCCATCCCCGGTGTTCGAGGGCGCCCGGATCGCAGCGCGTCTGGTCGCCCTCCCCGCGCCAGACGCCTTCCCAGAGAAAAGCCCCCGGGAGAAAACAAACCGGCTAAAAGCCAGCACCGGCTGCTGCGAACGAGGGCCCCTGTGGGGACGTGGGGCAGGGAGCCCCTCCGCTCGGGGCGCTTTCTCTGTCCTCTGCGCCCTGAGAGCACAGGCTGCTCTGGAGAGCTGCGAAGCCGGAAAGCAAACCGTGGGCTGGAGGGCAGCCCTGCGAGTTGGGGGTCACTTGGAGCTGTCAAGCCTGTGCCACAGGAGAGGCCTCCCATCCGCTGGGACTGAGCTGGATTGCATGGAGACTTGATTTCAGGTCTTGCTGGCCTGGCTCCGGAGCCACGCACTGCGCTCTGTACCTGCAGGAAAACAACCAAGAGTCCCAGCGCAGGATGGGGTTTGCAGCCCTAGCTCTTCCTGGGCCTGTGGGACCCAGCTCCAGGGTGGGCTCTGTGTGTTTGCTGTGACAGACAGGCTCCTCTGGATGACTTGGAGCTTCCAAGCAGCTGCTCTTAGGCTGTGTCCTTTGGAGGGATAAGAAACAGAGGGTGGAGAGAGAGGCAAGAACCCCTGTTCTGATGGAGCAGTTTCCAGATCATGGGCTGGTCTCCTCCTTGAGCCTCTGTAAGGTGGGATTGGTAAATCGCAGTCACCTTGTGGGATGACCACGCAGGTTGGGTCCAGCCCAGTGTCTGGCACACAGTGACGCTGGTCATTTCCTTCAGGCCATGCAAGTGTGTAGGAGGTCAGAGTGTTTTAGTCCTGCTTCCCATCTTTCCTGGGCTGGCCCTGTCATTCAACTCTGGGCTGAATGGCATCCCCTGCTCCCTTGCTTCCCAGTGGGCTAGTAGCCTGCTGGAGAGAGTCCACAGGGCCCTTATGTGTGGGGTGGAACATTGGGCTTCCCATCTGGCCTGCTGTTCTCCCACAGAAGTCAGGCTCCTTCCAACAGGTGGATTCTACTAAGTCCTCTCTGTGAGTGAGTGGGTGAATGAATGAGTGAGCAGGCAAATGATAGGAGGAGGAGATGGTTACTTGGTTCTAAGTCTTGCCCTTAGTCCCAGCATCTACAAAATGACAGGCTTCATTGTGATCATGAGAGACTTCAGTGGAGAGAAAATCATTTTAGCCAGAGATGCTCGATGCCCTCCCTCTGTGTGTTTCATATTTCTTTGTCTAAATAAGAGACGCATGCAAATGACTAATACTTTGAGAGATCAAGAAATACAGCTGGGCATGGTGGCACTGGCCTGAAATCGCAGTGGCTGGGGAGGCTGAGGCAGGAGAATCTCAAGTTCAAAGCCAGCCTCAGCAACTTAGCAAATACAAGAACAGAAAATAAGTCAGAGTCCTGGCTGATTCCAGTGTGAGCCGTTTTGTTTAATGCATGTCTACAGAAGCCAGAGATTTTGCGACTCCAGGTCTTTCAGAGACCTCCTCCAGGCAGCAGGCACTAAGGGTAATGCACCTGGTACCAAAAGACAGTCCTCAGCAGAGCTCCATATTTTCTGAGGCAGCAGAAAATCTAGATCTGAGGAGGTGGGTGGCCAGTTGACTGGGTTAATCTTTTGTAAGTTAGCTTTGGGTCACAGAACAGGAAACTGCATAGTCCCTGAAAAATGCATCAGCATCCCTCACTTTCAGAGTTGAAATAGAAATATCCCAATGCTAGGGATTTCCAATCTCACTGTTGGTCAGACTCATTGGGAAGTTTTTAGGAAGGTACTTTGTTCAGCTTTGCCCCTGAGATTCTGATTTTACTGGTCAGGATGTGGCTCATGCCACCAGTAACTTCAAGGCTACTGGGGGATTCAGAGGTGCAGCCAGGGCTGAGAGCCTGTGCCCCATGCTGTTTCTTGTCAACTGTCCTCTGTGGTCACCTCTTGATATTTTGTGTGCTTCTATTTGAATGTTCTCACTCTTCAACTTTTTCATGCAGGTCTGTGATTACTCTGGCTTCAAGCTCTTGGGTCCCTGGTGTTACCTTATAGCCATTTGCAGAAAAGTTTGTGTCAGGGGAAGATGGCAGTTACCAGAAGCCTGCAGAGGGCTGGCCAGGGCTCCCTGGGCTCACCAGAGAGCAGTATGGGTTTAATCTGCAGTGCCCTCAAGAGCAACATAAAACCAGCCAGCTAGGTGGGAATGATTCAGTGATAGAGGGCACAGGGCTTGTGATGATCAGGAGGGCATGTCCCTTGCCCTAAGAAAAGCACAGTCACCCACCTCCAGCTGTGTCATGGGGTTGATCATAGATTGCAAAAATGCTCACCAAGTCTTCTGATCCTTGAGTGCAGGCCCCTTTGCAAGGTGACTTTGCAATTCCTTTCCATACAGTTAGGGTCCATTTCTCCAGCCCTTGAACCTGCAGTTGGCCATGGGACTTGCTTTAGCCAATGGGACATTAGCAGATGTCCACAAGCAGAGGTGTGCGAAGCCCATGAGTGTTGGTGCTTGCTCTCTCAATGCTCTGGACGCACATGGCCAAGAGATGTGAGCAAAATCCTCCTAGAACACCCAGTGCTCATGACTTTCAGGATCAGCTAAGTAGACTCCAAAAGGACTGCCCAGCTGACCCGCAGAACACGGGAAAATATGAAGTTCAGTTGATGAAGTATTGGGGCGAACAGCAATAACTAACCAGCCCCACCTTGCCAGATGTTATCCATCTTTTAAAGAGAAATCATAATTTCAAATTTTTGTGTAAGTTCCAGTTTTGAAAAAAATTGAATTAGTAGCCAACATCCTAAACACATTCTACAGGCCAAACAAAACATACCTTTAGACTGCACTTGGCCTGTGGGTTGTTGGTTTGCAAGTGGCTATGCTGAGGGACACGAGGTGTTTGTCCTAATGCCTGTTTGCAGTCACTCACTCACTCACCCTTCTTGCCAGAGTGGCCGGTGCCCTCCACCTGTGGCTGCTGTCTGTACGGGATGCGCACTGTACGGGCACTGCCCCAGCTTCTCCGGGTGGTCTTTCCATGTGGAAAGGTGGGATCGCTCATCCTCCTGGAGAGACTGCAGTGTGAGATGGAGTCCAAGGAAGGACAGTGCGAGGGTAGCACCTGAGCATGAGATCAGGTGTGGAGGGGGAGCCCGTGGAGGGCAGTGGACAAGGAATCCCATCTGTTTTTTCCAGAGAATGTTGTTCCTGGAGGGAAAGCCAGGGAGAGAACGTTGGAGAGAGGGGATTGTGGGGCCCCTAAAGGCCAAGCCAAGGATTTCCCACTTGGTTATCTGGGCAAAGGAGAGTAGCTCTACGGGAAGAGAAGTCACTGGCAGCTTTTGCACAGGGGGCCCTGGGAAACTGGGGCCTGCTCTGTTTATCCACGTGCAGGATGAGTTTATGGCAGGAGTGGAGTCAGGCAAGACGGGGGCAAGACTGTTTGTAGTGACAGACGGAGTGTTGGCATTGGGAGGAAAAACCCGAGTGGAAGAATGTAAGTTAAGACGTGTGGGGACTTCTCTTGACCTTGAGATAGGGCTAGTTTTGCTGATTTTCTTATCTATATCATCAAGACATGTTGGTGTGTTTTCAAAGCACTTCCATCAGCAGCTTCAGATTCCCGGCTCTGTCACCTGCCTGCCTGACGGAATCTGGGGCTCGCGGTGGTCACTCCTAGGGCAGGGGGACGGAAGAGGGTGTCTTCTGGGCGTTTGGAAGGAACGTCCTTGCTCTCCCCTGAGAACCTCTGGAATCATCTGTGCCTCCTTTCTGTGCTCTCCCCTCCCTTCTAAGGCTTACAAAGTTGGGTCAGGAGGGGAGGGAGGAAACACAACTGTTTAAAATCCAGTTTTCAATCTCGAGGAGAAGAGGAAACGTCACAGCTATGAGAAGAGGAGACAAGGGAGTCGGGGAGGTGCATCCCTCACGGTGCAGTGAGAACCGACCTCAGGAGGGAAGCTGCAGGAAAAGGCCAGTGTAGACCCTGCTTCCCACTGTCACTGGACCGTCAAGTCACATTTGAACTTTAAAAAGCGGATCTCAGGTCCCGCCTCCTGTGGGTTCTGACATGGCTGGTGTGGGGTGTTCTTGGCACCAGGGTCTTTGAAAGCTCCCCAGGGAGTGGACCCCTGCCGTGGAGACTGAGAACCCCTGTGTCCACCAGGGCCCTCTGTGGGCTGGTCCTGCCTGTATGAGGTGCCTCCAGGGGAGCATCTGTATTTGGTGGTTGCCATTTTCATGGTAGAGACTGACAGTGGTTCCCAAAGGGTATCATTTGGATCTAGAATGTTCCCCAAAGTGCCATATATTAAAGGCTCCATCCTCAGCCTGTGACTCTCTTGGGAGGTAGTGGAATGTCTAAGAGGTGGGGTCCAGTGGGGGATCTTAGGTCATTAAGGGTGTGCCTCTGAAGGGCATGTTGGGACCCTGGTCCCTTCCTGGCTTTCTCTTTCTACTTCCCAGCTGCCGTGAGGTGAGTGGGTAGCTCTGCCATGCACTGCCTGCCATACTGTGCTGCCTCACTACAGGTCTAAAGCAACAGGGTCAATCAAATGTGAACTGGATATGGAAACTGTGAGCCAAATAAACTTTTTCTCTTTATGAATGAGCAACCTCAGGTCTTACAGTGGCAGAAAGCCAACTCATACACCATATGAACTTGAAAAGTATAAAGTGTTGGAATGGGGTATCTAAGATAGGTCACATTTTTGGGTTGGATGAAAAGAATTTGTTTTCTGGGAAGACACAAATGGCTTTAGTACAAGTAACCATGCTTACTACAGTTCATCTGCTGAGAACAACATCTCCCAAGTGAAATGGGCAGGAGAAAGAAGTTGCACAGTAACGGGAAGGAGGGAAGTAGGCCCAGAAGGCAGAGTAGAGGAGATTGAAAGTGGAGACAGATGTCAGAAATGTGCCTCCTCTTGAGGCAGGGAAAGCCTCGGGAGCACTTCTGTGGGCTGTCCTGGAGCAGGCTTGGTGTTACAGAGCCTGAGCAGATCTTGACAACCAGGGGTGTCCGCATGGCCAGGGGCACTGGAGGGAAACCTGTGCTGGTCTCATTAAGGTCTGTGTCTGGGTGATGTCTCAGGGAGATAACCCCCTGGCCTGGCTCCCAGGGATGGGGGGAGTGGTTTTCCCATCCTCCCTCTGGAGGGCCTGTGAATGGTCTACCTCAAGCTTGTGAGTGTCAAAGGGCTCCTGTCTCAGGGTCCAGTCATAAGGATGTTAATAGCTTCATTTTTTAAATTTCTTTTCCTGGGTGTCAATCAAATCCAGGCTTTGTACACGCTGAGCATACACTCTACACCAAACCCTGCATCGTCTTCTCAAACCAGGAACAGCAGCAACTTTAAAAAGATATTGCTGTAAATACTTTTTTAAAAAGTCAGAATTCTTTGCTGCCCCAGTATGACCTTTCTGAGGTTTAATAGGACTTTATTTTTTTAAACATATATTTATTTTTTTCTTTTTCTTCTTTAGGCATAAAAGACAGTAGAATCTATTTTAACATTTATATAAGGTAAAGAATTTTCTTAAAGTTGATGTGCATGCACTGAAAAAGCTAGAAACAAATCAACTCTTATTGATACAAGATGTTTTTACCTAAAACAGAATTCTAAGAGTATACTGGGAAACTATTTATTGCTCAATATTAAAGATGCTTGATGGAAAAATAATTGATATTAATAGTTTTTCTATTAATATTTTATTAGATACGTTAAAGAAAAATGTATAATGTGTCAAAAACATATATAGTGCATCTGAGGTTTTGGTAATGTGCCCTGGTGAAGTGTCCTCCTGCCCTGGAATGCGTGAGACTCCAAAAGTGATCCATTCTTACAGCAGTGAATCCATCTCTAAGGATATGGTTCTGCATCAACTTTTAATTCAAGCATTTCTTTTCTGTTTGGATAATTTTTAACAGCTTTATAGAACTATGATTGACCATCTGCATACAGTTGGGAATCTTTTGACCCTATGAATACCTGATGCATTTTTAAGATTAACTTGCCTGACCAGTAAGAGACACCCATTCAAAACAGGCAGGAAGATGGCTTGTGTTTACAGTGGATAGCTCAGGCAGTCAATTAGCTTATCAGACTATTTTTCTTTCTGAAGTCTATGGAAAGGGCTAAATAGCTGGTCAGTGTGTGTATGTTCTTATCTCATCGATGCAGAATCAGAATGTGAATCATCACACAGAGAGGCAGCAGTCCTGGTCCTAAGGAAAGGCAAACAAAGTCTCTAGAAGCCCCTTTGGCTGGTCGGTGTTAGACACTGTTTAAAATCACATCACCCTTAGTGACAAGCAGGAGAACGTGCACGCACGTGTGTATGTGTTTGGGCGCGCGCGCATGCTTACCTGCACAAGTCTTCTTTCCCATACCATTTGGAAGCCTGTGGGATATCTATGTCTTCTTTCATCAAGAAGTAATGCACTTTTTTAATCCTACAAAAACACTCATAGGGCTCCAAGATATTTATGTGTGCACGTGTGATATTCTTGTGTGTGTGTGTGTATAATATACAAAAGAATGTTGAGCTGAGCACATTGGCACACGCCTGTAATCCCAGCACTTGGAGGCTGGGGTAGGAGGATTGCAAGTTCAAAGCCAGCCTCAGCAACTTAGCAAGCCCCTGTTTCAAGGCGGGGGGTGGGGGTGGAAGGAGGGGGGACTGGGGATGTTGCAAAGTGGTTAAGCTCCCTTTGTTCCATCGTACCCACCTCCATAAGAATATGTAATGCAACTATGTTTGAATAGAAAAAAAAATGAGTACTATCAGAATGATAAATTGCTTGTTAAGAAGAATACAACTCTGTGTCCTGACAGGGGGTAAAGTCCAGAATATATTAGCTGAAATGTGTCCACCATGAGTTACATGAAAGCCTTGTGACTGGTTTTCAGTTCCATGTATGTATAGAGATCTACCTTAAGTAGATTTGGAAGACATGGATAATTCACTTGTCAGATTTTGCCTCAAAAATCCCTTCAATCACCCACCAAGTGGCTTAAATATAATTTGGGGTTTTTATACTTGGGTTTGTGTGCATATACTCATATGTATATTTGGACAGACGGAACCTTTATTTATGTGTAAATATGCCACTTAAGCCATGTACATATTCTGTTCAGTGCTTTCTTATTATCCTTCCTCAAATGAGAACCTGTATTTGAGTTCTAGAAAATGCAGTGTGCACGTGGCCAGCTCTGCTGCAGGATCCTTGGTCCCAGGGGACCCACCAGGAAAGGCACCTATGGCTCTGCTGATGGTGGCAACCTCTAGGGAGCCGGGCTGGAGGTGGAGGGGCAGGGCTCCCCTCCATGCCTGATGCATTCCCACAAGGAAAAAGCAGTTTAGTTCCTGTGCTGATGTTTTCTTTCTTCCAGAACCTTCTCTTGGAGCTGCCTATATTTCTGATGCCCAGTACAACAGGAACGTTCCATTCCAAACTTCCCCTCAGGCTATCAGGTAATTTAATCATCTAGCTGTCCACTTGTCCACCTTAAGTTCTAGAGGTTGAGACAAACCTGGAGGCATTCTTTCTACAGAAACTTTTCAGAGGGGTCTAGGTACGGCACATAATTTGGGTAAAACCCAAGAGTGTTTTGTTCTGTGGTGCTGGGAGTCGACCCAGAGACGGGCCTGTGCTAGGCAAGCGCTCCACCATGGACTGCAGCCCAGCCCCTGAGCCTGGTGGTTTGGGTTAAGTTCTAAGAGCACAGTGTCCCACATGCAGGAAGCATCTGGTCAGTTAAGAGCAGATCGGGGGTAATGGACACCACCAGGGCCAGGAGATGGAGTGCCCAAGCTGAACGCACATGGCCACCTTTCTTCCTAGCCAGCGTTACCTGGACTGCAAAAGAGGGCTTCTCTTTTCCCTTCTGTCACATCCTAATGCTACCCACACATTCACTCCTTTCCTGGGAATCCAGCCTTTTCTATCTCCCCCTAAAGTTTTAACTAAGACCAAGCCCTTGGCTAGAGTAAGGAAAAACCCTCTCTTACATCAGCGCTTGGTGTCAGGGTCTCCAAAAGCAACAAATACCTCATGTGCCCAGACTGCCAAGCAGGAGTGGGGGACTGTCCCACCCTGCAGGGATCTGGTGTGTGGCAGCCACATCTGTCCTGAGTATACCGCATTGAGACAGGCTGTGCACATTTTCACATTGGACTCAGCCACGCCCACATGGCATTAGGTCACTGTAACTGAGGGTTCACCTTGTCAGTCTCTGGTTCAGAGTGTTCTCTTATTACTGTCACAACAACTCGGTAATGAAGGTGCTAAAGCTGGCTGTCCACCAAGTGTGCTTTGAGATATGATCATCGTCTTGATGTTTTCTGTTAGTGTTTTATAGTTTGAGCTAAAGTGATATCACCCCTGCTCCTGAGAACCTAAAGGGCATGTGACCCATCACGAGTCTTATTTATTTATTTGTTTATTTACCCGTTTATTTGGCAGTGCTGGGGCTGGAACCCAGGACCTGGTGCGTGCTTGGTACTGGTCTACCACTGAGCTGCTGTCCCAGCCCCGGCCCCTGTTCATCTTAGCACAGAAGTTTGAGTGTTATATAACTCCTGCTCAGTGGTTATGACCACCTTTACTGTTTTTCCTCTCCAGACTTTACCATTTTTATAATCACTGGGCCATGCGGATGGCCACGTACTTCTTCATCTGTGTCAACCTCTCTCTTGCCCTGTTTGAGGAACCGGTGCTGTTTCTGCTACCATTCTTGGTAAGCATTAGATAAAAGATGTTCAACCAGACCTTGTCACCAGTGAGTGGGGCCCCTTGCTTCTCCCTTGTTTTCCTCAAATGTCAACAAATAGGAATTTGACTTTATTTTTTTCTTGCTGGGGCTTCAGAGAATTCTGCTTGTTGGCTAATGTGCCAATCATAAGGGATTTTGAGGGCAATGGAACTTCAGAATAAGCTGCTGAATTTGTAAAATGAATCAATTTTTGAATCCCGTCAATATGATGTCTCAGGGTAAGCTACAACAAATATATGTTTATTCAGTGCAACGTGTTTGTTTCCTTCAAGAAAATGTTTCCTGATACATATAGGCCAGGAGCCAAAACCTGGAGACTTTCTCAGTTGAGAGAAGCCAGGAACTTTGTGTTTCATTGGAGAGTTTCTGCCTAAATCTCAGAAGCTAAACCTCAATGACATGATCTGATAGTGGGTTTATTGCAGAATGTCCCCGATTCCTAAAATGATAGTATGGACCATATCCCGCTAGGCCAAGGGTACTTTTGACTTCTGCCTTCTATTTGATGATATTTTTTCCTCTCTGCTCCTCCCAGCTCACTCTTGAAAGGCCTTCTGTTCTGCCAGCCATAGTGACATCTGCTGGCGGACATGGGAAGTCACAAATCTGGGGGACCCTCTCAACCAAACCTTGTTAATGCTGCCATTTATCACAGGGGCAGGGGTGCGGGCTCTGGAGGGCTGGGCGTCCTGTCATTTCTCCCATACCCTCTCCCAAGATAGCAACCATGTCTCAAGCAGCCAGTTCTCACCTTCCATTCACAGAACTGAAAGTCAGGCAGATGCAAACCCCAATGCTAGTGTGGGCCCTGGAGAAGAAGCCACCACTCCAGGTGACAATAGACTTGACTGGATGCTTGGGGACTGAAGCAAGGCAGTTCTCACCCACCTCTGCACCCTCCTCATTTTTAGCAGGCCTCTGCCTGCGGCTAGGAGAGGAGTGGAGCTCTGTCCCCCACCTGGCCCCGCTGTCTCAGCGCTGCTTTAGGGGCAAACTTGCAACTAGGTGAGTTGAAAGGGTTTATTCCAACTCAGAGTTTCTTTTCTTCTGATCTAACACAGGAGATGTCCACTTTGCATTTCTTAGAAGTTCATGGTGTCCTAAGAACTCCACTTCACTTTGGCTACTCAAAGTGGGGTGGCTTGGTCAGCAGCACCAGCATTCCCGCTCAGAGGTTGTCAGAAACGCTGCCACTCAGAGGTGCTGGAGTTTTGCACTGATAGAAGCCACCTTTGATACAAGCCCCAAGGCCATACCTTCACACACCCAAGTTCATGTGCTTGTATTCCACACTGGGTTCCTCACCTGGGCGCCCTTGGCCCATCAGGCCATATCCTTCTTAGTCTGTAGAGGTCTTCCTCATGCAGTGTAGACATTCAGCAACACCCATGGCCTCTACCTGAGTTTTGCACCAGCACCCCTGACTTGTGATAACATAAAAGGTCTCCAGGCATTGTCAAATGACCCAAGGGGAGGGGGAAAGTCACCTGTGTTGAGACCCATCATCTTCAGGGTCACCTGAGACCTTGTTACAAACACACATTCTCAGACTCCGCACCAGATTGGCAAAACCAGGAACTCCAGTGGGGCCCAGGAAATTGGTTAACTCTCTGTGAGACACAGGCACTCTGAGATGGAAGAGGACTCGGGAAAGGCCCTGCAGTGAATCACTATTTGGTGACAGACCAGTCACAGGGGCCACAGCATGACCAAGAGGTTGCAGGCTGCGGGTGATAAAGAGCCCAAAGCAGTAGCGACCTGGGAGGGTTTGCAGCCAACACTTCCCCCTGTGCTATCTCCATGACCTTGGCCAAGTGACCTGATCTTTCAGTGCCTCAGTTGTCACCTATGGAAAATGGGGACAACCAAAGCACTGTTCCTCTTGCAACTATTGAGGGATGAGGAAGCTTTTATGATAAGGTGCTTAGAAGAGTGCTTGGCTCCAAGACCTTCGGACAAGTAAACTAACTGGTCTTGTCTTCACCATCACTGGCCTGTCTTGCCCCCGACTGTTCCCCTACAAGCCAGCCAGGCATGTGCTTCATTCTCTGCCACATCCTCAGCAGGAAGTCCTGCCTGGCCTGGACCAGGCTCTCAATGAACATCGGTGGAGAAAGGCATTGCAGTGCCCATGAGGACATGAGGACACCAGCAGAAGCCCTCTGTCTCAGGGGCTTGAACTTTGCTGTGGATCCTGTATGTTCTGGAAAGGGACCCCAGCTTTCTAGATCCGATTCTATTAGAAGGTGTCCTTCCAAATGTGGCAACAGAGCAAAGGTGAGCTTCTCCATCCATGTGGATTAGATGGGACCTCAGGTAGATCTGCAGGCTGTTGTAAACAACAGTCAATCAACATACGCTTAGAAAATCATGGAAAGACTAAAGATGGGGGCGGGGTGCTTCACAGATGCTGTGTGTTTTCTTCCTCTACTTCTAGGATTCTCTCTACCCACCTCCTGAAGTCAGGCATACAACTATCCCCATTTCAGATATGCAAACACTGAGGTCCCAAGAGGTTACAGAACAAGCCCAAGCTCATTGTCTAGTAAGCAGTGAAAGTGTTCTTCTCATGCTGGTCTCTGATTCCAAACCCACACCTGCCTTTCTTCCCAGGGTACTTCCTGGTGTGCACGCAGGGATGACATGCCTTAAGATTGGGAGGACAATCCTAATTTCAAACCTTCTACCTCACGTTATGCTGAAGACAATCCTAAGCAGCAGAGCACATGTCTTATTTGGTTTAAAAACTCCATCTCTGGTAGTAATGAGATCTCTCTGCCACAGCCCCGCCAGACAGCCATTTGGAACCAGAGGAGTGTGGAGAAAGAGTGACCACAGGAGTGTGGAAAAAGAGGACATAATTCAGGAAAGTGAAATACAAAGAAGCAAGAGCTGAATATACTAGAACAGACAGGATCAGCAGAAATAGCTCAGCTGAGAGAGGCCTGGAGCAGGGCTGGGGCGAGCCAGTGCATTCCACGGGTATTGATGAAGTTCTGCTGTGTGCCTTGCACTATGCTGAGAAGTAGATGCTGCATTGAGTACAGTCTCTGACCTTGCCCTACTGAAGATCCCAGTCTGGGGATTCAAAGCTGGATGACATTGTCCATCACTATGCCATTTCTTCACACCCCAGCTGACCTAGAGCCCCCAGCACCATGGCCCATTTGCCTACAGTGAAGGCCAGCAGCAGAATCCTGCCATGGCTGGCAGGAGTGGTTGGAGAACCCCTAGCTCTCTCACCTGTAGGAAGGGTTCTATTAATAACATGATTTACATGAACCTCCAGCACTCCTTATCAGAACTGTGTTTACTCACTTAGTGACAACAACTGGCTGGTACACCCTGTCTTCCAGTTCCTAATAACTTCCTGTTCTCACCTGGAGTTTTCTAGCATCGCCTTCCAAGAAACTACTTGCTAAAAAATCTGGATCACAAAGTCCCCACACTCAGGGAAGCCAGAGCATGAAAGAAGGTTCTAGAAAGATGTACAGTGATCCAAGTCTATCTGGCCATTTTGTGCCTGAATTTATAGTACTCCTTGGCTTCTCTGACTGCCCTGATAAGTTTAGGAGAAAACACAAGCCATATTTTGGCATGTAAAATGCATTCAGGCCGAGTCACTTTCACACAACCTATCAAGTAGGGGTAGAATGAATTTTAAGTACAACAGAATGCCGAATTCCTACTCATTCCAGTGAAGACATGCTGCAAATAAGACTTAGAAGATGTACTGCAAACAAGACTTAGAAAAGTGTCCTCAGAGAAGATTCTATCATTCTGCATTTGCTTCTGAAAGTTGAAGCACACAGTTCTAATGAGCCCAGGAAGAGGTTGAT
Source organism: Ictidomys tridecemlineatus (assembly GCF_052094955.1). Classification (NCBI taxonomy): domain Eukaryota; kingdom Metazoa; phylum Chordata; class Mammalia; order Rodentia; family Sciuridae; genus Ictidomys; species Ictidomys tridecemlineatus. The sequence goes on from NW_027520962.1 coordinate 353,731, forward strand.
ACCCAGTTGAGTTGGCATATGATGTGCCAGAGCTCAGGACTTCAAGGCTGCTGTCTGGTGGTTCCCGGGCTCTTCTGGTCCTCACCTTCACTCAGTGTCTTTTTGTTGGTGATGTAGTTCAGCAATGGATTACTGGCCCAGAGACTTGTTCAGTATTGCTCAGCAGTAGTAAAACACTGTCACCAGTTGTAGGTAGCCAACTCCAGGTGAGAAACTTGATAGATGTTAATGCTCAGGGCTTCAAACCGGCAAGCTGCCCCTCAGTGATCATGCTCTCTAAAATATACACCATGCTAAATTGTGTGAAAGAATTCTACGTCTAGCCAAACCACAGGAGCTCTCAAAAGCCAGCCCAATAACATTTAGAGGATTCACTCTCCAAAGCAATCTTGCCAATGCCTGAGCGCCCACACACTCTATTGGCGCCAACCTCACCTCCTTTTAGAATGCACACATCCAGCAAGATATCATCGCCTGTGGTGGTTGAGCGGCCTTTCCAATGGACAAGGTAGATGTGAATGTATCACGTGAATAAATCAGCATTTACCAACAACTGGAAGAAAAAAATTCACTCTGTGTTATATGATGATGGAGCTGCTCTGTGATCTAGACCATCCCCCTCTCCTGCATCCTCTCTGTTTGCCTCTGCCTGGATGGACCTCCAACTCAGCCCAGAAGGATGTGTCCTTTCTAGTCAGAAGCCCTGTCATGGCTTCCAGTTCCAGGCCCTGATTCCTGGTTAACTGCAGCCAGAGCTCACTTTCAAGGTAGTCTCTTCAGATCCCTTCCCTACCCTAACCACAGTGTGGGCTCTGGCCCCACCCTGACTCTCTACACCACCAATCTACATTATTGTCTTCTTCTCCCTCATTGTGACCCAGGACTACCCATGACCATGACCAACTGTTGAACCAGTGCCTCAGAGGGTAGAAATGACCAGAGATTTCTAACTTGAAGATTTCACAGATAGTTAATGAGACATCCTGACTAGTCAAATGACATAAGAGGAAGTCAATGAATTCTAACCTCAAGGGCAAATCCTACAGTACACTGGCTGTCAAATTCAGCTACACACTGGAGCCACCTGGGAGCTGTGCATAGTACTGATCGCTGGACTACCCACTGACCCTGGGCTGATGGAATGGCTCTGGGCTAAGATGGGACACTGGGGTTTGTAAATTACCAGTTGAGTATAATGTAAAGCAAACTTTGAGAACACTGCTTTTTCCCCACATGAAGAACTGTGTGCAAACAGATGCAGAATTACACAAATCTGCAGCATAAGTCTCCTTGAGATCCATAGATTAAATGCACTGCAGTGACCAGCACCCTGGCTAGGCACACAACCAGCCCCCTGGAAGCCTTCTATTTCCACCTTCCAGGTGATCACAGCCCTGCCATCCAAGCATGGAGGAGTCCTCCCTGCTGAGAGATTTCAGTGTGGAGAATGGAGAGCCCCTCTCTCCTTGGAGTCCCTGCTTTGACAACAAGTGCACTGGAGAAATTTGAATCAAGTGGGAAGCACATGGGCAGGCTCCCTAGATGAGGCCCTATTGAAGGGAATCTACATTTCCAATGGAACAGATGCTTCAGAGAGAAACTGAGAGTGCTGGCTCTGAGAAGCGGTTCCACTTCATGCAGCTTCAACCAGAAACAAACCTCAATGTGCTTACAGGGAACAAGACCGTTCCTTCAATTGGAAGCTGCCTGCACAAAATGCTTCTGTTCTGCACTTCCAAGCTTTTCTCAGCCAGAACGTTCAGACAACGTGAAAGTGCAAATTGTGCTACCCAGAGATCCCTTGGGACATCACCAATATTCACGTGGAACATTGGACGGTTGACAAGATTAATGGCCCAGAGTTTCATTGAAATATTTTTCTCAAATTTTTTGAAAACTCACTGGAAACGAAGGTACCCATGAGCAACAAACTCTGCTTTATACAAGACACAGAAACTTCTAAGTAAAGCCCATAACTGCTGGCTCTAAGAAGGATTCCAATTCCTACTAGTTCAACCAAGCCCAAATCCCAATATGCTCTCTAGAAACACATTTACATCCTGCAATTGAAGCTGTTTGTATACCCTGCTTCTCTTCTGCACTTCACACTCTTCTCATTGAGCACATTCAGAGAACAGTTCAGGCTCAATATCCAAAGTGTGCTAGCAGGAGAGCCCTTGTACCTTGGAGCACTTGCTCAGAGAGGAAGTGATAGGACTGATGGGTGGGTCAATACCTCAAAGATTCTTTGGAATCCATTCCTCAAACGGATTCTGAAAACTATCTTGAAGTTGCATGAGCCTGTCTGCAATGACCTCTGCTTAATATTGAGTGCATAGATGGTTCCAAGTGAAATGGTGCCATCAGCTCTGACAAGAGGTTCTGCTTCCTGCATGTTCAACCAAGGAAAACCCGCCACGTGTTTACTGAGAACAAATCTACTTTGTGCACAAACTTTTTCTGTTTGCCCCCTACAAATGCATCTCAGGATGCACATTCAGAACACATTTCCTGCAAAAAACATGAGAAAGTATCATTGCAAAAGTCCACTCTGGTCTAGCATCACCAACATTGATTAGGAAATGAATTGCACAAGTTTCATCTTATCCCCTTGGTCTCCTTCTTCTAAAAACTCATTGAAACTGCAGGTACCTGACAGTAACCAACTTGCCATTGACCAAGAGCACAGTTGCTTCCAATGGAAACTGGGCCTGCCAGCTCTCAGAAGCCATTGGATTTAAGGCTACTCCAGCCAGATACAAAGCTCAATGGGCACGAAGAGAAAAAAGTCATTTCCTAATATGAAAGCTGCTTGCCAAAATTTTTCTGTTTTGCACTTACAAAATATTTTCAGGAAGCACACTCAGAGCACAGTTTCAGCCCATATGCAAAGAGTGCTAGCAAGAGAGCCCTTGGACCTAGGTTCAGCAACTGGAGGAGAACTGTGGGCCCACTGGGAAGAGCAATTGCCCAAGGTTGATTGAAATCCATTGCTCAATTGTTTGTCACAGAATTCACTTGAAATCCAAGCGCCTGCCTGCATTGAACTCGCATTGACCAACTGTACAGATGGTTCAGAGGGAAACTGCCACCTCTGAGAAGCGGTGGTTCTTCATGCTAGTTTAAGTAGTGACAAACCCCAATGTGCTCACTGAGAACAAAATGAGCTCCTGAATGTTGAAGCTGCTGAGAGACTGCTTTACTTTTGCACTCCCAAACTACTCTCAGCAAGCACATTCAGAGTGGAGATCAGGCCCAAAATACAATGTTGGCTAGCAAGAGAGTCCTTGCGCCCAGGATCACCAATTTTGAGAAGCCAATGAGGACTGCTGAAAAGATCAATTCCACGGAATTCCATGGAAATCCACTCATCAGACCTTTCTGAGAACACTTAAAAAAAAGGTTTCTGCATGCAAGGAACTCTTGGTGATAGATGGCAATGTTTGCCAAATGCAAACATGCCTACCAGCTCTGAGATGCCATTCTCATTCACACTGCTTCAACCAGGGAAAAATCTCCATGTGCTCACTGAGAACAAGTTAGCTTGTGCTACTTGAAGCTGCTTCTGCAAACAGCTTCACTTCTGCACTTCTAAACTGTTCTCATCAAGCACATTCAGGGCACAGTTCAGGCATGAAACACAAAGTGTGACAGAAAGAGATCACCAACTTGCAGGAGGAAAGAGGACCAGCTGAGAAGGTCCGTTCTCCAAAGTCTCACTAACATCCATTTGTCACACTTGTTTACCACATACAGTTGAAGTTCAGGTGCCCACATGAGTGAACTGTTTTGGATCAATGGCACAAAAGCTTCAATGTGAAAGCATGCCTGTCACCTGTAAGAAGCAGTTTTGCTTTTTTCTAGCTCACACAGGAAAAACACCATGTGCCCACTTACAACAAAGTTAGTCCTGCAAGTTGAAACTGCTTGCAGCAAATGGCTTCCATTCCCCACTTGCAGCCATCAGTGGTTGACAGATGGCACAGAGGATTCAATGTGAAACTGTGAATGCCAATCATTACAAGTGCTTCTGACACTCTAGTTCAACCAGGGACAGCCTAAAGTGCTCAACGAGAACACACTTTGTTCCTGCAAGTGGAAGCAGCTTGCACGAACTGCTTCAGTTAGAAAATTCCAAGTTCTCAGCAACAACATTCAGAGCACAGTTCTGGCCCCATAGAAAATGGGTCCTACCAAGAGGATCCCTTACCTATGATCACCTTCATAAGGTAGCTTCCCATCTTCTGTGTGGAAGTGTGTTTCTCCTTGGCCCTTACACTGTTGTGGAGACCACTAGGAGTTCAGCTTTGTGCAGGATCATCTGACCTGGACATTTTGCAAGACCTGTACAGCCCTCACACATGCTCAGATGCTACAGGACTTTTCAGACCAGTCCAGGCAATAGTAGGCATCCATTCATTGTCTGCAGTCTACAGATTCCTAGATGCATGGCATTCATTACCATCAAATGCAGAATTTTCATCAAAAACTATATATATATCATCCCAATCTGAATCAAGAAAATCGGAAATATCCCCAAATCCAAAGAGTGGATCCCCATTGTGATGCTACCACTGGAAAATTCCACAGCTGACCTCATGGGATGGTTCACAGTCAAAACACAGCTGCATGAAAAATATTACATGACATGACCTTCCTGCTATGTGAAAAGTGGCATGTGAAGTACACATGTATGTCTTCCTCAGACATGGGTTCATTTGCAAGATACCTTGTGCAATTGAAAATACCCCAAAATGGGAGAAATCAGAACCACGTCTCCAAAGTATTTCAGCAGGGACCAACTCCATCTGTCTATCTATCTCTCAGTGAGTGTGTGCGCTCTTGTGTGTGTTTGTGTGTCTTTGTTTGTGTTTGTACCATGATAGCTGATACTTCATTGCCCCCATTGGAAAACTGACTCAGATAATGCCATCTGCCAAACTCCTAAATACCGAAGTTCTTGCTGATAGAATGAAACATTCCTTCCTGTTGGTTTGGATGTGTCCGTTAGGAAACACTGCTACATTTAGTATACTCAAATCATCAGAGTAGATCAGGTAACAAAAACATATATATTTTAAAATAATAATATATTAATGGAAACAAAAAATACAGGATAGAGTAACAACTGTGTTACTAACAAGGTCAAAGACAATGGCAAACTATAGATTCAAACTTTGAAGCAAATAGTAATCAATGTAAATATTCCTGGGCTGCCTCAGCCCCGCCCAGGCACACAGCAGCAGATTTTTGCAAGCATCCTCAGGAGGGCTGGAGCCTTCTTTGCAGGACGAGAGGGAGGTTGAGGCTGGATCCACTCATCATTCTTTTGGGAGAGGCTCCTTTTCCTCAGCACGAAGTTGGATTTTTTGTGAGGATTTTTGGCATAAAATACGTTGGCCTGCGCTGGAATCCTCAGCTCTGGGGAGAGAGGGGTGTACAAAAAGAAGGTGGCACTCAGGAGGTGCTCCCTAGGACACCCCAACATCTGAGAGCCTGTCCCAGAAAAGGCCAGAGCCACACACCTGAGAGCTCTCCAATTCAGCACCAATACCAACAAGACAGCCTCCACAGTCCTCCCTGAGGAATAACTAGGCAGAGCACTTCAACACTCCTAATGTCTGTCATACCAAAGGCTTTGGAATCCAGAACATCTCAGGTCCTCTTGCATCTGCCAAAGCACACCACTAGATTTACATCTGAAATCTCCCACAAAAGGCTCCTGTGCCAAAGATTCAGTCCCCACATGAGCCATCTTCATAGGTGGGTTTGGAGGGAAGCATTGGATGGTGAGTGCTCTGATGTCAACATGAAATTCTCATTCAAGATGAATACATTACTGGGAGGTGGGAGGGACTGGAAGAAAGGTTGAGCATGGTTGGAGGAAGACCTAAACAGGGTTGCGCCCTGGGCAACAGTACCTTGTTCCTGTTGGCTCCACTGAATCCTCATTCTCCAAGTATAGGTCCTCCTCCTCCTCTCCATCTTTCTCTCTCTCCCTCTCTGCCACCCTCGTTTTCTCTCTCCCAGTCTATGCCTGTGTGGCAAGGGCTGAGGAGCTCTCCACTGCCACACACTAGAGCTTTATGGACAGCCTCAGTGCACACCCAAAGAGAAAGCTATGAAACCCAGAGAAAAGGCCTAGGATTCCTCCTCTGAGTTATTTTCCTCAAGTATGGCCACAGTGAGGACAGGCTGACCAGCACGGATACCACATTAGAGCCATGCTTCTGTGTTGGTGGAGCCTGCCTCCATGTGAACCAGGCTTCTGAGAATGGAGGCCACATTCCAAATGCTGCCCTACTGAGAACAATGGTTCCAAAGACCAGCAAAGGGACTGCTTCCCTCCAACATGGTGTATGGCCCAGTGGTGCCATGACCCCGAGTGGGGGAATACAACAGCCCGCTTCTCCTTTCTCTGAACACCTGTTTCCTGTCACCCTCCTCTAACCTATAGCCTGTTCTCCATCCCTTCTGGGTTGGATGTGGGGATCTCTGCCATGAATTTCTTAGGCTACCAAGGCCCCACACAGACTTCCTCTTCCATAGACTCTACTAACCTAACAGAAGGTTAAGATAGGAGACAAGTGATCCTAGAACTCATTGGGATGGTGGTCTTCAGTGTACATAGGCTGGGATAATGGATGCTGTGGTGTTTGGCTCACAAAAACCAACCAACCAACCAACGAAAAAGCACTGGCATTATTATCAGATGAGCTCTGTGGCTACGTGCTCAGGAAGCCCTCATCTGACTTTAGTTAGGGATCACAACCCGGCTATTGTGATCACTCCTTGGCAAGTGGACTCAGGTGCGGAAGACCATGGAATTTATGCAAAAACAAATGATTCAGGCTGTCTCCCAGGCTGTGTTTTCTTCCCAATTTTATCCTGTTACTGCTTGCTAGAATCCTGGCAATGCTCTGCCCAGGCAGTGGATTTCTGGTCACACAGAAGGCTTTCAATAGTACTGCTTCAGTCCACCAAATGCCAGTTCCATCGTTAGCCCATGCATTCCCACGTTTCTTTGAAACCTCTCCTATCCCAGACCATGAAAGCATACTGCTCCTGGAAAGAGGCTTTCCTCCTCACTCCTCAATGATGTCAGCTTTGTATGCCTGTTCATGTCCTGGGCAGGTCACCTGGTGGGGAGCCGCAATATCCACTGGGGTACACTATTAGACCTCAAGAACTTCCACCAGCAGAAGTGCAGTTGTCTTTGTGCAAGAACCCCACACACCCTGTTGGAGTGTTCTTGGGGGTCAGAGACTACTCTTTGGTGCTAAGAGTTGACCTGATTCCACATCCTGACCCTTGCTCTCTGCCATCTGATTGTCTCACTTACTCTGACGGTGAGAGATGATTTGGCCCAGCTCATAATCCTCCGGTTTCTCCTGAGTAAGCAAGTGTAGGTCGAGGGCGCTGCGGATGACGACAGGAGCCCTATCCTGGCAGGTCACCTGGAGCAGCATGGGAGACAGGCCTTCAGGAAATGGGCCTTGAAGTGACTACTCAGGGGCAGTGGGCAGGGGCATTCTGGAGGCACCTCCACTCTAAATACAAGGGCAACATCCATGACCCTACTACCTGAGGGTGACCTCCTGCGCATCGTGTAGGCTCTTCCCATAGGCTACTAGCCCAATCCTTGTACATAGGACTTCCTGGGCTTGCCATTGCTCTTTGTGGAGCTGCACTCCTCTTGAAGTGAAAGGACTCAACTACTTGCATACAGATGCAATCTCATCCCACAAGTTGGGAGGAATGGGACAATAGCCTCCAAGATCTCAGGTCTGCCCGAGGATGCAGGCGGCATTGGGAATGGCCTAGGCACAAAACCTAGAGGCTTTGGTCTGGATTGCCAGGGCCAAAAACAGACCCAGGAACATGACCACACACAGGAGTGCTGAAACATAGCCACAAGAGCTCCTGGCCTCCAGAGGCTCAGTGCTGGCTGGGATGTAGGAGGGCACCTCATCCGGCAAGGGTGGTCATTGGGTTACCTGGACATTTAGTGTGCTTGCTCCACATCCATATCGACTCTGCAGAGAGACTCTCTCAGCTCCTTGTTCAAGGAACATGCAGAACCTCACACTGCTGTCCTCCTCCATAGATGTCAGCATCCCATACAAGGGAACCTGCAACCTAGGTCCTATCCTATTCTCATCTGTCACCCATACCTGCCCCTGCCCTTCTGGACTGCATGCTGCCACCTGACACACAGACTCCCTCAGATATGGCAGTGGACAAGCTGCTGCTCTCCCTCATCTCAGCTCCAGCCCTTCACACTGACCTCTCCCTTCTTGATTCCCCTCTATCCTCCTGATCATCCAGAAGCTCCAAATTCAAGAGGGCATGAGTAGTCCATGGTATTGGACCAGTGTCTGTTCCCCACCCAGGTGTAAGCACCAGGGGACACCCCTGCTCCCAGGCTTACCAAAACAGTCTTGGCCATCTTTGGACTTTGTGTTTCTAAGTGGACACGAATTAAGCAGGTGTCTCCCACCTGCTTGTGGGAAAGCGGCCTGGAGGACTTGCAGGTTGATTCTGAGAACTGTGGGGGATGGAACATCAGCAAACCCAGAAACAGAAAGCCACCCCAGCCTGTCAGTTGGCTCTATGGGCTTCTAGCACATATGTCCAGGTGCTCAGGCTTCTTATTTCCCCAGGTGGGAGTGGAATGGCAGCACAAGTACAGCTTGAATAAGGTAGGTGTACCTCCTTTCCCTTGACCTGGGGGCATTTCCTCACGATAAAATATTTTATTCCCGGATTCATGGACAGACACACCAGTGAGTGGTCAGAGACCTTGATTTCTGCAGAGCGAAGTGGAGAGAATTGTTAGGTGGCACTCAAGGATTATACCACAAAACACCCACAACCCCTGAGAGTCTCTGCCAGGCCCACCACACTTTGGTATTTTGGGGACAAGGCCCACTTTCTCTTGGCTGTGAGTTATCCTGAGCCCACTGTGGATCATGTCTCCCCACTGTCTGATTGTCCTACTTACTCTCATCCTCAGACATCATACTCAGCAGCTCAAAGTTGTTCACATCCTCATGCTGCAACAAATTTTGGTCCAAGGCCCTGTGGATGAGGCTTGTCACCGTCTCCTGACAGGTCACCTGGATCAGGGTGGGACAAATGTCATCAGAGAATGGCTTTTAGAGGAGCTACCCAGAAGACTGTGGTCAAACATTCAGGAGAAAAAGAGGCAGATGCTTTGAAAATTTTGGTCCTGACTGCCACTACACAAAACAGACTCAGATACAAGAGTGTGCACTTGAGTGCTTCATGACAGCTTTGAGAGGCCCTGGCCTCTGGAAGCTCGGTGCGGGTCTGGTTGTAATGATGTACTGGACTCAGCACTGGCAGTCACTGAACATGTCTCCTCTGCAGCTGGACACCTACAGCATTAGTGTGTCTACTGCACATCCATAGAAATTCTGCCAAGAACCCCTTTAGCTCCGAATTTACATACATGCAAAGGCTAACATTCCGAAGCTTTGGCATGACCCCCCAGGTGATCCCGACCCCAAATTCCTACACCTAGTCATGCTAAGGAGGTTCTCTTCCCTGCCACCAGGAACACATCCCCTCCTACACATGTGACAAATCACTGCCACCTCCTCTGCTCCAACCTCACTCATTGAGAATACCAAGTTCTAGGAACTGCAGCCTACACCCTAGACATATCTCTGCCTTCATCTGTCCACAGCACTTCCGTCTGCACTTCTGGCCTGCAAATGCAAAACCCACAATACACAGGCCCACTCACCACTGGAGCTGGGCATGCTGAGGCTCTCCCTCCTCAGGTCAAGCCCTTAAGACAGACCTCTCTCTTCTTTATTTCCCACCATAGCCCCAGGGTTGGCTGTGTCTCCTGCCTTCCGCTGTGTGGACACCCAGAGGCAGCCCTGCTGTCGCGCTTACCAGGATGCACTTTGTCTCCCTCAGGCTCTGTCCCTCTAGGAGGACGTGAACAAAGTGGCTGTCTTCCACCTGCTCGCTGGAGTGAAGCAGTGAGGAGCTGCTACTGGTGACTTTTCTCATGCAGCACTCATTGCTTTGGGTGGCCTGGGGCAATGGTCCTGCAGCCACTGTAGAGCTGCTGCTCACAGCTGCTGGGGTCCTGGATGCCACTGCCACAGAAGGCTCCAAGAACTGTGGGGGATGACAACATCAGCAAAGCCCAGCAACTGCACCCCACCCAGCCTGGCAGTTGGTTCTGTGGGCATTCTACAACATCCATCCAGAACCTGAGGTTCTTGTCCCCTTGGAGGATGTGGAGTGGCACCAGGAATAAAGACTGAAGAAGGTGGCTGTTTACCTCATTTGGCTTGACCGTCAACGACTTGCTGGCAGCTGTTTCCCGAAGAATAAAGTTATAATCCACTCCTCCATCCAGGTCGTAATATACTTTCCCATCAGCAGGGATCCTCAGCTCTGGAGAGGCAGGGGCAGAGGCGTGGTAGGTGACAATCAAGGAATATACTACCCAACCTTTCCCACAACTGAGAACCTCTGCCAGCTCACGTCTCACACACAGACCTGAGAGCCCCCGAATCCAGCTACTGTTCCACCAAAGACTCCCCACTGATTCCTCCCTGAGGACCCTCTATGCACAGGAGGTCCAGTACAGGAACACCTTTCAAGGAAATAGCCCCTTGTACCCCAGACCCTCTTAGTTCATGTTGGACCCACTAAAGACAAACAGCTACACTTTGTATCTGGATTGGTCCCCAAAGACTCATGTGTTCAAGGTTTTCTCCCCACTGCAGCAATGATCACAGGTGGGTTTGGGGAAAAGCACTTGATGGTGGGTGCCTCCACCTTGCCAGTGGATTCATCCATTCATACAAAGCTACACTAATTTGAGGGTGTGGTTTGCAGGTGTGTTGAGCGTGGGTGGAGGATGTCCACAGCAGGGCTGTGCCATCCAGAGCAATATATTTCTCTTGAGTTCCCCACTTCTGCATTTCCTCCTCATGAGTATAATTCTCATTCACATTTTTAATCAATTTATTGTTATACTTCTTGTTCGGCTTGTGTTTCTCCTTCTTGTTCTTGTTCTTCTTCATCTTCTCCTTATGCTTCTTCTAATAGTCATCTTGACCTTCTTATTCATGGTCTCTTCCTTAAACTTATTTTCATTTTACTATTCCTCCTTCTCCTCCTCCTCGTCCTCTTCTTCCTCCCCCTCCTCATCCTCCTCCTCCTCCTTCTTCTTTCCTCCCTCCCTCCCCCCCCTCTCTCTCTCCAAGAAGGGTTTACAAGCTGTGAAGGGTTCTATTCTACCACACACTTCTCTCTAGAAATGGCCTCTGGTCCTAAGTGGACTCAGTTTGCAAGGAATAGAAAGATTGGAAGCCAGAAATGATTGTTCATTGAACTGCTTTTCTCATGTACTCGTCTAGGTCAGGAAAGGCTGCCAAAGTAGGCATCCTGTGGTTGTCTGTCTTCTTTAACACAAGACAAAGAAGCCTGTGTTCTTGGCCCCTTGTGGATAATAGCTTTGCAATGCCTCCTCAGGCCAAGGAAAGAACACATGATAGGCAGGTCCACAGCCCCTGGAGAACATGAAGAACCTGCAGATTTATGCCCCATCATTACACTTTGTTTTGTGCACAAGTCCCACCATACTCTTCCTGGGCATTGGGTCAATGCACACTGTGTTTTGGCTCCCAGTTATCGTGAGCCCACTGTGACTCACTGCTCCCTACCCTCTGATGGTTCCACTTACTCTGATGGTTCGAGACAATTTGCAGAAGTTCGTAGTTTTCTGGATCCTCCTGCTGGAGCAAGTGTGCATCTAAGGCCCTGCGGATGATGACTTGAGTGCTGTCCTGGCAGGTCACCTGAGCAGGGTTGGAGAAGGCTCATCAGAGAGGGAATTTGGGAGTAGCTACCCAGAGGACAGTGCTCAAGGACAATCAGAGACAAGAGAGCTCTCAACACAAGGGCACCATCTTGTTACCCTGCTACCTGAGGCCTTCATGTGATCATGTGGGGTCTTCCTATGAGCCTCTAGTCCAATCTTGGTACAAGAGTTTGCTTCAACCTGCTATGCCCTACAGGGACAAGGGTATAAGAACCAAAAGGCTTTGTACAGACACACTCTACTCCCATCAAGATGGGAGGAATGGTCCAGTGGACTTCCATATCCCTGCTCTGGTCTGGGATGCAGCTGCATTTTTGTGTGGACCAGGCACAAACACTAGGTGTTTTGGTCCTGACAGCCAGGGCACAACACACACTAGGACTCTTTAATGATAGGCATGGAAGCTGCTGGGCTCGAGAGTGTCAGTGCTTGCTGGGGTGTCAGGAGGTTTGGACTCAGCAGGTGCTGTGGTTCAACATGGCTCCCCTGCAGGTGGACACCAGAGTCTCATGATGGATACTCCACACCCAGAAAAATTCTGCAGAGAGAGCCGCTAAATCTCTATTCACATACATGCAAACTAGGACACTAATAGGCCCCTCCAAGGCCCCCAGTTGTCTGTGACCCACACCTATCCACCCTAATCATTCTACAATGGCTCCCTTCCCTTCAACCAGCAACATATCCCCTCCCACACACAAGAAAATGACTGCCAACTTCTCTGCTTCAACCTCCATGGTTCAATATACTCCTCCTCAATACCAAGGTCAGTAGAGGATGGCCTGTACCCTCGATATTTCTCTGACCTCCTCTGAACCCAGCACTCACTCCTGCACTTCTAACCTGCACACCCCAAAACACGCAGGCCCACTCGCACCCAGACCTGGCATGCTGCTGCTCTCCCGCCTCCCTCTTCCTCATTTTATGCTCTTTTTCCTGACCTTCCAGAAGCTCTAGTTCAAGAAGACAGGCCTAGTCCAAGGTGTTTGCTGTGGACTCGGTCTTCCCCACTGTGGGCTCCCAGGAGACTCCCCTGCTCGAAGACTCACCAGGATGCTCCTATACTGTGTTGCCATTTCATTTTCCAGGTACACGTGAATGAGGCACCTGCCTCTCACCCGCCTGTTGTACTGGGGCCGTGGGGAGTACCGAGTGGAGACCCCTGATGTCCTGGACTCCGGCTCTGCCCCTTCCCTGGGAGAAGGCTCTGGCTCTGGGGTTGGCTGAGGAGCCGATACAGGAACTGAGCTTGTAGCTAGAGGAGAAAAGATGCCAACATGACTGCCTTGCCCTGACCTTCCCACAGACAGACAATACCCCTACTGCCAGGAAGAACTCAGGCCCTTAGCCCACACAGGACCTCTTTGCAGACTGGGGTCACTTCCTGAATGGACAAAGGCTTATCCTAATTTCCAGCCCAACACCAGGCATACAGACTCCCTGCAGTGGGACAAGAGTCGGACCTCTCCTCATATACCCTTAGGTACTCACCCCGGTCCGCCTGGCTCTCAGGCGCTGCCTGGCTTGATATGCCATCTTCAGTTGTGGCCAGGAGGTGGTATGTTTGATGCTCCAGGTACAAACCAACCAGCAAGAGCCCCATATATGGCAGCAGCTGCTGCAGACTCAGAGAGCCTGGAGGCTGATGGAAAGCCTCGGTGTAGAAGTTAATCCAGGTCCCCAGGAAGGAAGGTGAGGCACTGTGGGGAGAAAGGTGTGGAGTCAGCAAAACCCTGGCTTTGCCTTTGCCACGGCCTCCAGAGAAAACCTCTGACCCTACACTGGGGAGAGCAGTCTTTCCTCAGCCTTCCCAAGTCAAATCACCTTGCAGGTCCCTATTCTGGAAACAGGAGCCCACCCTCTTGACCCCAAGCCCATTCTATGTTGAAGTTGGTCCAGGGGTCCACCATAGTCACTGAAGAGGACAACGTGCAGTTATGCCTCATGGAGTCAGGGATGCAGTCACATGTAGGATATGTACTCATGGCACCTGTGGTTTTAGGCTGACCCCCATGAAAAGGGACACAATGGCGGTCATTTGCACTCCATTTTTCACTGAATTATGAAATGTGACTGGAAACATGTTTTCACACAGTGGGTGCTTTCTCCATGTTCATCAGTGAATGAGCCCAAACTGCTGATTCCCACATCTCTCTGGGTGTGGGAGCTGCCATGTCCAAAGCCCCTGTCCAGCTATGTCCCAGCTAGGACGCTCTGTCCCACTATGTATACTAACATGTCTTTATTAACCCAAAAGTGCTTTTCCCAAGGCCCGAGTTTTGAGACGCCTCTGGCACAGATCTACGTTCTTCAAGAAGCCAATATCACACCAGAAAGACCACCTGGCCTCGCTGAGTCCACCTGGGAATGAGCTCAGTTCACACCATTGAGCTGTGGTGCCAGGTGTGTGGGGACTGCTCCACAGACCTCTGTGGATCAGCTGGAGTCAGGATGGTTTCTCTGCCTAAGAGGGAAAGTTCACTCCCCTTGCAAGGCTGTGGCAGGCACCTCCAGGACTCGTCCCATTCAGGGCTGAAATTCCACTATGAGTGTGGTCCTCTATCTCATTAGGTATCACAAACCTTTGGGTCCCTGAGAGGTACATGGCAGCCCCAAGACCCAGGCATGAGGGGGCTACACACTTGGGCTTGGTGGTCTGGTGCTTACCTTGGGAACAAAAGATCCAGCACCTGCTGGGTGGGGATGGAATCCCAGGAGATTAACCCCATGTTGCTGCTGAAATGTAGGTTCCTCCCACAAATTACAGGCAGGAGCTCATTCCTAAGCTGGTCCTGCCTGTAAGGTTCAAGGCTCTGTACCCTGAAGGGCTCCTCCGTGTTCTCATCATTTTCACCCTGGGTTGGGACCAAGAATGGTGGGTTCAAAATGGAAATGGTGACAAACAGAAAAATGACTTGTGCCAATACACTAGAGTCAAAGCACAATGGGACAGTTCCCATCAGTACAAACACACACACCACACACACACACACACACACACACACACACACACACACACACAGTCAGAATAGGAGTCCTGGGCCATTCATCAGGGATCAGACTAGAGGGCCTGCTGGGCTCAACTGCCCTGTGCTACTCACTGTTACTCTTGAGCTCCTCTGCGACAATTGCCAGAGGATCTGGCGTCTAAGTTGAAGCCTCATCCAGTGCATCCACAAAAGGGCTAGTTGGCCCCCCTGAGATTCCTGGGAGCCTGAGGCTCGGCATTGTTTGCAAGGACAGGGGAACATCCTTCTCACTCCAGTTTCTCCAACCAAATGAGCTCGGTCAGTTAAGTGGGTGCCTGGATACCAGGGTTCCATGTTCTGTTTGATCCATTGTCAAGGCAATGATGTCATTTCCTGTGCCCATACCTGAGCCTCTTTTCACATAAGATCACTTTCAAAAGCCCTATGGGCTGCTGATTTCTCCTCCATGCCTACCCATCTCAGGTGTGCATGTGTTCACCAACAAGTACCCATATACCCCCACCAGCATCTGCCCTGCTTGGTGCCTCTAGAGTTCCAGCTTGGAGCCTTCAAAAATGCATTCATAACCAGTCCTTCCCTCTCAGCAGCCTTTGGACCCTGGTCCCATCATTGTGCAACTCATGGTGTGCCCAGTCTTTTCTGGAAAGTAGGGTAGCATCTAATCAGGGATTGGTGTCTCTGATTCATACATAGCATATGGTTTCTATGAAATCCAGTGAGGGAGCAGGAGTAACGAAGCTGATTGCACAGAGGACCTCAGGGAATACTGACAGGCCAAATGAAAAATATGTTCCAGCTAACCATTGGTATTTGGGCTTCTCAGCCCAGTCCTGTTTTTAAAAAAGGTGCAGACGGGCAGTGTTCATTAAAAAAAATGTCTACCATTTAAAAGTGGGTAATTTAAATGGCATCTAGTTACACATCTGCTAGAATGGTCTGGCAACATATGAATTTCATTCTAACAACAACAACAAAACATAGAAAAAAACATAGACATAAAGATAAAACCTTGTCTTCACCAGGATGCCTAGAAATAGGTTTTATTTGGCTCATGCAAATATCTTTCAATAGAACTTCTAATTTCTGAATGAACTCATTCAATTTTATAATGTCTGAAACCCTCTGTGAGCATGGGAAGCACTGCTGACAAGACACCAGAGAACCAGAGCACTTGTGCCCTCTACAGGGGTGTCTCTTGGCTATCACCAAAGACCGTTCCCCTCCCAGGGCAGCTGAGAGCAAGCTGGGCCTTGGAGCAAGGATTAGTGTTTAGGTATAGACTATGCAAGCAAAGGACAATGTCTTTAATAAAACTAAAATTAAAAAGTCACATTGAAAAATTTTTAAAAAGAAGAAGAAAATAAGGTCAAGTAGAGGAACGGGCAGAGGCATCCAGAGGAAGCCCATTTTCACAGGAGAAAATCCCCCAGTGAAAAGCATCAGAATAGATACCAAGAAAAATACCAACAAAAACAGTGTGCTCCCACTATGTATCTACTCCACATGCAAAAGTTAGAAAGCTAGATAATACAATCCTGCCCACAGGTAGAGCTATTCAGAAGAGCCACCTGGCAGTGCTTAGTCAAAGAAGTAAACATGCACACTTTGATCTAGAAATGCCACCTGTGTGTAAACCAGGTGGTGCTTAAGCAGTTTCACAAGGGGACATGCACAGGGAAATTTATCCTCAGGTTCCTTATAGAGTTGTCTGTGCTTACAGAAGGTTGAGGGCTGTCAGGGTGCCCACAATTGGGAAAGTGAAATGCTTAAAAGGTAATGGATGCCAACCTGGATATATTAATAGAAATCAATGAAAAACAATAGATTTACATGACAGTAAAATCCCTGAGTTCAAGTTCTTGCTAGCCTACCTACCAACAATCATGCTTGGTTAAGACACTGACATACTTCAAGGCAAAAAAAGGAGAAAATATAATGTCATTATTACTTTTCTTAAAAGCAAATAAGGAAATGGTAATATTTACCCAGCCATGACCTGTTATGCATAATATGTGAGATTATTGTGGACATGTTGGTAAATGATGATCTACTCAGATACGTTCCGTGACTCACCAAATTCAAAGGTCCATGAAGAATTACCGTCTCCACACATGAATTCATCGTCAAAAGCCTTGAGACAACAGGGGCTTCACAAAATGGCTTCTTGGCCAACTTGATGAGTCCTCAAGATGTGTCCTCGGACAATGTTTCCACCTGAAAGATGTCACCAACTTGTTCTCATTCACATTTCCACAGTGCCACAAAAAAGAAACAAAGTCTGATACTCTATTGAGTGAATCCTCAAGTGGACCAAAAACCATACTTCCTTCCATATTTTAGAATTATCAAATGCAACTTCAACTCAATAACTTGCATTAGGCAACATGCAACCACAACCTTCCCCTGAGCCAGGGAAGCTGATCCCTCTCTGAATTCAGGAGGTCCTGGCCCCACCAGCATAAACACGAAGTTGACACAAACCTGGCACTTTGATTCTGTGAATTATGGTCAGGACTGATGAGTCAGCTTTGTTGGGATAACTGCTAAAGGAGGACTGTGTATCCCTTAATTTTCTAGCCGATGGCCTCTGGAAAGAGCCATTTATCCTGGTTTAAGGCCTTCCTTTTAACGTGTGCGGCCTATTCTCAGCCATAGTGGCCTCTTGTTTTCTTTACATTTAATGTTTCATAAAAGCAAATGGCTCCGAAGCCCCTGAGACAGGTGAATGTCCCTGTTAGCTGCCTGCATTTGGAATTTATCAAAGATCTTTACACGGAGACCCTTTTCTGTCAATTCCAATCTTGAATCACAGAAGTGCTCCTCACAGGGGAGGACACTAGGGTGGCCTCTCCATGCTGTCCCCTACCTGTGTGTATGGCAGGCTCCCTGGGGCACCTGAACACCTGGGGCAGCTGTGCAGGAGCTGGGAGGGGGAGCTGAAGCGGGGCTGGCAGGCTGGCTTGTTCACCCACTTTGTCTCCAAACTTAGGAAGCTAGACCTGGAAGGTGTGCATGGGGAGTAGGTTTTCTGAAGCTCTCTTATTAAAGGCTGCGATTTTTCCTGGGGACATCCTGGACCGAACCCTAACCACCTCCCTGCCCCCTGATTCTGCCTCAGCTTTCATCTGACCCAGGTGCTGCCCCCTAGGGGAGCCTGGGGAAGCTGCACCTCTCTCCCTCCTTGGTTCCTCTTGGGAAAGGAAGGCTGCATCAGGGTAGCAGAGGCAGATGAATTTCAGCTCTGCTAGAACCTTCCTGGGTGAGGAGTGGTGTGTGTTGGGGATGCTGAGAAATAAAGTCTCTCCGGTAGGGCCCTAAAGAGGATCGTACTCGTTTCGCTGAAATGCGGGTGACAGGGTCTCTCTCTCCCCCCAAGGCAGGATCTTTGTCTGGGTTTATGATGTCGTCATTCTAATCAACGCCATGTTAATTGCCCTGGATGAGAAGAACCCCTTCATCTCCTAGCCGAGTGGCTTTTCCTTTCTCTGTAGTTCTTGAGATCCTCCTGAAGTTCTACACGCATGAGCCCAGAGCCTATTTTGAAAGGAAGCAGTTCTGGAACTGGTGAGTGTGTGTCCTAGGGAGGGGACAGGGGACTTCCTGTCACAGTTCAGAGACATGGCTGCAGGTCTCCAAGCTCCACCTGTGTAGAGGCATCTTATAATGAGCTCTTGGAGGGGAACCCTCTGTGTGGGTAAAGGCCGAACTTCCCAAAGTCAATTTGAACTGTCTAATTAAAATGAGAACCACAGACCTTGACATCCTGGAGTTGGGAAGGATCTTTAAAAGAAGGAAGCCCAATGTTTTTCTCTACTTTCTCACAATACTTCTTTTTTTTAAAAAAAATTTTGTTCTTTTTAGTTATAAATGACAGTACAGTGTATTTGGACCTATACATACATGGAGTATAATCTCCCATTCTTGTGGTTGAACTTGGTGGTATGGAGTTCCACTGGTCATGTATGCATATATGAACTTAGGAAAGTTACGTCCGATTCCTTCTACTGTCTTTCCCATTTCCAGCCCCTCCCTTCCCCCCACTCTGCCCTGTCCAACCTGGTGATCCACCCCTATCCCACCTATGGTCACTCACAATACTTCTGACAACAAGTATGTGTTATTTTTTCTCACACCTACCAACTGTCCAACTCTCTGGTCGTCAATTTTGTGTCCTGCAATTCAATCAAATTTGGACACAATTTGTCCACAGTTAGCATCAAATACCACAGGTTGAGGGCTGAGCCAAGACTGAGGACAGTCCCCAAGACTGTCCTCTCTCCAGACACCAACTGCATGTCCACATTAACACCTGTGCTGCTGACTGATCGCCTATAAATCAGAGGTGACCAGAAAAACACTTCGGTTACTAGATTTCTGGTTGTTGTACAAGGGTACAGCTCAGGTCAGCCAGACTGAGAGGTACAGGGTGCAGGAAAAGGGGTGCGCAGCTCCCATACCCTCTCCAGGTGCGCCCTTCCATGCCCCTCAGTAACCCAGAAGCTCCCCCAACACTATTGTTTTTATTGTGGAGGCTTCGTTATGTGTGCATGACGGATTACACATTGGCCATTGGTCATCGACCAAATCTTCAGCCCCTCTGCCCTCCCCAGAGGTAGGGGGCAAGGATGAGGGTGGGGCTGGAAGTTCTAGCTCTCTGATCCCCTGGTAGGTTCCCCTGTGGATTCACATCCCCATCCTGAGGGGCTTTCCCAGGGCGACCTCATTAAGCTCAGGTGGGGTTGAAAAAGGGCTTGTGATGAATAGCAAAGGATGCTCCTTCCACCTCTGTCACTTATCACTGGAGAGACAGGGCTCTTAGGCGTTCAGGTCATGAGACTAGGGATGAAGGCCAGGCATCCTAGAACATCATGGCCAAGGAGGCATTTCCTTTGGCAGCTTCCTTGGCCCGCTCCCTAACCTCACTGTCAGAAACTCAGCCTGTGTGGCTGGCCAGCGGGCTGTTGGCCAGCCCTCCCCTGAGCGGTGGACATGTCTCCCACGAGCCTTCCCTTCTCCAGGCCGCTGGTCTCCACCCTCGGCCCTGGTGCTGTGTGCCAGCCGGTGCGTCTTGAGCTGCTGTGTGTTGAGCTCTGCAGGGCACAGAGATGCAAGCCGCAGGCTGACTTTGGTGGTGCACAGCTAGGCGGGGTCTGACTCCAGTGACCACTGCTCTTAGTGCCAGGAAACTTCTCCCGAAGTGCACGTGGCTGGGGGGGGGACCTGGTCGGTGTTTTCTTCTCCTTTAGCACCACTGACAGGAAAGTCATGGCACGATGAATTCTACTTCCATTAAGTCGTAATGCACATAGTAAAATTAATACCAGGAAAGACCTACTGTGCATTCTGCAAGTATTCTTCACCGGATGGGCACAGTGGTGCACGCCTGTGGTCCCAGTGTCTTGGGAAGCCGAGGCAGGAGGATGGTGAATTCAAAGCCAACTTCAGCAACTTAGCAAGGCCCTAAGAAACTCAGCGAGACCCTGTCTCTAAAGAAAATATGGAGAAAAAAAAGAGGCTGAGGATGTGGCTCAGTGGTAAAGCACCCCCTGGTTCAATTTCTGGTGCCCAAAAATAGAAAAATAAAAATGTTCTTCACGAGTATAGATTTTTGTGGAAGGCGAAGTGATGTGGGTTAGTGATTCCTGCATCTCTGCAGGTGACTCAGAGCAGCCAATGGATGATCATGGGATGGTTCAAGCCTAGTGTTTCTTGCTTCCCATGTAGTGACCTAAAAGTTCCAGAAATGAATTTTAGCACTGGCTAGTTATCTCACATAAGCTGTTGGTTCAGTTTTCTGGGGATCCATCAGAGCCTGAGTTTGACATGCCTCTCACTTGATTCTTAATGGACTTTGCTTTTGCCATTAGGTTTGACACGCTGATCATAATCGCAGCCTGATGGCCACGGTGGCTGATGCCACCATTCAGTCAGGTCAGTGCCTCCAGCTCTAGGCTTCACAGAGGATCAGGTGCTTACTCAGTTCTCTGTTGAAAATCCACCCTGCACTGTGGAGATTTGGGGGCCAGGAAGGGGGACACCAGAAAATTATTAAAAGTGTTCCGTATTCAGGTTGGAGATGTGGTTCACTGATAGAGCAATAATCTGGTGTGTGGAGCCCTGGGTTCAATCCCCAACACTGGGAGGAAATATATGTCTCTATGTGTACACACACACACACACACACACACACACACACACACACACACACACTTATATCCAATGCTCTTGAGAGAGATGGTGCCTTTGTGTGTGTCTAGCCATGCAGTATTTTAGGGTTTTCGCGTGTAGGAGTCCATTACACCAGATTCTTACCTGGTCATCTCTCCAACACTGGGCCGTGACTCGGGGCTGCCCTCTACCCTTCCATCTCCTGCCTGCCTTGGCCTCCCACCCAGGTCCTCCCCACAGCAGGAGCCAGAGGCTGGGTTAAGAGCACTTGGCCGTCAGCTCCCTGGGGACGAGTGAGCCACTTTCATCCCTGAGCCTCGCCCTGCATGTGACAGCGTGAGAGTCGTCCTGCTGGTGGCTAATGCTAACCCAAGTGTGTTAACCATTCCTTATTAAATCCCACCCACAATCCTTGATGTAGGAACTTTCTCTATCCCTACTTTATAGGTGGTGAGTTGAAGCATAGAGAAGTTAAGTCACTCTTCCAGTGATGCACAACCAAGGTGCATACCCAGGAGTTGGACCCCAAAGCCCTAGATAAACCCCAACCTCAGTTATTATTATTATTTTTTATACTGGGGGTGGAACCCAGAGCCCTACACATGTTAGACTGAGTTACATCCACACCCCCTTTTTAAAAATGCTATTTTTAAAACCTTTTTCTTACTTGTAGAAGGACAATATTTAGTATTTAGTATTTTTTATCAGGTTCTGGGAACGAACCCAGTGCCTCATGTGTGCTAGGCAAGCACTCTACCACTGAGCCCCAACCCCAGCCCTAAAATGCGATTTTTAATAACATTTCAGTAAGGGGCTTTCTAAATTGCCCAGGCTGGCCTCAAACTTGTGATCCTCCTGCCTCAGCCTCCTGAGTAGCTGGGATTCCAGGCCTGCACCAGCACACCTGGCCCAGCCACACTTTTTGATTTAGGGCAGCTGCCCTTCCAGGGATGCCTGGCAGCCACCTCCGTCCAGGACTGGCCTGCTCCTCCAGGACAGCTTTAAATGGGGTCAACTTTGGTGGAGAAAAGCAGATGAGGCCAAGCAGCTCTCTATTCCTCGTCCACCTGAGTCTCACTGGAGTTCTAGGTTATTATTGCTGCGGGAAGCTGCTCATGACACCCATTCTGTGAGGCTGGCTTCTGCTACTGGCCAGGGCCACCGTGTGGACAGCTGCAGGACTAGGGAGGGGCTTTACAGAAAACGGGCTGGCCTGGCATCAGTTTTGTTCTCCTCCTTCTCCTTTGCCTCCTGCCAGGAACTCGGTTTGCTCCTAGTTTCCAGGTGATGGTGACCACTCTGATCAGCGCTGGCCCACGATGATCACATTTGGTGGACTTGCCTTCATGCCCTCCTTTGCTATTCGATGTGAAATCACTCTAAGCCTCAAGGCATAGGAGTATTAGACTCCAGTAGGAAGAATAAGTCAGTGAGTGGTATGGGTCTCCAGCGGCCAGTCTTACAGAAAACCAAGTTTCTAGAAGCACTGGGCGCACTTCCTGGCTGCTATGTGGAATGCCAGCCGTCCATCGGGCTGACCCAGGCAATGTCTTCCTCATCCCTGGCCCAGGGGATATTCTTAGGCCCAGGGGGATATTCTTAGCCAGCAGAGGGCTCACAGGGACATGGGGTCCTTCCAGATCATGGCTCTGCCCCCGCCCCAGGCTGAGACCCTGTGTTCTGCTTGTGGAGGGAGCCCCGTACTTCTCTTTCTTTCTTTTTTTTTTTTTTGAGAGAGAGAGAGAATTTTTTAATACTTATTTTTTTAGTTTTCGGCAGACACATCTTTTATTTCAATTTTATGTGGTGCTGAGGATTGAACCCAGTGCCTCGCACATGCCAGGTGAGCACGCTACCGCTTGAGCCACATCCCCAGCCCCATCCTACTTCTCTTGTTTGGTGCTGGTGAGAACAAGGTCATAAGAGGCCATTTGGGACTGGGGGCCTCTTGTTTAGAGCTGTTGAGGGATCCTGAAGGGGTGCACACTGCAGAAGAAGGGCATTTGCTTTTCTTTTTCTGTCTAACGGCAGGTCTATTAGCCTAGGAGAATGGAAAGTCAGCTGTAGGTCCCCCATTCCCAGCTCTGGGATGCCGCTTCCCAGAGGCAGCCGTCAAAGCTCTTGTCGTTCTTCCTAAACCCTTCCACGTGTGCTGGTGTGTGGTGCACACCCCCAATTCATTGTCCCCAAAATAGAAGACTCTAGAACACCACTGACCAGTGGGTGGGCTTGCCTTTCGCCTTCACAGACCATGTGGTAAGGCCATCCTTGGGCATGCATCTTTGTGTCCTCACACGAGTGTGAGTGTTGGGTGCTCTTTTAGAGATGAGCAAAGGTAAATGGGTTCATGATTTGGATTGATAGTGACAACTTGCTTTCACAAACATGCTCTAGCATGGATTCCAAATGACATGTGTGATGTATGTTTCTCTGCTCAGAGATGGATTTATTCACTGTTTCCATTCTCCCTAGATCTGATAGATGAGAAAATAGCACCATGCGGTCTTGACATGCATTGCTTTAGTTGCTCATGAGACTGAGCATCTTTTCCATGTGATTTTGGCCATTTATGCATATTTCCAGTAACATCAGTGGTTCTATTTCTCTATTACCTTCACTTTTATTATTAGCGTTATTGTTTTTGGTACCAGCGATCCCAGGGGTGCTTAATAATGAAGTCACATCCTCAGCCTTTTCATATTTTATTTTGAGACGGGGTCTTGCTAAGTTGCTCAGGCCTCGCTAAATTGCTGAGACTGGCTTTGAACTTGGAATCCTCCTGCTTCAGCCTCCTGAGCTTCTGGGATTTTAGTCGTGTGCCCGCAGGCCCAGCTGGTACTTTTACTTTTGATATGATTTGTAGGACTCTTTGGCCTATTAAGGAGACAGGTCTGTGGTAATCTATGCATAAGACAATGACTTTTCCTTATCTGTCACTTTCCCCTCTCTCCACAGTCTTTTTTTGGGGGGAGGCGGTGTGCGGCTATACACAAGTTTAAATTGATTATATAGTCAGACTTGTTGATCTTTTTATAGTTTCTAGGTTTCACAGCATGCTTAGGAAGCCCTTTTCCTGCCCCACTTTCCACCCTGTTACCTTTATGGGTTGGTTTTTGTTTGTTTTGGTACCTTTGCAGTTAATTTTGGCGTAAAGAACAGGTAAAGATCCAACTTCAGTTCTCCTTCACTAGGGGACTAACCTCTGTTAGTGGGTATTTATCCCCCTGCTGCCTTGCCAGCAGCTTAGTTTCTGACTTGGTAAATGTCCTGGGAGGTCCAGGGGGGTCCACCTAGCTGTGCCTTAATCTCTCCACCAACTACCCAAGCTTCTCTGAGGGACCGGCCGAGCAGCGATCCCTTCCCACTCACTCCCCTAAGCTGCGTGGCTCTGGGCTGGAGAGGCCACAATCCTTGTGAACACTGCTGCCCTTCTGTGGGAACTTGGGTGCATCTAGCGCTCCATGCCCCTTGCTTCTGCGACTTTGGGTCACCCCTGGTGTCCGGCGCCTCCCACCCTAGGTGGTCTACTATGCGTTTGCTGTCATCAGGACGGAATTGTTCTGTGACAGAATCCGGTCCTTTGACCCAAGTTTCACTGATGCATTGGTGTGTGGCGACCTGCCCTTGTGGCATTGGCTGGGACAGGCACTGCAAGAACAGCTTCAGTGATCTGGCCGCTTCCTCCATGCTGCTGGAGGAGCTCATGGTGGTGAACCAGTGGCATGATTGCCTTTTTTGGGAGCTGGTGGTCTGGGCGCCTGACCCCGGGGCGGTGTGTCCTGCTTAGTGACCTTGGGGTACAGGAGGGCACCCTGAGCTCGGGCACCCGCAGTTTTCGAGCGCTGCTTCCTTAGCTGCCCGCTCATTGCAGGCGGCTTTGCTCTGGTGACACATCAGGTGGTGAAACTGTACTGCATCCTGTTCCATGTCGTGGTGGTCATCCTCATCATCAAGTTGAGTGTCCCCACAGGGTTTCCTGTGTTACAGCAGCTTAGCCTGCCATAGCCTAACTAACCCAGAGATGGGTTAGTCTGAACATTCCAGAATGAAACAAATGGGAGAGATACACGGACTTGAAGGACGGGAGAGGAGGACCAAGGACGCAGGCTCCTTGGATCAGTGCAGAGAAGGTTGCACGGAGGCTTTCCAGGTTTGCCGTGTCGAGTAACCATGCCTGGCTATCCAGCAGCTCTACTTTCGAGAGTCACAGGCCACCCTTGGGCTTTTCTTTAGGGAGAATGAATGTTAGGACCATTGCCTTAGATCAGATTAAAGCCAGCCAGGAAGGTGCTCAAGCAGGAGTCTCTGTATCCCCTGAGTAAAGAGTCTAGTTTCTTAGCTGGAACTCGAATGTGGAGCAGGGCTCAAGAATGACTAGGAAATACCTGGGCCCGAGAAAGGTCTCACTCTGGACCAGGAGCTGGGTCCAGCCAAGGTTTGCACACTCAGGAGGAGTTGGGGCTGAGACTCAGGTGAACGCACCCCAGCCAGCTCTGTCCTGCAGGGATACCTGCAGTGGAGTGAGCCAGAACTCTGTGCCCTCCCTGCACGGACCTGTCACTTTCCTCTCAGGTGCCCTCTGGACTCAGGGCTTCTTCCCTGGTGCTGATTAGCTACATAAAATCCAGACCACTGATTACAACTAAAGGAAGGTTTTTTGTTGTACCAGGCATATGTACAAAAAGCAAAACAATACCTACTAACTGAAATGATTAAAATAACTAGCTCTGTTGAGATTTGTCCCACCCTGGGGACAAGCCGTTGCTAGGAAATCAGATTGAGAAGTTTAATTTAAAGGAAGCCCTTGGATTAGATCACAGACCAGACAGGCAACAGCAGACACGCTGTTGGTGTCACATGGGGATGTTTCTGAGTGTGATCCAAGTTAAAGAGCCAGGAATAGAATATGGGCTGGCAATGACACTGGCCATGCCACCCAGGGCCTAAGGCCCCTGCAGCTGTCTCCCACAGATAAACACGTGCAGTTTCTAGCTGTTCAGTCTTGGTTTACTTTGAAAACAGCCATTTTCAAAAGGAACAAAATCCTGTCAATATGGCTTTATGGATTCCCAGTTGTTTAGACACTTCAAGAGGAAGTTTGGTATTGGTTTCCCTGCTGAGGTCTGACCCTGGATCATTTTCAGTTTCCAAGTTTGGTATGTGTATGTGTGTAACTGGTCATGTAGGTTACAATCTTTATTTTCAAAATATAATTGCATTTTGGGATCCCTAACCTAGCAATTTATCCTACAGATATAGTGGCACTCACACTCACTGTTTTGTAGTAAAAAACTGTGAAACCAACTAAGTGTCTCTAAATTGGAGATTGGTTAAATACATAACAACCCGTTCCAGCAGGGGAATGAGGTATAGCTGGGTCAATATAGATGGAAATGGGCAAAACTGTGAAGTAATGATATACTTCATATTTGCTTATAAAAAGAACAGATAGATACCCAGCACCTCAAAAGCATCTTACCTCAAGCCAGTATCATGAAGTGAATGGATATGCACTGAAAAAGCTGCCTTTAGAACAGGGGACAAGGATGTATGTGTCACCAGTGACCTCTTTCTCAAGGTATCATCAATGACAAGGGAAACCACAAACAAAAATTAGAACAATATAAAATAAGAATTGTTTTCATAAGGATGATTATTTGAAAACTTCAAAAGAATTAATTGAAAATCCTGTTTGTAGAAATCAGTAGGCTTCATATATTCAAATTACCAATTGGAAAAAATAGGGGGAAAATGATATGACTTAAATAGTAACCACAAAAGTTTAGTCCCAAATGCTCAAATTAGTACTAATTAAAAAAAAAAAAAAAGGAGCATTTTTGTGTTTTTCAGTTGAGTACAACATTTAAGACAAAGTCAAAAGCCATTTAAGACTATGAGTCTGAGTATAAAGCAAAACTTTTTAAAAACTTCTTCACAGCAGGAGAAATATTTACTAGTCCAGAGAGATGACACATTGGGACAAATATGTGTGCCTCATATACAAAGGACTCAGATAAACGAACAAGTGGAACGCAAAGTGGGTGGAGGACAGAGAACACAGAAGAGCACACATGTGCTATAACACATGTACATGCACTTGGTGTACCCATCAGAGAAATGCCAAGGAGAGTGCCAGCAGGGATGGTCTCTCGTCTGCCAACTGGCAAAGGCCAGAGCCCCATCTGTGCTGTCAGGGAAGGTGGGAAAAGGACATTCACAGTCTGGGGAAAACCCTGGGGGGCTACCAGCAAACACAGATTCAAAATTTTAAGTGCAGTCACCTTTGACCCAGCAATTTTGCTTCTAGGAATCCATACTACAGATATGCCACAATCAAATATCACACAGCCACTAAAAAGTATGAGGCCATTCTACAGTTACATTCCTGATCAGATATTAAGTGAAAAAAAGCAAAATGATGCTAGTTCTATTAAAAAAATGCAGTTTTTAGAACCAATTTTAGAGATTCACACATACAAAAAATGGGCCATGGTTGCCTCCGGAGTCAGGGACATGGGAGCTGAGAAGGGTGGGAGGAAGCAATTCCCCTGTGCTCCTGGATGGTGTCACCTCAGATTTGTTTTTCATGGTGCTAAGGACACAAAGGGAGGGTGGAGGAAGCCCAGCGGGGTTACAGGCCCTCCCAGGTCCTGGCTAGGAAAGGCTAAGTTGGTCCAGTGGTCTATACAGCTCATGAGAATTCTTTTCAAGATCTGAGATTTTTTTCCATTGATGGTACTTTGAAGTAATAGGATTAGAATGCATAATTCATAGATAGCAAACAAAAATGCACCATAAAGGACATGAATGTCTGTCTGCCAAGGGGGCCGGCAGGTCTGCCCCATAGGGCTTGCCACTTTGTCTATTCTGCTGGATAATTTAATAAAAATTAAGTCACATGGATGCATTTTGTGAACTTTATTTTTAACAAACACTTATATCAACAATACATCTGGAAGAACATCAGGTTCAAAGAAAGAGAATAGTATTTACAAAATGATTTCTGGGAAAGTGTCCACAATTAATTTTATTTTCTCAAACGCTTATATTCCAAGAGCAGCACAATGAGCCTGTTTCGCAGGGTCTTGATTTTGTTGGAATAGTGCTGTTGAAACAGACTCTTCAGCTTTTGCCTTAGCAAATCCAAAGGTGGAAGGTGATGGCAGTCTGGGATATTCAACATGGTGTGAAAAAACTCACCCCACACGTCCAGATGAGGAAGCCTGCAGAGAGAAAGTACCGGCCACGGATGCAACGCAGCCTGCTCTGGCCCTGACTGCCGCAGGTGGGTAGTGAAACAGAACTCTCACCTAAGAGCACTTGGCCATCAGGAGTGGACACATCCAATCTATCCCACATTAGAGAAATTAAAGTTCCAATTAATTGTCTCAACACACCTGGCTCCCAAAACAGGATTTAAGATAAGCAGTCTTAGCAATAACTCTTCAGTGAAAAAAAATCTATTTTAGTTTTTAAAGGAAATCTATCTGTGCTGGGTGTTGTGAGTGCATGGAACCCCAGGGGCTGGGAAGCCTAAAGCAAGAGGATCATGAGTTAGAGGGTGGTCTGGGTAACATAGTGCTACCTCTCCTCATTAAAAAAAAGATCCATTTGCTTTTGGCTCCTGTGTCTACCATACTGTCAGCATCTTGTGATCTGGACACGTAGTTCTAAGGAGCCCAACTGCACATGTGCCAGGACCAGGTGGACAGGCCGTCCTACTCAGGAGAGAGCTGACTGAAGAGCTCCGGCTACTCTAGTGGTTAAAGTCATCTAGAGGAGCTACAGAGCACAGAAAGATGGCAGCAGGGCCATGCAGAGGGCTGGCTTCAGGCTTTCCTTTACACAAGCGGCCAGAGGTGGAGACCTTCTAGATGACCATCTGGTCCTTCCATTATGAGCAAGAGGAAGCATAAAACACTTGTCAGATATAATGGCTCATTATGCAGAATAAGACATAACAGTTACCAAGTTTTCTCCAGGGACTGAACCTAAGCTTCACTATGTATGGCACAGGCATTTTATAAAATTACTGCCAATTTTCTTTTTCTGCTTTGGAAGTGAGTAGGGAAGGCCAGGGGAATCGCAGTTGAAATTATTCCCAGAAGGTATATATGCACAGAAGATTCCATTTGGCTGCGCACAGAAAATGAGTTCACTTTTCTGTATGTTTTAAATATATCTCAAAAAAGTTAAGAGAAGAAAGTGTAACTGGACAAGGAACAAGCATGTAACCAATACTTCCTACGCATTTCCTTGGCTTCTTACAGGAAAGATCTGAGGAAGGCAGGATGAGTATTATTTGCATCTCCACACACAAGAAAACAAGCAAGCACAGCCCTGAGGCTCTGGGACACCTGCCTGGGCGGGATGCCTGTCACCACCCAGGAGCTCCCAGGGGTTCTGTGAGCTACTGGCTAAGTGGGAAGCCCTGTGACCACTCCCTGCCCTGGTCCAGCCTTGTGCTGTGCTCACACTGCCTAAAGGATCCCCTTCTGCCAGATGGAACCTGTTACTGCCCTAGTTATTCTCTTCCCGCTGTAGCCCGATGTCGATACCTACCTTCTGAAAAGACCTTCAGGCTTCCAGACTCCTCCCTCGTTCTTCACCCTCATGTAGGTCCCCAGCAGAATGCAGTACACTCCAAAGTAATCCACCTGGCAAGAAAGTGAGGTCCCATGACTCATGGCGATGCACACGTGATCCCATCACCATATGCTAACATAGGCAGCAAGCTAAGTCACAGGAGTTTATCTTTGAAGAATTCTGGAAGTTGATTTCTGGTGGATGAGGATTCAAGCAGCAGGAATGTTGCTTCTCAGTGAGGTGAGCAAGAGGGATTTCACTAAAATTCAATGCCAGACAGTCCTAGTGACTAAGAGACTCAGAAATTCAGGTACACCGAACAGAGACAGCACTGGAGCTGAGCTGGTTGCAGCAGTGGTGATGGTTCACCAGATGGAGGGAGAACACAGAGAAATACAACAGGGAGGTGTGCTGTGAGAAAACCTGAAATCAGAAAAGCAGCCTGCACTGAGCTGATGCGGAGGTGATGGAAAGTGCTCTGTGTTTCTCAAACAGCCACGGGGAGCTGAGGCGGGGAGCCTTGAGCCTCCAGCGGCAGTTCCCGCTGCTGAACAGGGAGAGCAGTGCCAACACTGCCACGCTCTCAGGTGAGCGCCCACCTAGGGTCTAGGCCTAGGGTCTTCCTAGCAGAACGTGAGGGAAATGGACACCAGGATTGTACCCAGGGGGATCCACATCAGAAAAGCGAAGGAGAGCTGAACTCATCTTCTCTGTGCATCTGGTGCTCACATGACCAGCTGAGGAGGGTCGGGACTCAGAATGGATGTATGTGAAGACGCCTAGGGATTAAGCCTGGGCAGGCACGTTCACGGGCGAGAGAGAGAGAGAGAGAGAGAGAGAGAGAGAGAGAGAGAGAGAGAGAGAGAGAGAGAATGTGTGTGTGGGGGGGTCTGTATGTGGGGTGTGTGTGTGTGAAGGAGGGGTGGCTCCCCTTCCTCAAGAGTAGGATTTTTGTGAGGCTCCTGAGATTCAGATCCCTTGACAGAGCTGGGCAACTGCCATGCATTAGCAAATACTACCAAACAAAGTCCCCGAGGCCCTGTTAGATCTAGGCCACTGGGCCCCTCATAGAACTCTGCGGCAGCACCCCTGGAGTGCCGGGCCTGTGCAGACAGACTCCAGCTGGGGAGAAGGGAGCTGAGAACGGCTTCAGCCAGCTTTAGTCTAGGCCACTCCAACCAGCCACTCAGGAGCAACACCAAAAGTATAAGGATTTAACAATCCCAGGTGCTGCTGGCCCCCTGTGTCATAGCCCAAGAAGAAACAAACACGGGTGGGCACAGCAGTGACCACACATTCTTGTTGACTATTTTGATCACCTCAGTGGAGATGATTCCTTCTTCTTCTTCTTCTTTTTTTTTTTTTAATTAAGAATCTTTTCTCTTTTTGGGGAGTTCTTGATGTGAGAGAGTTCTGATTGGTTCATGGACATACACACATATTTCTTTCTTTCTGTTTTCTTCTCATTTTTAGCATGTTTTTAATGTTATTTTTCCTTGCCTTTTGAGGATTAGGGCTTGGGGTTCGTATATTTTGGTTTTGTTTTCTTTTCATTGGTTTCTTTCTCTCTTCTGCTGACAGTCAAATTCTCTTGTTTTCTTTCTCTTCCTTCCTTAAAACCATCACCTGCTACATCTCATCTTCTTCCTATGTTCACTTTTTTGAATTATAAACACTTTGACCTTCCTATCATGTTTTCTTTTCTCTTAATTAACTGTATTTTACCAAATTTAGCACTAATTGGTTATATAACTCCTTTCCCACCATTAATGCTGTTGTAATGATTACTGCTGTGGATGACATAATTGGCACCTGTTGTTTGCTTTATTGCCAGATATAGTTCATGGCTACTTATTTGTTTGGCAATAGACCACACCATTGTTTTTTGTGGTAATTGACATTAAATGTCATAGTAGATATTTATTTTAACAGAAACAGATATCTACTTTAATGCTGTCTGTTGTTTGCATCAGTTGTTACTATTGTTTGTTTTACCCTATTCTGAGAGATGCTGGGAATCTACAAGGCACTACAAGTTCACAGGGTGGAGATTCTGCTGCTGAACTCAACTCGGCGACAAGACAGCACATCTTGCTCCATGCACATGACAAACATCAGCTATACTTTAACACAAAGAATAGAAGATATAAAAACTCAAACTAATGATCAGGCTCCGAATAGAAATGGCTAGGGGTTGTCCTTCAGGTCCCACTACAGACATCCACTGTTATACCAAAAAAGAGAATTAACACAGAGTCTGTGGATACCACATCTACAAGGGTGTCTCAGTCTAGATAACTTGAGGACACTTTGGCAAGTAAAGACTAAGCCCTAAAAAGGCCTACATGTAAGAGTGGCAGAGAAATCCACCCCAACAGATGTAAAAAACCCAACTTAGGAATACAAGAAAAATGAAGAAAACAAGATAACATGATACATCCTAAAGTTCATAATTCACCAGCAACTTACTCCAAAAATACTGAAGTGGATGAAATATCAGATAAAGAATTCAAAAGAATGATTATAAAAATGACCAATGACTTCCAAGAGAACACAGAAAAAACAGAATGAATTAAGGAAATCAGTACAGGATATGAATGAGAAATTCAACAAAGAGAGATAATAAAAAAGAATTAAACAGAAATCTTAGAAATAAAGACATAATAAATCAAATAAACTGTCCAGCTAAAAATCTCTCTAACAGAGTAGAAAATTCTAAGGATAGACTCTTAGAGCTGGAAGACAAAGTGGCTAGTCTTGAACATTCAGATAGTGTTAAAGAAAATACATACTGACATTCAGAATAGACAACATTAAGAGACCAAATTTAAGAATCACTGGAATTGAAGAGGGTTGTGAGAATCAGGCTAATAGGATGGATAATCTTTTCAGGGAAATCATTATATTATTATTAATATAATAATTTGGAAATTATTATAACAGAAAAATTTCCAAACCTTGAGAATGAGATGGACATCCAGATATAGGAGGCATTCAGAACCCAAATAGACATGACTGAAAAAGAACCTATCCATGCCATAATATAATTAAAATGACTAACACAGAGAACAAGGATAAAATTGTAAAAGTCTCAAGAAAAAAAAAAATCAGGTCACATTTAGAGGTAAGCCAATCAGAATCACTTCTAATTTTTTAACGAACTCTAAAAGCCATAAGGTCTTGGAATGATGTGGTCTAAGTTCTGAAAGAAATTAAATGTCAACAAGATTGCTAGAACCAGCAATACTATCCCTCAAAATTGAAAGAGAAATGAAAACCTTCCAAGATAAGCAGAAACTAGAAGAATTCAATACTACTAAACCGGTAATACAAATACTCCACAGAATAACCAAACCCCAGAGCTCACAATTAAACAAATCTCATTGGAAGGGTAGCTCTAAGCAAATGAGAAACAGGATCAAATTAAACATTATAAACAAATCAAAATGGCAGGAATTAATAAACATCTCTTTATAATAATATTGAATGTAAATGGTTTTAACTCTTCAATTAAAAGACATAGCTGGTCTCCCATCCAAGTACTAACCAGGCCCGACCCTGCTTAGCTTCCGAGATCAGACGAGATCGGGCGCGTTCAGGGTAGAGGATAGGAAAGGTAGCAGAATACATCAGTCACTAGTATGGCATTATGTAAAAATGTGAATGTGTAACCTATGTGATTCTGCAATCTGTATTTGGGGTAAAAATGGGAGTTCATAACTCACTTGAAACTATTGTTCGAAGTATGATATGTCAAGAGCTTTGTAATGTTGTAAACAACCAATAAAAAAAAAAAAGACATAGCTGGCAGAATGAATTAAAAAGCAAGACTCAATTATATGTTGTTTGGAAGAGACACACCTTATAGGCAAAGACAGGCTGAAAGTAAACAACGAAATTGATATACCATGTGCATGGAGCCTGAAAATAAATAGGAGTAGCTACTCTATATCTGACAAAGCAGACTTCAAACCAAAATTAATCAGAAGAGACAAAGAAGGTTCATATTGGTAAAGGGACAATTCATCAAGAAGATATAACAGTAACAAATATTTATGCTCCAAATTGGGTGCAACTAATTACATAAAGAGATACTACTCAAAGCCTTAGTAAGACCCCAGTACAGTAACACTGGGTGATCTCAACACAATTCTCTCACCATTAGATAGGTCATCAAGACATAGACTCAGTATAGACTCTTAGGACCTGAAAGATTATAAATCAAATGGACTGAACAGAGATCTATAGAGTATTTCATCCAACATCAGATGAATATTTTTGACCATGGTTCATGGAACCTCCTCCAAAGTAGATCATATTTTAGGTCACAAAGCACCTCTTAGAAAATACCAAAAAAAAAAAAATAAAAATTCTTAAATAAGAATAGTGATAAAACAACAACCTGTGGAATACTATGAAGGCAGTTCTAAGAGAAAAATTTAAAACCAGCCTAATGATATATCTTAAAGCCCTTGAAAAATAAGAATGAACCAATTCCAAAATGTGTAGGAGAAAACAATTAAAATCAGAGCCAAATCAATTAACTTGAGAATTAAAAAAAAAAAAATTAGAAAGGATCCATGAAACAAAAACTTGGTCCTTTGAAAAGATAAACAAAATTGATAAGCCCTTAGCCAAATGAACCAAAAGAAAAAAGAGAGAGGACACAAATTCACAAAATTAAAGATAAAAAAAGAGAAATCACCACACATGTCAAGAAATCCAGTGGATCATTAGGGACTATTTTGAAAACTTCTTCTACTCCAATAAATTGTAAAACCTAGAAGAAATGGATACATTTCTAGACAAATATGATCTGCTAAAACTGAATCAAGAGAATATAGAAAACCTAAACCCGCCAATAACTTGTGATGACAAAGAGCAGTAATAAAGTCTTTCAACAAATAAAAGTCCAGGACCAGACAGATTCTCAGCTCAATTCTACCAGACCTTTAAAGAACTAATGCCAATGCTCCTCAAATTATTCTATGAAACAGAAAGGGACAGAACGTTTCCAAATTCATTCTATAAAGCCAGTATCACATTCATACCAAAATCAGATAAAGACACATCAAGGAAAGAAAAGTGCTAATCCTTCCATGGGGAGTCCGTGGCTACTCTCTGAATATACTGTAAGACCTTTGGATGGCTGAAAAGAACAGACTGAACTCTCCCCTTCCCCTGCACTCCAGGAGATGCCAGAACAGCATGTGGTCTGATATACTAGACCTGACTCCCGACCTTTCCCCTCTATCATGGGCTTCTGGAAGCCACAGTCCTCACTTGGTAACCAGGTATCTGATTTTATTAATCCAGGTTCAAAACTTTACATTTATCCTATTAAGTATTCTTTATATTTGTCATCTGTATCCTAATTTGGTGAAATTTCTGAAGCCTTTTAGGATAATAATGATCCATTTCTAACACTGTTTGAATCAGGTCCTGCACCTGAGTTTCTGTGCCACTCTCACTGTCAGAACCACCTGCCCACTTGCAAGACATGCGGCTGATTCCCCTGGGGGCAGTGGGGTGGGTCTCTCTATTAACCATGGCCATAAAGAAAACCATTTGCTCTGTTTTTATCTCCCAATCCAAGCTGGCTCCATGTGGCAGACTTTCGTTCTGAAGGGTTCACAGATCATTAAATACCTTTCCTAGGGTCAAACTCAGAACATATCTGCTTTCCTTCTTGTGAATAATAAGAAAAGTGTACTCTTCAGGAACAGAGTTTCATCCCTCCCTTCCCCTGAGCCTTAAGTCCCATCTCTCCTTTACTACCTTCTCTCTCTTTGAATGCTACAGAGTCAACCCAGGACCTCATGCTTACTGGGCAAGTGCCCTACTTCTAAGCCACGTTCCTGGCCCCCATCTCTTCTTCAACTGTGTCCAAGAGACCAGTTCAAACTAACGAGATTCCAAATTCATTGGAAAATATGGTAGGTACAACAGAGGAAAATTTTCCAAACCTCTTACTTTAGGTCCGTACCTGGTAGTTCCATGGTTTGTTACTGAGCATCTCAGTACACTGGAAGCCAGATGTTTGACATTTTGCTGTAAAGGCAGTTCCTTTTGGAAAAAGTTTTATATCTATACTCTGACCCAGGTCAACAAGTGCCAAACCAGTAGACAAATCGCCATCTTCATCGTTCTGTTCCAAAAACCTAGATTAAATACAATTCAGGACAGAAAATGAGCACAAATGACAAAGGGCTGCTAGATGTTCAGGAAAGAACCCTGTTCAGAGGTCCACACTTGCCTGTTTCCCAGTATGAAATTGTCTGGCTTAATGTCTCCGTGAATGATCTCACAGCTGTGGACGTGTTCAATCATGTAGAGCATCCTGATAGCGAAAGAGATGACGAGAGCCTGGGGCATCACTTTTTTGGGGGTATTTTTGTAGAGGTTAATGGCATTCTAGAAACAATGCAAATGGTATCCTGAGTTGGATGAGGATTAATGAAATTTCAAGTCAAGGACTTTGCCCCTGTTTAGCACCCCAACTAAAGCTCTAACCAGAAAATATATGGGTAAGGCAAAAACCAGAAATGCACTTAAATTCATATCCATATTATAAAAACAGAACACTTACTAATAGTGTCCCATAGCTGTAGAGATCTCCTACCAAGATGCTCCCATTCTGGAATAAGTGGGCAGAATAGAATTTGATAAACATGTGGTGCACAGCTGGCTTTAGTCTCTCCATCAGCTGGGTAGCAATGTAGAATTCCCAGAGGTTGGCAGACTTCTGGACCTACAAGCAAAACCAGGTATGTGTTATTTATATCCAGAGTCACATTCTGGAAAATAGTATCCTAATAAGGGACATGAGAAAGCAATGACATTATGATTTGTTCTGCAGAAAGCAATTCCAGATCCTCATAGTATTGTTGTATTTCTTAATTGCTCAATAAAAACATCACTGTCTTAAAGAAAAAAAAAAAAAAAAGAGGCTGAAAATCATTTCTCTACAGTTCAAAAATGTATTTGCACCATTTACCTTTAAGACACATTTCTGTTTATTTTTGGTCTCATTCACATCTCCCTGGGTAGCTTCATAGACTTGGGCGAAGGCCCCTTCTCCAACAAGGTGATTGACGTAGACCAGTGAAGAACCTGGGAAGAGATAAATGTGTCAAAATGACAAAAGGGCTCAAAATATTAAGGACTTTATCCAAATGAAGAATTTGTAAAATTTTCTTTGTACTTGAATTGCTTTCATAAATAAAAATGGCCACAGTTGCTTGGGAAATGTTTTACAGGCTCAGATGAAAGGAAGTAAATACCTGCAACAAGAGCCCCCTTACCAAGTTCAGGGCAGCCTGTGGGGGTCACTAAGGTGCGTGGGTTTGGGCACTTAGTGCCTCCCCATCAAGGTTCTCGCATTTTAAAATGAGCAGTACCTGTGCTGCCCATCTTGCAGGCAGATGACAGGAGAAATCCTCCCTGAAGTGATACATAAAGCTTTTTGAAATAAACACGTTTTACAATAGGATAAAAATAAAAAAGACATCTTGACCAGGCTCCAATAGCTGGTGCTGCTCTCCAGGCTTTGCAACGCTGCTCAAGGGTGACAAGAAGAATAGAGATGCCGGAAGGTCAGTGAAGAAAGGCAAGGGCCCAGTGAACAAATCTGGGGCAACGCTGAAAAGAAGTGGTCCGAAGGCAAAGATCAGGGCAAGCTCAACATCTAGTCTTGTCTGACAAAGCTACTTATGACAAACTCTGTAAGGACGTTCCCAACTCCGAGCTTCTAAGCACAGCTGGGGTCTTCCAGGGATAAGGACTTGTGGTTCCTTGGCCAGGGCAGCCCTTCAGGAGCTCCTCAGTAAAGGACTTTTCAAACTGGTGTCAAAGCACAGAGCTCAAGTAATTTACACCAGAAATACTGAGATGGAGATGCCCCTGTTGCTGTACAGATGCACTAGCAGGTCCAAGCAACTGTGCATTTGGAAAAATAAAACTTTATTAAAACAAAACAAAAAAATTAAAATAAAAAGGACAAAATAAAACTATAGCAACATTTGTAATAGACAATTTAAAAAACTTAATTCAACTTTTAATTTTACATAGTTTTTGATTGATAGAAAAGTGGCCAAGAAAGCAGAGT
The DNA here is from genome assembly GCF_052094955.1 of Ictidomys tridecemlineatus. Taxonomy (NCBI): domain Eukaryota; kingdom Metazoa; phylum Chordata; class Mammalia; order Rodentia; family Sciuridae; genus Ictidomys; species Ictidomys tridecemlineatus. The sequence continues at coordinate 391,457 of NW_027520962.1, forward strand.
TTCTGCATCCCCTAGCCCACATGGCTCTTATGTCACAGACAAGGAACCAACCGAGGAGTGCTGCTGCTGACTGAAATCCACACTCCCAGACTCACTAGTTTTTCTGTGTTTCAGGATACATTATATTTAGTCATTCTATCTCCATGGCTACTCCTAGCCTGTGACATGTCTCAGACTTTTCTTGTCTTTTTTTTTTTTTTAACTGACCTTGATAGTTCCAAAGAGTACTAGTCAGATGTCCTTCAAATTGGGCTTGTTTATATTTTCCTTGTGGTTACACTGGGGTTATTGATTTTGGAGAAAAAGACCATGGTGATGTTGCATTTGATTCTTAAAAATTCTAAAAATAATCCTCCCATTCAAAATCAAATATATATTTAAAAAAAAAAAAAAAGATCTGTGATTTCCAGTCTAGCACATAAGCAGCTTGAAAGCTGTCACTCCACTTTTATGGCAAGAAAGTAACTGGACAACTGAAATTCAACAGCTCTTCTTGAACTATTAAAAAACTGAGATCAGAGGGAAAACTGCTGCACCCAAAGTGGGGAGATGGAGAGGAAGACATAGAGATTCACAGCAGACACCACGCTGGAATTAGCAATGGGAAGGACAGTACCCCTCAGATTATCTAAGAAGATGACTCTCGGTTGTTTGGTGCACGCCTGCAATCTCAGCGACTAAGGAGGCAACTTAGTGAGACCCTGTCTCAAAATAAAAAATTAAAAGGACTGGGATGTGCTCAGTGATAAAATGCCCCTGAGTTTAATCCTTAGTATAAAAAGAAAGTCTCTAGGGAACCTTAAAGGCAACAGGGAAGACAACACAGCTTAACTTCTAGCCAGATAAAGGTTACACCAAAGCCTAACTATCTCAGTTCCACTTACACAGTCCATCAGGTCTGGCCAGCAACAAAATTGACAAGGCATATTAAAAGACAAAACACAGCTTGAGGAGGCAGAGCAAGCACTGGAAATGGGCAGAGATTTCAGCATTATCAGACCAGGATAGTTTTTAAAATTGTTATGAATGTGCTAAGGATTCTAACAGAAAAAGGAGACAATTTTCAAGAACAAATAGGTCAAATAAGCAGAAAGAAGCAAAAAGAAATGCTAGAAATAAAAAACCCACTCTGTGCCAGAAACCAAGAATGTCTTTTAGTAGACTGTACACGGCCAGGGAAAGAATCAGTGAGCTCCAGGACACCCTAAGAGGAAAACTGAAATGTAAATTGAAAAGAAAAAAGTGTGAGTTTTCAAAAATTCAAGACCAACACCAAACCACAGATCCTGGAATCTTAGAGAATACCAGGCAGGACAGATAGAAAAACCTACACCTAGGCACATCACAAAGAAAATGCAGAAAATCAAAGACAAAGAAAAATTTGAAAAATGCTACAAAATAGAAATAGCTATAAAAAGAGCTTACTTCCGGAAGAACAAGGATAAGTACATCAGATTTCTCCTTAGAAACCACACAAGCAAGAGTGTGCAGTACAACATTTAAAGGGCTGAAAGAGAAAAACCAACAGCTAGAATGCTCTACTTCATGAAACTATCCTTCAAAAGTGAAGGTTAAAGACTTTCTTACACAAAAATGGAGGGAATCTGTCACTGGTAAACGTGCACTGAAGGAAGATAATATAGGCCAGAAACTTAGACTCAAAGAGTGTTAAGTAAAATACTTGATGTTTCTTATTCTAAATTATCTAACAAAAACCCATTTGTTCAAAACAATAGTGTCCACCTAGTGGTGGCATACCAGTGGATAAGTGAAACCAATGGCAGCAATGACAGAAGAGGTGGGCAGGAGGGAGGGAATGACACTCCTGTCGCATGGTGTGGGCCCTGCTGTGAGGGGGTGACGTGCTATCGGAAAGTGGACTTGGACTGGCTCTGAGTGTATATATACTGCACACTCTGCAGAATCCACTTGCAAATGTGACAAAGATAATATTATTGATATGCTGAGAGAGGAGACGCAACAGAATATGAAATAATTCAAAGCCAAAGAAGGCAGAGAGTGGGGGAAAAAAACCCACAAAGAACAAGTGTAATGACTACAAAACTAACAAATGAAATATGAGTCCAGCTATATCAATAATCACTCAGAACACCAATGATCTTCACCCACCAATGAAAACACACACATTGAAAGTATAATGACAAATGCAGATTAACAGTTAATAAGATATAGGATGCTAACAGTTATCTCAAGAAAACAGAAATAGCTGTATTAATTCCATACAGCAGATTTCAGATCAAGGAA